>NC_058083.1:349853817-350191333 GCF_014858855.1 Bufo gargarizans
AGGAGCCCAGTCTCCATTCCACAGTGGCAGGCTGAGTTACAGGGGGCAGAGACAGTCGGTCCTGTCCCCCAGCGGCAATGGGAGTTTGGGAATTGGAAGCCCAGTCTCCATTCCCCAGCGGCAGGCTGGGTTACAGGGGGCAGAGACAGTCGGTCCTGTCCCCCAGCGGCAGAGTGCCCTGCAGAGAATAGAGAGCCCAGTCTCCTTTCCCCAGCAACAGGACACTGTATCAGGAACAGAGACGACTGTCGGTCTCCCTCCCCAGAGGCTGGAAGTATGTATGGGATAGGAGCTTGTTACCCCCTCTCCCTATTGGCAGTGTGAATTGCAGGGAATTGCGAGCCCAGTCTCCATTCCCCAGCGGCTGGGTGATTTACAGGAAATTGGGAGCCCAGTCTCCATTCCCCAGCGGCAGGCTGAGTTACATGGGGCAGAGACAGTCGGTCCTGTCCCCCAGCAGCAGATTGAGTTGTTGGGAATTGGGAGCCCAGTCTCCATCCCACAGCAACAGAAGGATTTGTTGGGAATTGGGAGCCCAGTCTCCATCCCACAGCAACAGAAGGATTTGTTGGGAATTGGGGGCCTACTCTCCATTCCCCAGCGGCAGCTTAACTAACCAGGGGGAGACAATAAGCCCCACAACAGTGCAGATGGGACCGTGGTCTCTGCACTTACAGCACAGGGGGTCCTGTCCCCCAGTAACAGGGCTGTTTAGCCAAAGGGGAGACAGTCGGTCCCCCCCTCCAACAACCAGGCTCCAACCAGGCTTCTTCCATGGTAGCGCTGGCACCAGGGCAGAGTACCTCTGGTGCCTGATCCCTGCCCACAAAGCAACCTCCACTCCAAGCCAGGGAGCAACACAGAGACCAGGAGTGCCAGTTAACAACATAACCTTGGTGGACTCACTGGACAGAGACAGGCTACCAAATTCAACAGGTCCAGTATTTGGTTGTGGGTGGACTGCCAGACTAACTCAGATACCGACCGGCGTCAGGTCAGGTATCTGGTTAGTCTTCCTGGGAGGGGGAAACTACACCTTGCCACTGGGTTTTGGAGGTTTTTTTTTTGCCAGCCTCTTGCCCCAGGATTATGGCCCTCTCATCAGCCCATGCTAAACTTAAACCCCCATGGCGATTTGACTGTGTTGTGGAATCTGCGCGCTGTTCAGATATATTGAGCGCTCAGATCCAAGCTATCTGGGGATAAGTTGAATGTGGGGGTTCTGTTAGTTTGATAGGAGTTGATTTTGGTATAGTTTTGCTGTTGTGAATAGAGGTATTTTCTGTACCTAGTTGGCTTACCACACCCAGTTAAGCCAATTATTTCACACAGCCTAACTCTGTAAAAACTGGTTTTGGGCAGAAAATGCTTCATTTGTTTACAAAGGACTTTTACAAACTTTTGAACCCCTGATCTAATTCGTGCCATTTTGGGATATGTTAAATGTCTGTGTTTACAGTAATGGTTGTGACATTGTATATTTGAATAGTGATTTCTGTCCTATTGTCCCCACGTGTGTATTGGCGATTTCCCTTTGTCCTGAGAGATAATTGAATTACTCCTCGGTTGTCTCCAGGACAAAAGACATTGTTTAAAACTATGTATTCTCCTGCCTGTGATAATTACATCAACCCATTGTGTAAGGTAATTGTATCACAGGCAGAGGGGAGGATTTTGTTTGGGACTGTTTTACTGTATTGTACATGTTATTGTTTGTTTTACAAAACCCTGTGGGTGGTACTAATGTGTACCAATGTTATATAACAACAATAACCCACACCTCTGACTGTCCACTGCTTTACCCTCAACATGGAGCTTGGTCTCCTTCTTGGGGGGGATTTACTGTATGCTGTTAGAGACTGATTGCTAGGAGTGTAAGCCGCTTGGGTGCGTTTCCCATTCATCTGCTAGCAGCTATTCGTGAGGTTCGATTCGGGAATTTGGAGCATTACCTTGTATTCCGTTACAAGTGAGTTGTGATTGGCTCTAGGGAACCATGAGAACGGAGTGTAACCATGTGACTTTTCTATGAATGGAAAGGGGAGGGTTATTGGAAATGTGTGGATTATAAGCTCTGAGAAGCAGTGAAGGAGCTATATTTTATGTTAAAATACTGCTAGCATTTGTGAATTTTAGGAATTAATTGTTTATTTATTGTTTGAATTAATATTGTGGAGTTATGATGAGTATCCTAGAGGAACAAAAAAGACAAGGTTTTTGCATAGATGGGCGGTCCGTGGATGTGATCTAGAACTAATAAATACCGCACCTGTGAGAGAGGATACCAGCGCCCCTGACGAAGCTGGACTGGCGAAATGCCGGATCAAGTGGACTTTTTGTGATGAGAATACATTGATTTTAGAAGGCTGAATTTTTATGTCTTTATTGTAAGTAGAATAAACTGCTTTATGCGGAACTACCTGGTGGAACTTTACTATTGTGTTATAACTTCTCTCTAGGGTGCGGGTGTACGTGAGTGCACCAGCCTCTGGAAACCGATTGTTTGGCTACAAGGTGAAACAACTGCGCATTTGGAATATGAATCTGGGATTGGAATTCTACACTCATAGGCAGCGCAATCAACTTTTATTGGAGATTTGGATATTGATACGCCTATATTCTGGAGAGTGTTGTTCACTTGGTTGGCTGTTGTGAAGGGGTTTCTGTTCACCATGGAAATTATTCTGAGATCATCCACCTTGGGCGTCCAGGTCTGTTTGCATTGTTGAGGTCACCAGTGCTTTCTTTCTTTCTCAGGATGTACCAAACTGTAGATTTTGCCACTCCAAATAGTGTAGCAATTTCTCGGATAGGTTTTTTTCTGTTTTCACAGATGAGGGATGGCTTGGTTCACCTGCAAGTAGAGCTCCTTTGACCGCATGTTTACTTCTCAACAAAATCTTTAAAATGCAAGCACCACACCTCAAATCAACTCCAGGAAGTTTATGTGCTTAATTGAAAATGAAACAACCTTTAAGTCAAATGTCCAATTACTTTTGGTCCCTTTAAAAACAGGATGACAAATGGAGATAAAACACGGTAGGGCGTAGAGGGAAAGGTGCGCCATGTGGTTTTTTGGAAGGCAGATTATGCTGGACTGGTTTATTTACTCCATGACCCATTTGAAGCCCCCCTGATGCACCCCTAGAGTAGAAACTCCATAAAAGTTACCCCATCTCAGAAAAAACACCCCTCAAGGTATTCAAAACTGATTTTACAAACGTCGTTAACCCTTAGGTGTTCCACAAGCGTTATTGGCAAATGGAGATAAAATTTCAGAATTGAAATTTTTGGCCAAATTTTCAATTTTTTTATCCATTTGTTTACAATAACAAAGCAAGGGTTAACAGTCAAACAAAACTCAATATTTATTGCCCTGATTCTGTAGTTTGCAGAAACACCCCATATGTGGCCGTAAACTACTGTACGGGAACCCGGTAGGATGAAGAGGGAAAGGTGCACTAGGTGGTTTGTGGAAGGCAGATTTTGATGGACTGGTTTATTAACACCATGTCCCATTTGAAGCCCCCCTGATGCACCCCTAGAGTAGAAACGCAATAAAAGTGACCCCATATAAGTAACTACACCTCTCAAGGTATTCAAAACTGATTTTCTAAACATCGTTAAACCCTTAGGTATTCCACAAGAGTTATTGGCAAATGGAGATGGAATTTCAGAATTTCAATTTTTGGGCAAATTTTCCATTTTAATCCATTTTACCAGTAACAAAGCAAGGGTCAACAGCCAAACAAAACTCAATATTTATTGCCCAAATTCTGTATTTTGCAGAAACACCCCATATGTGGCCGTAAACTACTGTACGGGCACACGGTAGGGTGTAGAGGGAAAGGTGCACCGTGTGGTTTGTGGAAGGCAGATTTTGCTGGACTGGTTTATTTACACCATGTCCCATTTGAAGCCCCCCTGAAGCACCCCTAGTGTAGAAACTCCATAAAAGTGACCCCATCTAAGAAACTACACCCCTCAAGGTATTCAAAACTGATTTTACAATGTCGTTAACACTTTAGGTGTTCCACACGAGTTATTGGCAAATGGAGATGAAATTTCAGAATTTAAAGTTTTTGACAAATATTTCATTTTAATAATTATTTCCAGTGACAGAGCAAGGGTTAACAGCCAAACAAAACTCAATATTTATTGCCCAAATTCTGTAGTTTTTAGAAACACCCATATGTGGCAGTAAACTACTATAGGGGCACACGGTACGGCGTAGAGGGAAAGGTGCGCCATGTGGTTTTGGGAGGCAGATTTAGCAAAATCTGCTGGACTGGTTTATTTACACCATGTCCCATTTGAAGCCCCCCTGATGCACCCCTAGAGTAGAAACTCCATAAAAGTGACCCCATCTAAGAAACTACACCCCTCAAGGTATTAAAAACTGATTTTACAAATGTCATTAACCCTTTAGGTGTCCCACAAGAGTTATTGGCAAAAGGAGATGAAATTTCAGAATTCAATTTTTTGGGCAAATTTTCCATTTTAATCCATTTTTACCAGTAACAAAGCAAGGGTTAACAGCCAAACAAAACTCAATATTTATTGCCCTGATTCTGTAGTTTTCAAAAACACCCCATATGTGGCCGTAAACTACTGTATGGGCACATGGTAGGGCGTAGAGGGAAAGGTGCACCGTGTGGTTTGTGGAAGGCAGATTTTGCCGGACTGGTTTATTTACACCATGTCCCATTTGAAGCCCTCCTGATGCACCCCTAGTGTAGAAACTCTATAAAAGTGACCCCATGTAATAAACTACACCCCTCAAGGTGCAGTTTCAAAACTGATTTTACAAACATCGTTAACCCTTTAGGTGTTCCACAACAGTTATGGAGATAAGAATATGGCTTAGGCTACTTTCAGACTAGACTTCTCGGAACTGCCTGCTCCCGGTGACCGCATGTGTTTCAGAGCGGCTTGCGGCGCAGGCACAGGTAAGGACTTACCTCTGCATTGCCGGACTTGGGAGTGAAGATGGCAGATCGCATGTGTTCATCGGCAAACACTGCGAACTGGCCATCACTGCTCAGGAAGGAGTCTGCAAATAGACTGATTTGACTCATGTATCAGAAAAACAACTGAAAATGTTTCAAAGAGACCAAAACATAATTTTTTGCCCAAAATGAGTAAAATGTAACCATACAAAATTGTCCCGAAAGTGTCCATAGTCTTCGAATGTTTTTGCCCTCCCAGCCAGTTATATATTTTTTTTAATTCAGGGGGAATATAATTATATTGTAGTCGCTATCACCAAGCATTTCAAAAACACTGACATTCTCCACAAGCTCTGCATTGTTAGAAATTACCAGATCCAACAGAGCAACAACTCTAATGGGATCTTGTACAAACTGGTTCAAAAATATACATAGGGTAGTCAGAGAATTGATTTGCCATCTTACTTCAATAAAGTAAGATGGTGAGGGCGAGTATCAGGCCTTTTATGCTTTTAACCGGTACGTCATGATGTCCTGGTACTTGACGCTGAAATCAATCAGCAGGCACCCTGGGACAATGTGCGGGGGGGGGGGGGAGTCAATTCAGACCTGTGGTTTGCGGCGTTTACGGGTTATTCTGGCGGGGATCGGCGGTGCCATCGGGTCCCCGTGCTGCTGTAATGGGGACCCGATGGCATGGAAGGCAGCGCGATGCCTTCCTTAGGCATCGGTGCTGCCTTCCAGTGAAGAGCCTGTGAGATCCAGCCCCCTGGATCTCACAGGCAGGAAGCTGTATGACTAATACACACTGTATTACTCATACACCCAATGCATTCCAATACAGAAGTATTGGAATGCATTGTAAAGGGGATCAGACGCCCACAGGTTAAAGTCCCAAAAAATAAAGTTGAAAAAATAAAGTTCTCCCCAAAAAAATTAAAAGTTTCAAGTAAAAAAAAATGCAATTTCCCCCAAATAAAGTTAAAAAAAATAAAAAAATAAAAGTAGACATTGTAAAGGATCTCCTGACACACCGACCGGGTACCTCCATTGATAGATGCTCCTAATGCTTCCCGAGGACTCCAAGCACTCCACTCGACACCGATACCACCACAGGAACCAGGAACAGCTCTTACAAGAGCTAGGAGTAATAGCCAGGAGAGTATACACGTATTGCAATCCCCACACACATGAGACGAGGCTCTATGTTCAATGTAAAACAGGAACTCTATAATGGGCTATTTTTCAGCCTTTTATGCAGGTCTACTAGCAAGGGACACTTCCCCTGGGGCCCTTATGTGACAGTTTATATTTTAGCCAATCACATGCATTTACAGTATTGAAACCTTCCCAGCAATTGTACACAAAACCCCCTTCCCTCTGTCTGTAACGCAATTAACAAACACACTGGCATTGTCTTTGACACAATCAACAATGAACATGCGAACAGATATCTTCACCCCCTCCATAATGAATGAATGGGAAGAGGAGACACATGTGATGGGATTATCTCCTGAGTGTATCATAGGAGTCGGCTGCTATTATAATCAACTATCTTAATCCCATCACTAACACAATCAGTGGGAGTCTCAGTGCAGAGTTAACCCTTTTTGTGTTGCTGAATCCACACCATGCCTTTTTAATGGGCAATAGGAAATATGTGGCATATAAATGACACACATAAATCAGGGTTCATAGTTCCTTGTAACCCCAAAAGGTCTGAGGGGGTCTCCATAGTTCTCGGTCCTTAGTCTGTAGGAAGGAGGCTGGCCCTCAGGCTTCTCCAGCAGCCCCAGTGACGGTTCAGGCCGTCACAGACATATTAGATATCACCACGTCCGTATCAACCGGCTCTATAAACATATCACATGACCTAACCCCTCAGATGAACACCGTTAAAAATAAAAACTGTGCTAAATTAAAAATTTTTATTTTACCTTACATCACTAAAAGTACAACAGCAAGCGATCAAAAAGGGGTATGCCCACCAAAATAGTACCAATTAAACAAAGCATACATATTGGGTATCGCCGAATCTGTAATAACCTGCTCTATAAAAATATCCCATGACCTAAGCCCTCAGATGAACACTGTAAAAGAAAATTGAAAAAAAGCAATTTTTGTCACCTTACATCACAAAAAGTGTAATAGCAAGCGATCAAAAAGTCATATGCACCCCAAAATAGACCCTACCTAAGATAATCGCCCAAAAACTGAAAAAATGATGGCTTTCAGAATATGGAGACACTAAAACATGATTTTTTTTTGTTTCAAAAATTATATTATTGCGTAAGACTTACATAAAAAAGTATATATATTTGGTATCGCACCCCAAAATAGTGCCAATCAAACCGTCATCTCATCCCGCAAAAATCATACCCTACCCAAGATAATCGCCCAAAAACTGAAAAAAATATGGCTCTCAGACTACGAAGACACTAAAACATGATTTTTTTGTTTAAAAAATGAAATCATTGTGTAAAACTTACATTAAAAAAAAGTATACATATTAGGTATCACCGCGTCCGTAATAACCTGCTCTATATAAATAGCACATGACCTAACCTCTGGTGAATACCGTAAAAAAATAAAAACGGTGTAAAAAAAAGCCATTTTTTGTCACCTTACATCACAAAAAGTGTAATAGCAATCGATCAAAAGTCATATGCACCAAACAATAGTGCCAATTAAACCGTCATCTCATCCCCCAAAAAATGAGCCCCTGCACAAGACCAAGACCAAAAATGTATAAAACTATGACTGTCAAAATGTGGAGACACTAAAGAATCATAAAAAAAAATTAAAAATGCTTTATTATGTAAAACTGAAACAAACAACCCAAAAAAGTTGTCATATTTGGTATTATCGCGTCCGTGACAACATGCTCTATAAAAATACCACATGATCTAACCTGTCAGATGAATTTTGTAAATAACAAAAAAAAAAACTGTGCCAAAACAGCTATTTCTTGTTACTTTGCCTCACAAAAAGTGTAATATAGAGCAACAAAAAATTATATGTACCCTAAAAATAGTACCAAAAAAACTGCCACCTTATCCTGTAGTTTCTAAAATGGGGTAACTTTTTTGGAGTTTCTACTCTAGGGATGCATCAGGGGGGCTTCAAATGGGACATGGAGTCAAAAAAACAGTCCACCAAAAATCATATGGCATTCCTTTCCTTCTGTGCCCTGCCGTGTGCCCGTACAGCAGTTTAGGACCACATATGTTTTTTTTCTGAAAACTACAGAATCAGAGCCATAAATATTGAGCTTTATTTGGCTGTTACCCTTGCTTTGTAACTGGAAAAAAATTATTAAAATGGAAATCTGCCAAAAAAGTGAAATTTTGAAATGTTATCTCTAATTTCCATTAATTCTTGTGGAACACCTAAAGGGTTAACAAAGTTTGTAAAATAAGTTTTGAAAACCTTGAGGAGTGTAGTTTCTAAAATGTGGTAACTTTTTGGGAGATTCTACTGTAGTAGTGGATCAGGGGGGCTTCAAATGGGACATGGTGTCAAAAAGACCAGTCCAGCAAAATCTGCCTTCCAAAAACCTTATGGCATTCCTTTCCGTCTGTGCCCTGCCGTGTGCCCGTACAGCAGTTTATGACCAAACTACAGCAGTTTCTGTAAACTACAGAATCATGGAAAATCTGCCAAAAAAGTGAAATTTGAAATGTTATCTCTATTTTCCATTAATTCTTGTGGAACACCTAAAGGGTTAACAAAGTTTGTAAAATCAGTTTTTAATACCGTGAGGGGTGCAGTTTCTAGAATGGGGTCATTTTTGAACTGGTCCTTAAAAAGTCAGTTTTTGAGATTTGCTTCTAAACTTCTAAGCCTTGTAACATCCTCAAAAAATAAAACGTCATTCCCAAAATTATCATCATTCCCAAGTAGACATATGGGGAATGTAAAGTAATAACTATTTTTGGAGGTATTACTATGTATTATAGAAGTAGGGAAATTGCAACTTGGAAATTTGTAGATTTTTCCAAATTTTTGGTAAATTTGGTATTTTTTTATATATAAAAATTGAATATTTTTACTCCATTTTACCAGTGTTATGAAGTACAATATGTGATGAAAAATAGTCTGGACAAGTCAAAGCGTTTTAAAGTTATCACCACATAAAGTGTCACTGGTCAAAAAATGGCCTGGTCCTTAAGGTGAAAATGAGCCCGGTTCTTAACCTGTTGGGGACACATGACGTACCGATACGTCATGATGTCCCGGTACTTAAGGACACATGACGTACCGGTACGTCGAATAACCCGGGTATGTCAGTCCCTTGCCGCCAGATCCACATCCGCTTGTGGGACCGTGTGGAAAAATCGACGCGGCCTCCCTACCCACCCCCTCCAGGTACCTATCTCCAGGGGTGAGACCCATGCCCTTTCCAGTGAAAAACATGTTGCTGGTCAGATATAAAGACAAGAGGGATGTCCTTGTACTGTCTACAATTCATGGTAACAGCATCACCCCGTCCCTGTGCGAGGTACCGCGGCAATCGTTGACTACAATCGGTATATGGGAGGAGTGGATCTCTCTAATCAAGTCCTCAAGCCATATAACGCCATGTGCAAAACCCGGGCATGGTACAAAAAGTTGCGGTCTAGTTGGTGCAGGTTGCCTTGTACAACTCTTTTGTGCTGTCCCGGAGCGCTGGCAACACAGGGAAATTCCTCTAGTTCTATGAGGCTCTGATCTTTTCTGACCGGGAAAGAGCAGGCCGCAGTACCTTGGGAACTGGAGGCGCCCAGATCGTCCCTGGCCAACACTTTCCAGGTGTGGTCCCCCATACTGGAAAAAAGGGACGGACCCATAAAAGGTGCAGAGTGTGTCACAGGAGGGGGATACGGAAGAACACAACCACTCAGTGACACAAGTCCCGATCATCCGGGCCTCTGCATTATTGGTTGCTTCAGGGAGTACCACACTTCCATGGAGTACTGAATTTATAATCCCCTTCCCCAGTTTTAATTCCATTTAGCCACTGACAATCGGAAAAAAAAAAACTATGGTTCGCAGACTTGAGACACTAAAACAATATATATTTTTTTTACAATAATATTATTTTGTAAAACTAAAATAAATAAAAGGTAGACATATTAGGTATCGCCGCGTCTATAAAAATACCCCATGACCTAACCCCTCAGATGACCACGGTAAAAAAAAAAAAAAAAAAAAAGTAAAAAAATTGTATTTTTTTGTCACCTTGCATCACAAATAGTGTAAAAGCAAGTGATCAAAAAGTCATATGCCCCCCCAAATTAGTGCCAATAAAACCGTCCTCTCATCCTGCAAAAAATGAGTCCCTACCTAAGATAATCGGCAAAAAAATAAAATAAAATGACTCAAGACTATGGAGATACTAAAATGTTATTTTTTTTATTGTAAAAGGATAATATAGTGTAAGAACCTAAATAAACAAAAAAAAAGTAGACATATTAGGTATCGCCGCATCCGTAAGAATCTGTTCTATAAAAATACCCCAAGACCTGTTCCTCAACAGTTTATGGCAAATGGAGATGAAGTTTCAGAATTTCTATTTTTGGTAACCTTGCCTCACAAAAATTTAATATAGAGCAACCAAAAATGATATGTATCCTAAAAATAGTCCCAACAAAACTGCCACCTTATCCCGTAGTTTCCAAAATGGTGTCACTTTTATGGAGTTTCTACTCTTGGGGTGCATCAACGGGGCTTCAAATGGGACATGGTGTAAAAAACCAGTCCGGCAAAATCTGCCTTTCAAAAAAAACACAGCGCTCCTGTGTGCCCGTATAGTAGTTTACAGCAACATATGGGGTGTTTCTGCCAACTACAGAATAGGGGCAATAAATATTGAGTTTTGTTTGGCTGTTAACCCTTGCTTTGTTCCTGGAAAAAATAGATTAAAATGGAAAATTAGCCCAAAAATTTCAAATTCTTAAACTTCATCTCCATTTGCCAATAACTCTTGTAGAACACCTAAAGGGTTAACGATGTTTGTAAAATCAGTTGGAAAAGGATTACACTTACTGGTAATTTCCTTTTCATGAATCCTTCACAACGGAATACCATGAGAGATAATCCTCCTCCAACCAGGTAGGAACAGGAAGTTTAAAAGTAGGCCCTCCTCTATTCAGTCTTTTAGAACCGAAGCCTAGAGACCCTTATCATTCACCCCACAACCAAACTTATCTATAAATACCTATTCTAGTTCATAGGTAAACAAGCATGTATAATTGTATATCATACCTACATTATATATACATTTTTTTATTTAAATATTTTTTGTTTTATTGTATATTAGCGCCATATACTTATCCATAGTTTTATTTTTATTTTTTGGGGGATTCATGAAAAGGAAATTACCGGTAAGTGTAATCTAGTTTATCCATTTCATCCTCCACGACAGTATACCATGAGACGTAACAGATAAAGTAAACTAGGGAGGTACAATAGCCTGCAGCACCTTTTGGCCAAAGGCCAAATTCCAGAACTAACATCTACCCTGTAGTAGGGTTGTTTTGATACCAAAGTTTTGATTCGGTTTCGACACCAAAAAAAAGTATTGTGATACTCTATTCCAGTGATGGCTAACCTTGGCACTCCAGCTGTGGTAAAACTACAACTCGTAAATCAGAAAGGATAATCCTAAAAGATAACATTTAATTCAATAGACAGATAAAAAATCCTAAATATAGCGTGCGAAAACAAACATTGGGATAAACGGTTAATAACTACTAATCAATAATGCCAATGATTATCCCAAAACTAAGTACAATAATTTAGAGTGCACGGCGGCACTGAGTAACCAGCGTGTCCTACCGGTACCCAGGGACGGTCATCAGATGCTACACCACACGTTGTGTTGATAGTTGCTCATCCTGTATGGATATCCGGATAAACATCAGGGAAAAACAAAAAAGGCTGGCAATAATACACGTGTGCAGGGTCCCTATACGGTCCCTATAGCTGTCTAGCCAGTCTGCCCTAATACTAAAGGTAGGGTAGCAGCCTGACCACAGGGCACTCGTCCTTATAAGGACGACCCCGTCTGGAACCTGTCCCTCAATCTGGAATTCTATATGTCCCTAAAAATGCATGAAAAAAATCCCTACACGCATTTTTCACTGCCAGGACATAGAGCAGTTAATTAGGGGAGATGAAAGAAAATCAAGCCAATCGATCCCTGGATGAAATGATCAATCTTACAGACCAGAAATGACACGGTCTGTCAGCTAGTCTTAAGGTACGCCGAGATAGTCGGATCCTCCGTGGGCTACCTCATAGATGAGAGGTAAAGAAATAATGCAAGACGGCGTCCAAGACGGCGAAAATAATCTAAAGCAACTACAATATCGATTGCTTCATAATATTCAATGATGTAAAGACGATCGGACATTCGAAAATACACCCGAATATTTTGAACCACAGTCGGTTCAAATTAAAGATATTCGAGGCTATTCATCCAATAATGGATAAAATCGTCTGATGTACAGTGATACAAACAGAGAGACAGGTCACAATGAGTCAGTACCAGAGATAATCATATGTCTAAGGAAAGGTCTAATCGGTGGTGAATACTGACTAGTTAACATAATAGGTGGTGAAAGTAATGAAACAATGAAACAATGTCAAGTAAATGACAGAGATAAAGGCCCTAGGCAGAGTACTGCCAACTTAAAGGGGAGGGGCATTATAGATAAAATGAAGCCAATTAAGTTGGTGGGGACAGTCACCAAGAACAGACACTTGTCTACAAGAAACAGCTATAATTCAGCTGTTCATGGAGACCTGTCGGAGCAACCGTCTGTAGGAGAAATATCCACCGTGACTCACGCTGTAGTAGGATCTTATCCCAGTCTCCCCCTCGTTTAGGGGGGGCTAACAGCCTCGATGCCCATAACCTAGATGACCCTGGGGTTTCCTTGATGCGACTCGCATACGTGACGGGCCACAGCAGTATCTCGTCACTTCTCTATATCGAGGAGATGTTCCCCTATGCGCCTGCGTAGCTCTCGTTTCATTTTGCCTATGTACTCTTTTTGACAAATACATGTTATCGTGTATATAACCCCAGCAGTCCTGCATGAAATAAAATCTCTGATGTTGAAGCTGCGTTTAAGATTGGTGCTGTAAAGTTTTACCAGGGTCCTGTGGTCAGGCTGCTACCTTACCTTTAGTATCAGGGTGGACTGGCTAGACAGCTATAGGGACCTATAGGGACCCTGCACACATGTGTATTATTGCCAGCCTTTTTTGTTTTTCCCTGATGTTTATCCGGATATCCATATAGGATGAGCATCTATCAACACTTTGTGTGGTGTAGCATCTGATGACCGTCCCTGGGTACCGGTAGGACACGCTGGTTACTCAGTGCCGCCGTGCACTCTAAATTATTGTACTTAGTTTTGGGATAATCATTGGCATTATTGATTAGTGGTTATTAACCGTGTATCCCAATGTTTGTTTTCGCACACTATATTTAGGAGTTTTTATCTGTATATTGAGTTAAATGTTATGTTTTAGGATTGTCCTTTCTGATTTGCGTATTTACTCCAGGTAATCCAAAGTGCAGACATACCTCAGATCTGACCTCTCACTCCCCTTTTGATTATTGGTTGTTTTGCAATCTAGGTATGGCAGGCTTTTTGGATCGTGGTATTAATACAGAGACATGGTTAGAGGAGGCTAAAGAGGTATTTTCTGACAGATCTTATCAACAGAAAAAGTGTATACCCTCTTTCAAGGTGGCTTTTAAAGAGCTTAACCGACTTTATAAAGAACACCTGTCAAGTTGGTGGGAGGTACAAATCCTTGATAATTATATCAAACAAGGCATTGTACCTCTGGGACTTTGTATTTCTGTTACCCCTGTGCACAAACAACGAAGCCCAGGGTTTAATACCCGTTGGGAGCAACTGGCCACAAAAAGCTCTCTCCAACTGATGCCACTTTTATTGGAAGAAGAAAGAATCAATTTAACTAGTCTGACTGATAAACTTCAAACCCAAGTTGAAGTTACAAAACCCTTTTCTAGTGATCCTGAATTTGTCAACAAGGAGAAACAACTCCAAATCACCGTTGAGAAATATCAGTATTACTTACGTGAAGGAAAGCACAGACAGTTTAACAAAGACCTAGCTGAATTCAAAGAAAAGAAGGCTTATTTGGTATTGAGAGAAGTGCCCCGCAAAGAAGTGACTTCGGAGATCTCTACCACTGAAACCGACTTATCGGACAGTGATAGAGAATCTGGTGGGAACTCAAATCGAAATAAACAGAACTACAATAGAAGAGGGAGAGGTAGGGGGAGAGGAAGAGGTACAACCGGCGTGAACAGAGGAGGTTTTTTAGATCAAGGTGTGAATTACCCTCTGAGGAATGGTCCAAACACACGGGATCAATTGGGCCCGAAGTAATCAACCTCTCCAGCCGTACTCTTTCCAGCAGTGAAATGGCGGTATTATCTAAGGGACTTTCATTTGTCCCCACCCGTCATTATGACATGTTCACTTGGGTAAAGGATCTGCATATGTTTATACGTAAGCTTAGGTGGCATAAGCAATTTAAGATTGCTGATAAAAAGAAGTGTCCGTTTTTAGGCATACCTACAGATCTCCTAGCAGATGTGGAATTGTTGCACAGCCTTTCGGCAGATGTGCACACTTTGCAAGGTTCTGGTCCATTCACACCTTTGCGGAATAAAAGTAACAAAATGCCACCAGCAGGTGATGTTTCATGTTTGGACGTCTTCTTGCAACTTGTCACTGTCGACATGATGACAATGCAACATATCCCGCAATACAACAACTGCTCATCTGAGGAACATCGTGCAATTAGGTCCTTGAAAGAGGACAAGGATATAGTTATAAAACCATCCGATAAGGGTGGAAACACAGTGATTATGAACCGACAAGGTTATCAGTCTATGTGCGAACATATCCTAAAGGATAGGAACAGTTATCAGATATTGACGTCCAATCCGACAGCACTATACCTAGCTGAGCTAAGGGAGATTCTGTTGGCAGGCAGAGCTGAGAACCTAATTTCACAAAACGAGTTTGACTTTATGTACCCCAAGCACCCGGTTATGGCCACGTTCTATAGTCTCCCCAAGGTCCACAAGGGCCTTAGACCACTCAAGGGGAGACCAATCGTGGCTGGCATTGGGAGTATTGGACAAAATATAGGGGTGTATATAGATCAGATTTTAATGCCATTTGTTGTTGCACTCCCATCTTTTACCCGTGACACCATGGATCTTCTAAAGCGGGTGGAAGGGATCTGCATTGAGGATAACTCACTGTTAGCCAGTGTGGATGTGGAGGCTCTCTACTCCTCCATACCACACGAGGCTGGATTGACGGCAGTGAGTTATTACCTCAGTATGCGGGGGCAACAGTTCATGGTGCACAATGCCTTTGTTCTACAGCTGCTTAGATTTTTGCTGACACACAACTTTTTTATGTTTGACGGCCGCCTCTACCACCAGCTCAGGGGTACGGCCATGGGTTGTTCCTGTGCGCCGTCTTATGCTAACCTGCTCCTGGGCTGGTGGGAGGCCACCACCGTCTTTGGCGAGGGTGAGTCGATGACCGGGCCCATAACGTTATAGGCCCGGTACATCGACGATATCCTCATAATTTGGAACGCCAGTGCCCTGCAATTCAAACAGTTCGTGGACTCTCTTAATGGCAATGTAATTGGCCTTCATTTTACCTTTGAGGTCAACGATAGTTCCCTTCCCTTTTTGGACGTCTGCATTTCCAAGAAGCCTGGGGGTGAGCTCTCTACAACTATCTTTCGTAAGACAACGGCCACTAATTCAGTCCTGCATTGGCAGAGCAGCCACCCATTGCCATTAAAGAGCGGTATACCCTACGGGCAGTACCTGCGTTTGTGCAGGAACTGCTCTGATGAGCAAGAATTCCTACACCAGGCAGTCGACCTTCGACAGAGATTTAGGGCCAGGAGCTATCCTGACAAGTTGTTGAGAGGGGCCTTCCAGAAAGCGGCCAACACTCCTAGAGATACACGACTGACTCCCAAAAAGAAACAGGAGGGAGATAGGAAGGTACGATTCATCACTACCTTTAATGGCTCTGCCAAGGAATCTAGAGAGACTGGCCTATCCTTATGGACCCAGATGTCCATGATGTTTTGCATGAATACCCACAGGTGACGTTCACAAGAGGCCAAAGCCTTAAGGACTTATTGGTACATAGTCACTTTGCTCCACTGGCTACACCGAATACCTGGCTGAGTCGTCGTGCTGTGGGTAGTTTCAGATGCAGTGGCTTGTAATAACATCAACCCTGGTAAAACTTTTTACAGCACCAATTTTAAACGCAGCTTCAACATCAGAGATTTTATTTCATGCAGGACTGCTGGAATTTTATACAAGATAACATGTATTTGTCAAAAAGAGTACATAGGCAAAACTAAACAAGAGCTACGCAGGCACATAGGGGAACATCTCCTCAATATAGAAAAGCGGCGCGATACTGCTGTGGCCCGTCACGTATGCGAGTCGCATTAAGGAAACCCCAGGGTCATCCAGGTCATGGGCATCGAGGCTGTTAGCCCCCCTAAACGAGGGGGAGACTGGGATAGGATCCTACTACAGCGTGAGTCACAGTGGATATTTCTCCTACAGACGGTTACTCCGACAGGTCTCAATGAACAGCTGAATTATAGCTGTTTCTTGTAGACAAGTGTCTGTTCTTGGTGACTGTCCCCACCAACTTAATTGGCTTCATTTTATCTATAATGCCCCTCCCCTTTAAGTCGGCAGTACTCTGCCTAGGGCCTTTATCTCTGTCATTTACTTGACATTGTTTCATTATTTTCACCACCTATTATGTTGACTAGTCAGTATTCACCACTATAGGGACCGTATAAGGACCCTGCACACATGTGTATTATTGCCAGCCTTTTTTGTTTTTCCCTGATGTTTATCCGGATATCCATACAGGATGAGCAACTATCAACACATTGTGTGGTGTAGCATCTGATGCCCGTCCCTGGGTACCGGTAGGACACGCTGGTTACTCAGTGCCGCCGTGCACTCTAAATTATTGTACTTAGTTTTGGGATAATCATTGGCATTATTGATTAGTGGTTATTAACCGTGTATCCCAATGTTTGTTTTCGCACACAATATTTAAGAGTTTTTATCTGTATATTGAATTAAATGTTATGTTTTAGGATTATCCTTTCTGATTTACGTATTTACTCCAGGTAATCCAGAGTGCAGACATACCTCAGATCTGACCTCTCACTCCCCTTTTAATTATTGGTTGTTTTGCAAAACTACAACTCCCAAGATGCCCCCCTTGCTTGGCTGCTCTCAGAACACTGTAGAAATAAATGGAGCATGCTGGGAGTCGCAGTTTCACCACAGCTGGAGTGCCAAGGTTAGCCATCACTGCTCTATACCATTCGATACCACGCCAAAAAAAAAAAAAAAAACGCCAAAAAAAGCCGAGTGCATTCAGCATTTTATGGAACGTCCATCCCATAATAGAACAGTCCAATCCTATTTTTTGGGGGGGACAAGGTGACAAAAAAATCGTGCAGTTTTTATTAATTTTTTTGCTGTGACGGCATTCACCGCACAAATTTTTTTATATTCTAAGTTTGGACTTTTCGGACGTGGCGATATGTAATGTTTATTTATTTATTGTTTATATATTTTATATGTAAAATTGGGAAAGGGGGTGATTTTTACTTAAATAAAAAGTTTAAAAAAAATATATGAATAACTATTTGCCCCCTTAGCGGCTACTCCTATTCACCCTAAAGGCTCATTCACACGACCATAGGTGTCTCGTTGCCGTATTGCGGACTGCATATGCGGATCTGCAATACACAGGCACCTCTCCGTGTGCATTCCGCATCATGGGTCCACAAATCCGGAGATTGTAGAACGGAAGCACTACGGAGTACTTCTGTGGTGTTCCGTTCCGTGCTTCCGCACAGCAAAAAGATAGAACTTGCTCTATCTTTTTGCGGAACGGAAGGATCGCGGACCCATTCAAGTGAATGGGTCTGCGATGCGATTGCGGCTACCCCACGGTTGGCGCCCGTGCATTGCGGACCGCAATTTGCAGTCCACGGCACGGGCAGCACACAGTTGTGTGAACAAACCCTAAGGCTGAGTTCACACGGGCAAGATTTCCGCGCGGGTGCAATGTGGGAGGTGAACGCATTGCACCCGCACTGAATCTGGACCCATTCATTTCTATGGGGCTGTGCACATGAGCTGTGATTTCACTTATGCGTTGCGTGAAAATCGCAGCATGCTCTATATTGTGCGTTTATAACGCAACGCAGTCCCCATAGAAGTGAATGGGGCCGAGTGAAAACCGCAAGCATCCGCAAACAAGTGCGGATGCGGTGCGATTTTCACGCATGGTTGCTAGGTGACAGTCTATTGACTGTATTATTTTCCCTTATAACATGGTTATAAGGGAAAATAATAGCATTCTGAATACAGAATGCTTAGTAGGTGATCAATTGAGGGTTAAAAAAAAATTACAAAAATTAACTCACCTTCTCCTCTTTATCGCGTAGTTCCCGGTCTCTTCTGATGAGCTGTCGGCTAAAGGACCTTTGGAGCATGTGATCTGACGTCACCAAACACATGGTCCAGCACCGTGGTGATGGACCATGTGATTGGAGCATGTGATCTGACATCACCACAGGTCCTAGCCGGTAGTTCATCATTAAAGACGTAAAGAAGAGACCGGGAACTTCGCGATCAAGAGAAGGTGAGTTGATTTTTTATTTTTTTAACCCTCAATTGATCACCTACTAAGCATTCTGTATTCAGAATGCTATTATTTTCCCTTATAACCATGTTATAAGGGAAAATAATACAGTCTACACTACAACTAACCCAAACCTGAACTTCTTTGAACATCGGAACGCAATCGCAGTCAAAACTGACTGCAATTGCGTACCTAATCGCGCCGGTTTGCCGCAATACACCGGGATGCATCCAGACCTAATCCGGACACGCCCGTGTGAACCCAGCCTAATAGAGCTCTATTAGGTTGAATAGGACTTCACACTCCCCCTGCTGCCCTGTGCTTTGGCTGCTCTACAAATTTGTTCAACCGAAGAATCAGTTTTTTCGTCCCATATAGCCACCCACTGCTCTGGTAAAGTGAGCTTTGAGGAAACCCGGTGGATCTTTCCCCAACATTTTGTATGCCTTAGAGATGGTGGATTTTATCCATCTACAAATAGACCCCTTAGTAGCCTTTTTCCCCCTTCTTTGCCATTGGAACTGGATAAAAAGGAAATCAGACTTCCTAAATGGACCTGTAGATTCGAAGTACTGGAGTACTGCCCGTCTCACATCAAGGGAGTGAAATCCACATTCCCCAGAGGATCTAGGATTCTCACAAAAAGAGGGAATGAAGATCTCCTCCTGTCTATGGATTTGGACCACATTTGGAAGAAAGGAGGTATCCAAGCGGAATACTATTTTGTCAGGGAAAACACTGCAAAATGGCTCGATCATTTTTAAAACCAGGATTTCACCGACTCAACGGGCTGAGGTGATGGCTACCAGAAAAACAGCCTTGAGTGTAACCAAACGAAGACAGAGGTTCAAACGGGGATTCTGTGAGGCCTGACAGAACTAGATTTAGGTCCCAGGGGGCACTCTAGGTCTTAGTGTGGGATAAAGTCTGTCTGCTCCTCTGAGAAACCCGATTATCCACGGATGGTCAGCTATTTTGACATCAAACACAGAGCTTTAAGCTGCAATATGGACTCTCAAAGTGTTGGGACGTAGGCTTTTGCTAGACCCAACCTGAAGAAAACCCAATACTGTCTGGATGGAAAAAGACAGGGATAACTTGGACTCTAAACACCAGGAAAAGAATCACTTACAAACTTTAGAGTAAATTTTCGAAGTGACCTCCTTTCTGCTAGCAGCCATTATGCTTATCACTGAATCTGAAAGACCCTTAGATTTTAGAGTTAACCTCTCAGACTCCAAGCAGCAAGGTATACGCTTTCCATGTATGGATGGAAAACTGGACCCTGGTTCAGAAGATCGTTTTTCCAAGGAAGAACCCAGGGGCTGCTTTCAGACATGACTTTTAGTAACGGAAACCAGGCCTGTTTTGGCCACTCAAGATCACCCAGGCTTTTTCCTCAACACCCTTGGGATTAGCAGAAGGGGAGGAAACGCATAGCCTAGGGAGAAATTCCATGTCTGCGAGAGGGCATCCACTCCTACATTCCCGTCTCTTGGGTCTAGGGATCTCAGGTGTCCTCAGAAGAAAACAAATAGCTAGTGTTGTGCGAACTTGTGCATTAACTTCGGCGTCTAAAGTTTGGGTTATCGAAGAATTGCGTTATGGATTCTGCTACAACGGACCATTACTGAATTTAGAATCCATAACGCGATTCTTCGATAACCCGAACTTTAGACGCCGAACTTAAAACACAAGTTCGCTCAACACTACAAATAGAGTTTAAACTCAGTGTCGGATCTAGATGAATCGTCTGAGGAGTCAGAAATAACTATTTTAGACACTTTTTTTTTAACCTAACAAGAGGGAGAGGGCTCAGAAACTGAAAAACCTTCCAGGACAGACTGCATTTCTTGTTTAATTACTTCCCTAAGTTTATCCTTAAAGGAAGGAACAATATCTTTAGCGATGTTACTAGTATACCTAGAACATAATTTGCTTAAGGCGTCTTGCACTTGACCGTATTTTGCAGTCCGCAAAACATACGGACGACAAGAAACAGGATATTTTTTTTTTTTTTTAAGAACGTATATACGGACAGGGAATGCACATGGAGTAACTTCAGTTTTTTTTTTTTGCAGCCCCATTGAAGTGAATGGTTCTGCATAAAAAAAAAAAAAAGAAAAAAAGAAAACAGCAGAAAGGCCCACAGGGTTCTTCATAGCTACAGCTCCCAGATCAGTCATCCTCACACTTGCAGGGAGCTGAAATTATGCCAAAATATATACCCCTCAACTTACAGACCTAAGAGCTGGGCTTCCTTCCAGGTTGGCACGCATGGCCTTCTCCCCAGCGCTTTCCTGGCGGATCCCTGCCAGGGCCAACCTATCGGATGGCTGGCGGAGCTTCACGTCTCAACCAGAGGAACTTCCTCAGTGTCCAGCGCTGCATGGGCCTTCCTGTAGGAAGGAGAACAGAGGCCAGGACGGAAGCACCGCTCCAGCTCCTGCAGCACCAGGTACCCTAGCTAGGGGTTGGGGCTGCAGTCTGCCTCCATGCAGGTGGGCACATTTTCTTCTTTCCTTTACCTCAACCCAGCACTCCCCCCCCCCCCTCCCCACCTGGAGGGACAGGAAGACACTGAAGGTGAGATTGAGGAGGGCCTACTTTTAAACTTCCTGTCCCTACCTGGTTGGGAGGAGGGTCATCTGTCATGGTATGCAGTCGTGGAAGATGACATGGAAAAGACATTTGTTAATTAATTCTCTTAGCCAATCTAGTTACTTCCAAATGATCTTTTATCAACCAAAAAGCAAACAAATGTAACAATATTTGTATTGTACAAATGTTGCGACATCAGGTAATTACAGTAACACCGCAGTTTAAAAAAAAACAAACAAAAAAAAACTTTATTACTAGTGGCATGTTCAGTAATAACAGTTTAATTTTGCAACAGAACAAAATTTGGTCTAAATTAACATATGCAGACATTTTACTCCACATCATCTTCAGTCAGACTCTGAGCACTTCCAATTCTCTAAAAGACAAAAGAAAACATCAATTGCTTCAACATTTGGAAACAAAAATGACCAGTTTCAAAATAACTGCTGCAGCCCTGCAGTCAGAATAACAGCAGCAGTTCTGTGTGTAACCGTAACCCAAAATACACAGGTCAGTCATCATAAGATTAAACTTTTTTTTGTCAAAAAACAAACATTCAATAAAAATATTTGTAAAACTTGTTTATCATAAATAAATATATCGCATGTAGGCATCAACGGTAAACAGTGTTATCCAGCAACCTTCGTTACTCCAGCTGTTATGAAACTACAATTCCCAGCATTCACCATTCAATTCTATGTGTGTTCCTAGAAGAGCAGAGCAAGTATGAATGCTGGGAGTTGTAGTTTCACAACAGCTGGAGTGCCGGAGGTTGCCTACCCCTGCATTAGAGAGTAGGAGTCTGTTAGGCTACTTTCACACTAGCGTTCTGCTGTCCGCTCGTGAGCTCCGTTTGAAGGAGCTCACGAGCGGAGCAGAACGCTTCCGTCCAGCCCTGATGCAGTCTGAATGGATGCGGATCCGCTCAGACTGCATCAGTCTGGCGGCGTTCAGCCTCCGCTCTGCTCGCCTCCGCACGGCCAGGCGGACAGCTGAACGCTGTCTTTTTTAGGTCTTATAAACTGTTACTATGTATTTTGTTTGTTTTAAAACTCTTTTTATTGTTTTATCAGCCAATAAAACATCCATATTGACTCTTTCGATATAAAAAATACAAATCTGAGATACAGACACAATATGACATAAGGCATATCAGGACATCTCTATGACATCTTCAATATTCTGGTAACATAACCAAGGACGTGGAGCTGATAACCACGTACAATTAGGCTAATGATTGCATAACCACATACAAAACCAATGGCAATAGTCATACATGGGTAAACGGGTTGTGGTAAGAAAAGGGGAAAGAGTAACAAACAGGGGGTGGGGAGGGTACATCAAATAGCTGGAGCGTAAAGTATTTCCATTAACCTTGGAACTTCTCCAAGGGAAGGACAGTCAGATGCTCTAATCTTACTTTTTGTAAGTCACATCTCCATGAACTCAAAATTGCTCAGCTGTATGTAAGAGCCATCGTCTATGTACACTGAGTATTGTCTTATTCAAATAATCAACCTAGAGTGAACCTTCTATAAGCTCTCCAGGGGTTCCAAATAGCCTCAAATTTAAGTGGGGATCCAGATTCCCAATGTACCATTTGTTCAAGTCTACATATCTGGTCACATTTGACAAACCATTTCTGGATTGGAGGTATCTCCTGCTGTTTCCAGCACGTTGCAATGAGGAGTCTAGCAGAAGCCAGCAAAGCCGCACTCAAGATTCTCATGTTCTTTGGACCTTTTACATCATTATACAAACCAAATAGGCAAAGTTTTGGGGTCACAGGGACGTGTGTCCCACTTATTTTTGATAAAACTCTACACACTGCTTTCCAAAAGGGCACTACTCTGTCACAAGACCACCAAATGTGTGCATGAGTACCCAGTTCTTTATTACACCTCCAACACAAAGGATTGGAAGTAGCGGGGAACATACGGTGAAGTCTTTGGGGTGTAAAATACCACCTAGTTAGGACTTTATAACTATTTTCTTGTACCTTGACACACCTGGACACCCTCGTCGGGGAGAGCAAGGCACGCCCTCTCTCAACTGGTGAAAACTTGATTTGTAAGTCTGATTCCCATTGTTGTAGAAAGGTTGGACTATCTATTTTAGACGCGGACATCAAAATCTCATACAGTTTGGATATTTTCCCTCTTGGATCTTTAATCTGCATAACTAACTTTTCAAACGAGGAATGGACTACCACCGTAGGTAGACGTGTTAGGTATTGCTTTAAAAATCTGATGCAATAGTTGATATGGAATGGAGAGCAGCCTGTCATTAGCGGGTGTTTATAAAGTTCCAGCGCCGAAGGGATATCATTGTCCTGGCAAATAGCCAATAACGGAGATACGCCTTTTTTTACACTGTCCGGAAGAGTGTGCAAAAAATCAGTGGATGCTTGAAAAAAGACATCTCTAATTTGCATTAATATCAGGTAGTTAGGTGTCAAGGCAGACCTCCAGTTATACTTCACCCACATATGCAGTGTGTATTTAGTAATTGAACTCTGGGTTCTAAGATTTTTAGAGGCTTGGGGACCCTCCATAAATAAGAATGACCTCTGTTACTATGTATTTTGATACTGTGGTCAGGTGAGAATTTCAGTTATTTGTCGAAGGCACTTAAATGAGAATAAAATTGGGTTTTTACCTATGAGATACAGAAAAATTCTATTGCTTTTCTAGATATTCGGCTATGGAAAAAAGATGATCTGATTCAGACATCCCTACATCGTAAAGATACCTCCACTAATTTTTTTTGCAATGTGGGAGTTTTCATCCTATTACATTAAAGAAGGGAATCCCAAAGGGACAGTTCCTCAGAATACGGTGGAATTGTACAAGGGATGAGGATTTTGAAACAGAGGGTACCATTCTGTATCAGAGATTTCAAGAAAAGGATACCCGAGAAAAGTGGGAACATCAAGACCTATATTTGAAGTCTACCAGATAAGACAATGTATAAGCCCATACATTAGTAAAGACACGCCTGCATCTATGGTATAAATGACCAGGGGCGTAGCTATAGGGGGTGCAGAGGTAGCAGTTGCTACCGGGCCCAGGAGCCTGAGGGGCCCAAAGACCCTTGTGCTGCATAAGAAGACACACAAGGCACTGAGGGAAGGGGGGCCCAAGCCTAACTCTTGCACCAGGGCCCATGAGCCTTTAGCTACGCCCCTGTAAATGACTGACAGGTACAGAAAAGGGGTGGTCTTACACTCACTCTCAAGACTGTTGGGGGTTGTTTGCTAGCTAGAGATGAGGACACATGGAGCCTGAAGATTCCTAACCTTCAACAATGATACTTCAAGGACATTAAGACTTTTCCTAAACTATTTCTGTAAGTAATAAATTCTTATGAAGACTGAAAATAAATCGCATTATTCTGTTTTTGTATAACTCTTGTTGAATCCTGGTGACGAGTCCTCCGGGTGTTTCTTCCTCCAAATAAGCATACACTAGACTTGGAGGGGATTACCAAATCAGGTTGAAATATTTTTTATACATAAGTATTTTACATTTGGAGACATATTACAATTGGCAAGCTACCATACCGATATATATTAAAGCTTGAAGAGGGGGAAGAGTGAACTCAAAAATAATTATCAAGCTTTAATAAATCATAGAATCTAAGAAGAAACTTCTGAAGGAGGACAACAAGTGCCAGACGTAACAAGACGTGCTGATGACAGAAGCCCAGGCTTGATTCTACTGAGGTTGTGAGTATGGAAATACACATTCTATTGCTGATAAGAGTAGATTATAATTTACGTTTATTCCTAGTGAAAAGATAGATTTGCAGAAAATATGGTTAGATTTATAGGCAGAATGTGAACAGGAAAATAAGAAGATAGATTTTAAGCGTATTTTAGTAAATAAACTACAGGTTAAAAGGCTTGTGCCAGTAAGCGGGCGGTTCTTTTTCTGAAAGGGGGTCACATTGTGCAAATGTGTTTGGAGAGACCTGGAAACCAGCTGATATCACTGCCCTCCATGTGAATACAGCATAGGAACATTCATCTACCCAGTAACTGACTTGTGCGCTGTGTAATCCTGTTTGTACCATATTACCTGTATTTGTAACCTCAGACCACTGTATATATTCTTAGTGTATATTGTGTTAGTGTATATTGTGTTATCTAGTGTGCCCTTAAGGCGATTAAATATATAATTTAATCTTGTGCTGTCTTGTATCTCGACCACGAATGCCCACGTCAGTGTTTCGGGCATGAGGGGTGGTATCCCGTCACAATTGGTATTCAATCAAGGATTACAATATGTTCAGCAAATATTATTGTGTTGTAAAATAAATAATTGAAGGACAATTTATAAAGAAGAGAAGAAGAATGAAGAGTCCAAGATAATTGTAAAATTTTATGTTGTGGGTTCGAAAAGATTATCTCACCCTCAAGAGGGGGAAATGTTAAAGGGATTCTGTCACCTCGTTTACGGTTATAGATCGCCGCTAGCATGTCCGCAATATACTAGTCCTAATGGGCTGTGTCCTTTTATTTCGTTTAATAAATGATTTTAGAGATATGTAAATGAGCCTTGTAAGGTGCCCAGGGGGCTGTACAAACCTTCCTGGTGCCCAGCCACGCCCCCCCCCCATCCTGTGAAGGAGTCCAGCACCGCCTATGTCCTCCGAATCTCCTCCTTTCGTCAGTGTTAGATTGCCGCAAGCTTGCGCCTGCGCAGTGACAGTATAGTGTTCCTTCCCTGTGCTGGCATCAGCCTCAGGGAAGGAACTGTGCATTGTGAGATTACGGCAATTTAACACTGACGAAATGAGGAGATTTAGAGGCGGTGCTGGGCTCCTTCACAGGGGGGCATGGCTGGGCACCAGGAAGGTTCGTACAACCCCTTGGGCACCTTACAAGGCTCATTTACATATCTCTAAAATAATTTTTTTTAACAAAAGTAAAAGAAAACAGCCCTATAGGACCGGTATATTGCGGACATGCTAGCGGCGATCTAGCTGTGCATGTCCACAGCTCTATAACCGAAAATGAGGTGACAGAATCAATTTAACCTGTTCCGGACACATGACGTACCGGTACATGTATAGTTCCGATCACCGCCGCCCGGTGATCAGAACCCGGGTTATCAGGTCCTGTAACCCCCCCCCCCCCCGCACCCATGGGACCCGATAACCCGGAAAAGGATGGCGATCGGTGGTGTGATAATCGCTCTCATTGGTCGGCTGCAGGGGCGGGGGGTTCAAATTTCCGCAGCGCTCCTCTCCTCCTCCTTTTGTGTCGAGGGAGCCGAGGAGAGGGGATCGCTGCACGGATCTCCAGCCAGCACCCCACATCTGTGCCCCAGCACCCAGGTAATTAGGGAAAGGTTAGGTTAGGCAGGGATATTTTAGGGAAAGTTAGTGAGAAGGAGGGAAAAAAAAAAAAATATATATATATATTATATAATATATATCACTTTACAGTACGGCCATGACAAACTCCCAGTTTGAGGCCATCCGGAAATGCTGGCATTATTCAGATAATGCAGCATGTCCCCCCCAAGGTGATCCTGCCTAAGACCGCATGTACAAAATCAGACCGGTCATCGATCACTTTGGGGCCAAATTTGTACAGCCTATGTACCTGGAAGGGAGGTCGCGGTTGAGTAGTCTCTCATTGCTTTCAAGGGGAGACTCCTTTTCCGCCAGTACGTTCCCGGCGGGTGAGAAGCTGTACAAACTTTGTGAGAGTACCTCAGGGTACACTTACAAGTTTTGTGTGTACGAGGGGCGAGATTCCCGTATTCAACCCCCAGAATGTCCCCCCACTCTGGGTGTTAGCGGGAAACTTGTGTGGGACCTTATGCACCCACTGCTATATAAGTGTTACCACCTGTACGTGGATAACTTTTATACTAGTATCACCTTGTTCCAGTCACTCGCCGCCAGATCCACGTCCGCTTGTGGGACCGGGCGGAAAAAAACAAACGTGGCCTCCCTGCCCACCCACCCCCCTCCAGGTACCTATCCCCAGGGGTGAGACCCGTGCCCTTACCAGTGAAAACCTGTTGCTGGTCAGATATAAGGACAAGAGGGATGTCCTTGTACTGTCCACAATTCATGGTAACGGCATCCCCCCCTGTCCTTGTGCGAGGTACCGCGGCAACGGTCCTCAAGCCAGATTGTATCATCGACTACAATCGCTATATGGGAGGAGTTGATCTATCTGATCAAGTCCACAAGCCATATAACGCTATGAGCGAAACCCGGGCATGGTACAAAAAAGTTGCAGTCTACTTGGTGCAGGTTGCCTGGTATAACTCTTTTGTGCTGTCCCGGAGCGCTGGCAACACAGGGATATTCCTTCAGTTCTATGAGGCAGTCCTCAAGGCCCTGATCTTTTCTGACTGGGAAAGAGCAGGCTGGAGTACCTCGGGAACTGGAGGCGCCCTGATCGTCCCTGGCCAACACTTTCAAGGTGTGGTCCCCCATACTGGAAAGAAGGGACGGCCCCAAAAAAGGTGCAGAGTGTGTCACAGGAGGGGGATACGGAAGGACACCACTACTCTGTGTGACACGTGCCCCGATCACCCGGGCCTCTGCATTATTGGTTGCTTCAGGGAGTACCACACTTCCATGGAGTACTAAATTTATATCCCAATTTAGCCACTGACAAATCGGATAAAAAACAAATAAATAAAAAAATGTGGTTCTCAGACTTGAGACACAAACAATTTTCCCAAAATTATTTAGTAAAACTAAAATAAATGAAAAAAAAAAAGTAGAAATATTAGGTATCGCCGCGTCTGTAAGAATCTGCTCTATAAAAATACCCCTCAGATGAACATGGTCAAAAAAAGTTTTTTGGGGTTACCTTAAATCACAAAAATTGTAATAGCAAGCAAACAAAAGTCATATGCCCCCCAAAATAGTGCCAATAAAACAGTCCTCTCAGAACTTCCGGTTCCGGCGCTGGTATGTGAGGACGCGGCAACTGCGGATCCTCACAGTTAGTCACAGCAGACCCGCTCCACCGGCCTCCCCAACCAACAGAGGCATAGAACTGTTGCCTGCAGGCATTGCCGAGTGCATGGAGAGATACCTGCTCTGGAGCAGGCACAAACCAACTCCCTCCAGCTACGATACTCCCGAGGAAGACAGGGAGCTTCACAAGATGGCGCCGTCTCCTTCTCCCGTGCTGCAGAGCTGAGATCAGAAGGTGGTGAGTGAGGAGACAGAAAGCACTCAGGTGGACATGTTTGAAATGGCAGGAGGAGCTGTGGACATAAAACAATTAGCCATAGAGGTTGCCAAACAACTTGCCCCAGACCTAATAGCCCCTATTTCTACCACCATACAGTCAGCACTAAATAAGCTACAAGAAGAGGTGGCATTACATGACCATAGATTTCAGGAGCTAGAGCAAAGGGTGGCATGCATGGAGGAGGACGCAGCGGAAGCAGCAATGCAGCACAAGGAACTTGCACAGTTAACAGCTAAGCTGCACGAGAAGGTGGAGAACCTTGAAAATAGGTCTCGAAGGAGCAACCTAAGGCTAGTAGGGATCCCGGGATCCCAGAATCCACGCAGCCACAAGATCTGCATCGCCTATTTGAGGTGGATCTACCCCAAGCGCTAGGCCTTCACGGGAGGTGAAAAGTAGAAAGGGCGCATCGTGTGGGACCCCTGAGAGAACCACCCTCCTCGCCATCCGAAAAACAAAGACCGCGCTAGGTCATATGCAAATACTTGGATTATTCTGATAAAGAGGACATATTGAAGGCTTATAGGCCAAGAAGAGAACCTTTAACCATCCGTGGTCACAGAGCACTGTTATTCGCTGACTACTTGGCTGAAACAACGAAAAAACGCAGAGCTTTTAGTGCCATTTGTTCTGGACTTTCTAGGAAGGGAATCAAATTCCAACTAATGTACCCAGCTGTGCTCAAGATCAAAAGGAGACGGCACAATTTATCAATTCACTGAACCGAAAGAAGCGGAAAACTTCCTTCATCGCACTGACAGAGAAGAGATATCTGTGAGACGACAGCGGCAGAGGATCCGAATGCTAACAGCTGGACTCGTGTGCCTCCTTCTTCTAACTCCGCCATCCGTGGATCACCGAAGGAACAACGGCTGCCAGCCAAGCAGCACCAAGCAACCCAGCAAGAGGGCTGACCTCTTCCCTCGCTGTTGGTGAAGTATAAGGGGGACTCTAGCAAATGTGCTTAACGAACGGTGGGATGAAGTCGCACACTATTCTGTTTTCTGCGTATACCAGAAAAAAGGAAAGTCCATTTTTACTGGAGTGGTGACCCAGAATTAATGTTCCTGTTGATGTTATTAGGGCATGTTATGCTTTTTCAGTTAACAATGTTTTTTCAGATTCTAGGGATGTCTATCACATGCATCTTGGTACTACGTATAGAGATTATACTAATACGGAGGGATTGCTCTGCTGGGAGGCGGTCTCTCTATGGGAGGTGGGCGCAGTCCTTCTCCCTTTACAATGCCCAAAACGCTAGCAGACATAAAGCTGTGTGTAGAGGGGTCACATGAGAATTATATCATGGAATGCAAAGGGATTAAGGTCTCCTAATAAACGCATGAAAATTCTCAGACAACTTAAACGGCTGAAAGCCGATTTAGCGTTACTGCAAGAGACCCACCTCTCTGGAGATTATTTTGCCCGAATGGAAAAGTTGTGGGTGGGCACGGTTTACAGGTCAGAGGCAATGTGACGGAAGGGCGGAGTATTAACTCTTATCAGACGGCATATTCCACACATACTTCATGTAAATGACTCAGACTCTGAAGGAAGGCTATTGCATACACATATTTCAGGCCCATTTGGTAACTACAGCATATACAATGAAGTAATCAGAATCAAAAAAGCTTTCTAGAAATGGTGGGCAGTAAAATTGTGAGCAACCCTCACCCCTGCAAGATAGTTGGAGGGGACTTCAATTTAGTGATGCACACTCTTGAAGATAGGAGAAAAGACGCTAGTACAAAGCAAGTGCAGAGACTGCACGATTTTGCAGACTTCACAGGTTTAAAGGATAGTTGGAGGCTCCGACACCCGCAGAGCAGGGAGTACACACACTACTCACATGCTCATGATAGTTGGTCGAGGATAGACTATATGTTTCTATCCCCAAATGCACTGCATCAAAAGTATCAAAAATAACTATTGGTGATCTAATAATATCGGATCATGCCCCGCTTCTCCTAGACTTAGCAGATCTTTTCCCTAGAGGGCAGGACTATATATGGAGATTCCCAAGTTTTCTCCTGCCGGATGACAACTTTCAACAGTTACTGCAGGGCTGGTGGATGGAGTATTTTGGGGATAACCAAGAACATGTCCATACGCCTGCCGTGTTCTGGGAAACTGGAAAGGCTGTACTAAGAGGGCGATTGATAGCCTACATATCCTCACTCAAAAAATTAGCAAGAACCCGCTATCAAGCTGCTAGTGAGAAACTTAGATGTGCATATAGACTGTATATAACGGACAAAACCCCAAATCATAAAGAGCAATGGATTTCAGCCCAAAGGGAGTTCGATGAATGGGCAGAAAAAAACAGAACAATTCAAAAAAACTAAATTAGATATAGAATTAAATAAATTTGGGCACAAATCGGGTAAACTTCTTGCATCCCTTGCGAAAGGGAAGAGACAGCTTACACACATCCACAGCATTCGAACACGGGAGGGTTACAGGGTTCACAACCCCCAGCATATAACTAATGTTATAGGAGATAATTTTGCCCAGTTTTATGAAAATAGGGGAGGGGATGAAGAGCGGGGACGTCTGTTTTTAGAGGCCCTCTCTTTGCCCAAAATTTCTGAGGAACAGCTTTCCATGCTGAACGCCCCAATAACAGCGGCGGAAATCTACCATAAAATCCTTCCCCACAGGAAAAGCTCCAGGCCCAGACGGATATACAGCTGATTGAATCAGCAAATAACACCAACACTTACTACTTTGTTTTCATCTATCATGGCAGGAAAGGACATCCCAGATCAAATGAACATGGCGTTAATATCCCTTATACACAAAAAAGGTAAATCCCGCGGCATATAGGCCTCTTTCCCTTATTAATCAGGACATGAAATTACTCTCTAAAATCTTGGCCAATAGGTTGGCGGAGATTCTCCCCTCCCTAGTGTCACCGCTGCAGGTGGAATTTGTCAAGGGAAGGTCTGCAGTAGCAAATATAAGGAAAGTATTGCTGGCTCTCTCAGTGGCGAAAGGTCCTATATACAAAGACCTGACCCGAGCTGTAGTCACCCTTGATAACGAAAAAGCTTTTGCCAGCCTTAGCTGGTACTGGCTTGATCAGGTGCTGGACACACTGGGATTTAGGGGCAACTTTCGCACTATTCTAGCGGCAATTTATTCCAACCCCACTGCCAGGATATCTTTAGCAGGGTTCATGTCCGCAAAGTTCGCACTACGACGCGGAACGCGGCAGGGGTGCCCCCTGTCTCCCCCTCCTGTTCGATTTAGCCATTGAACCACTAGCCAGACGCCTTAATTCCCCTGAATTATTTAAAGGATTAGAGGTAGGCTTCCATAGTATGAACGTGGCCCTATTCGCAGACGACATAGTGTTATTTATGGAAAACCCGGCCATGCATCTCCCCAGGGTGCTTCAAACGTTATCAAGCTTCGGGTCATTCTCGGGACTGCGAGTCAATAATGCTAAAAGCGAAATCCTCCTCTTAAATAGCAGGTCCAACGGGAATCTGGGAGAGGACATAAAGGGAATACCAATAGCGAAATCCTTTATCACATACTTAGGTATCAAAATAGGAAGGAACATGGAATCCATTTATAGACTAAATTATACCCCCTTAATAGAAAAGATTCTCAAGGAGTTACAACAATGGCATAACCTTCCCCTGTCATTGATGGGCCGGAATCACCGGTTAAAAATGATGTCAATGTCAAAACTGTTGTACCCTTTACAGACCATTCCCATACTTTTAAAACCTGCAGATGTTAATCATCAGTCTCTCTTCTCTACTATGGTCTGAAACAGGAAGACTCGCGGTACAATAAAATGGGTGACTTTAGCCAGTGGAGCGAAAGTCTGGGAATAGAAAATATCTCTCAGAGCATATTGAAAGGTTGTTTAAAAGTATGAAAACATATTAACGAGGTATGGTGGGATACCCATTTACGAATCATGCACAAAGCGATTTACGGTTTCAACAGAAGGAAAGTAACTCCGTATGGTTTCTGGAAGGCAGATTTCGATGACTTTTTATGGCACCATGTACCATTTGAAGCCCCCTGATGCACCCCTAGAGTAGAAACTCCATAAAAACTACCCCTTCTAAGATGCTACACCCCTCAAGGTATTCAAAAATGATTTTTACAAACTTTATTAACCCTTTAGGTGATCCTCAAAAGTAACCTTGCCTCACAAAAATGTAATATACCGTATTTTTCGACCTATAAGACGCACCTAGGTTTTTGGGGAGGAAAATAAGAAAAAAAAATATCTTTAACCAAAAGGTGTGCTGTGTGTTTGGTGGGTTTGGAACTAATGGTGGTCTGTGGATGACTGACACCGTTATGGGGGGCGGGGGGCATCTGTGGATGACGGACACCGTTATGGGGGCGGGGGGCATCTGTGGATGACGGACGCCGTTATGGGGGGCGGGGGGCATCTGTGGATGACGGACGCCGTTATGGGGGGCGGGGGGCATCTGTGGATGACGGACGCCGTTATGGGGGGCGGGGGGCATCTGTGGATGACTGACGCCGTTATGGGGGGCGGGGGGCATCTGTGGATGACTGACGCCGTTATGGGGGGCGGGGGGCATCTGTGGATGACTGACGCCGTTATGGGGGGCGGGGGGCATCTGTGGATGACGGACGCCGTTATGGGGGGCGGGGGGCATCTGTGGATGACGGACGCCGTTATGGGGGGCGGGGGGCATCTGTGGATGACGGACGCAGTTATGGGGGGCGGGGGGCATCTGTGGATGACGGACGCCGTTATGGGGGGCGGGGGGCATCTGTGGATGACGGACGCAGTTATGGGGGGCGGGGGGCATCTGTGGATGACGGACGCCGTTATGGGGGGCATCTGTGGATGACGGACGCCGTTATGGGGGGCATCTGTGGATGACGGACGCCGTTATGGGGGGCATCTGTGGATGACGGACGCCGTTATGGGGGGCATCTGTGGATGACGGACGCCGTTATGGGGGGCATCTGTGGATGACGGACGCCGTTATGGGGGGCATCTGTGGATGACGGACGCCGTTATGGGGGGCATCTGTGGATGACGGACGCCGTTATGGGGGGCATCTGTGGATGACGGACACTGTTATATAGTGTGTTATATAATGTGCCATTCACAGACCCCCCAGCTCATAACAGTGCCATCCACAGACACCCCCAGCCCACCATAACTGTGCCATCCACAGATCGCGCCCATCACCCAACCTCCCCCCCCCCCCGCCACTATACAAATATAAGATGTTATATTCAATTATTGGTTATTAAACATGCCCCCCCAGTCCTATTACTACCTTACATCCTAATCGCTTCTGTAGAATTCAGGCAGGCAGGCCGGCGCGTCTCTCACTGACGTCACTTGCCTGCTTCATTCATAAAGTAGGAGGCACAGGCACATGACGAGTTACGCTGCCGCCCGCCCGCCCTGAATTCTACAGATGCGATTAGGATGTAAGGTAGTAATAGGACTGAGGGGGCATGTTTAATAAGTATTACTTGGATATGACCTCTTATTTTAGTATACCGGAGAGGCGGGGCGGGGATACTACACTGACTGCACCGCCCCGCCGCTATTGCCAGCCCCCAGATCATCCTCCCAGTCCCTCCCCGAGTCCCCGCGCACTCCTACATCGCTGCCAGCCATGTAAAATGGCAAGCATTCGCCCCATAAGACGCAGGGGCATTTCTCCCCCGTTTTGGGGGAAGAAAAAGTGCGTCTTATGGGGCGAAAAATACGGTAGATAAATCAAAAATCATATAAACCCTAAAAATAGTCCCAACAAATCTTCCACCTTATCCCGTAGTTTCCAAAATAGGGTGACTTTTATGGAGTTTCTACTCTAGGGGTGCATCAGGGGGGCTTCAAATGGGACATTGTGTAATTAAACCACTCCAGCAAAATCTGCCTTTCAAAAACCATACGGCGCACCTTAACGTGCCCTGTACAGTTGTTTACGGCCACATATGGGGTGTTTCTGCAAACTACAGAATTGGGGCAATAAATATAGCATTTTGATTGGCTGTTATTCCTTGCTTTGTTACTGGAAGAAATGGATTAAAATTGAAAATTTGCACACCAAAACAAAAAAAATCTGAAATTTTATCTCCATTTGCCATTAACTCTTGTGGAACACCTAAAGGGTTAACGATGTTTGTAAACTCAGTTTTGAATACCTTGACGGGTGTAATTTCTAGAATGGGTTCATTTTTGGGTGGTTTCTATTATGTAAGCCTCACAAAGTGACTTCAGACCTGAACTGGTCACAAAAAATTGTGTTTTTGAAAATTTCAAGATTTGCTTCTAAACTTCTAAGCCTTGTAACGTCACCAAAAACTAAAATGTAATTCCTAAAATGATCCAAACATGACATATGGGGAATGTAAAGTAATAACTATTTTTGGAGCTATTAGTATGTATTATAGAAGTAGAGAAATTGAAACTTGGAAATTTGCAATTTTTTAGTAAATTTGGTATTTTTTATAAATAAAAAATGATTATTTTATTTTTTTTTTTACTTCATTTTACCAGTGTCATGAAGTACAATATGTGCCGAAAAAACAATCTCAGAATGGCCTGGATAAGTCAAAGCGTTTTAAAGTTATCACCGCTTAGTGATTTGCAAAAAATGGCCTGGTCCTTAAGGTGAAATATGGCTGTGTCCTTAAGGAGTTTAATAATATGTGATATAATATTAATTAATATTTAATATAAAGTATGTATTACATTACACACCATTTATAGTAATACACTTGGCAATTGGAGGTCTGTATGGGAACGTCAAGACCTATATTTGAAGTCTACCATTTATGACAATGTATAAGCCCATACATTAGTAAAGACATGCCTGTATCTATGGTATAAATGACTGACCGGGACAGACAAGGGGTAGTCTTCTTACACTCACTCAAGTCTGTTGGGGGTTGTTGGTTGCTGCCTAGAGATGAAGACACATGGAGCCTGAAGATTCCTAACCTTCAACAATGCTACTTCAAGGACATTAAGACTTTTCCTAAACTATTTCTGTAAGTAATCAACTCTTATGAAGACTGAAAATAAATCGCATTATTACATTTTTATATGACTCTTGTTGAATCCTGGTAATGAGTCCTCCGGGTGTTCCTTACTCCAAATAAGCATACACTAGACTTAGAGAGGATTACCAAATCAGTTTTAAAATATTTTTCATACATAAGTATTTTACATTTGGAGACATATTACACGTATAGACGTGGTCGCAATTTAGGAGATACCTTGGTTCACAGCCACTTTGAGACGGATAAAAAATAAATAAAAATAAAAAGAAGACATGGCTGACCAATAGACAGACTGGTACCTTTCGTTGAGGCCACTGTAAAGCTTGTCAATTTATTGATAGAGGGTCTGAATTTTCAGATTCTGGTGGACACAGGGTATGCTATACCCATTCTTTTGCTAACTGCAATAGTGAGGGTGTAATATATCTATGTAAACGCACATGCAATATCCAGTCCCCATAGCTCTGTGTGCTTTTATTGTGTAAAATAAACGATTTGATACATATGCAAATTGACCTGAGATGAGTACTGTCCCCGAGAGGAGTCAAGCGTGAAGGAGCCCAGCACCGCCCCGCATGCTCAGAATCTCCTCCTCGATGTCAGAAAGCTAGAGCGCCGTAATCTCACGTTGCGCAAGCTAGCGTATGCGCAGTTCGCTCCCCGAGGCTGATGCCAGCATAGGGAAGGAACACTGACGACACTGCGCATGCGCTAGCTCGCGCATCTCGAGATTACGGCGCTTTAGCTTTCTGACGTCAGGGAGCAAGGAGGAGACTCTGAGGTTGCGGGGCGGTGCTGGGCTCCTTCACGCTGGACTCATCTCAGGTTAATTTGCATATGTATCAAATCAGTTTTTTTACACAATAAAAGCGCACAGAGCTATTCTGCTGGTCCACCCATCTTAACCCCAATAGGGGAGTAAATATAAAGAAGGATGAGCCCGTCACCAGCGATATTTGTAGCGCTTCCAAATGCTTGGCGTATGGTGGATTCTGATGGATCAGGTTCAGAAGAATGATGCTCAAGGGAGATGGGGCGGTGAAAGGAGGAGGGTAAGATCAGGGGTTGCGATAGGCTAACCTAAAAAGATGTGTTTTTAGGGAGGACCTAAAACTGGATGTTATAATTTAAACTAATTGTTTGGGATAGGGCATTCTAGAGAATCAGAGCAGCTCGATAGTCTTCGAGACGGGAGTGAGAGGTTCGCATTACAGTGGATATTAGTCGTAAGTCATTGGCTGAACGGAGAGCACGGGTGAGATTGTAGACAGAAATGAGTTAAGTTATGTAGGGAGGTGCAACACTGTGGAGAACTTTGTGGGTGAGAATGAGCACTTTGAATCTTGAACTGTATGGGCAGCTAGTGAGACTGGATAGATGAGCCTGGCTGCTGCATTCAGGATAGATGGAGAGGGGAGAGTCTGGTGAGGGGAATACTAATTAATGCGTTACAGTGATCGAGACGCCAATAGATCAGAACAATGAAAGTTTTTGCTATTTCCACAGTACCAATGGGGCGGATTGAATAAAGGGAGGTAGGAAATAAGGAAAGATCGGCATCAAACATAACACCAAGAAAGCGGGCATGCTGACTAGGCGTGATGGTAGTGCCACACATTGAGATGGAGATTTAGATAGGTTAGTATATGGACAAAACACCAATAGTTCAGTCTCAAAGATTCAGTTTCAGATAGAGTGGACAAGATGATAGAGACATCAGACAGTCACTAGTGTTCTGTAGTACAGCAGGGGTGATCTCACAATTACAGAGCCTAAAAAAAAAAAAAAAAAAAAAAACACACCCTGTGAAATTTTCCACATATTTTCACATTTCACCAAAAAAATGTATTTCATTAGAATTTGATGTGGTAGATCAACACAAGGTACCAAGTATATGTGAAGTGAAAAAGAAAATGATACATGGTTTTCAAAACTTAAAAATAAAAAATTAATTATAAAAAAAAATTAAATTGTGGGGTGTATTTGTATTCTGCTCCCTGTGCTCTGACACCTCTAAATAAAATCCAATGTGATAGATTGCTAATTAGGTGACTTCTGAAGGCAGACAGAGTCCACCTGTGTGTTTGTACACAAACATAGAAAATGATTCTTTATGGTAAGAGCAGTGAGACTACGGAACTCTCTGCCTGAGGAGGTGGTGATGGTGAGTACAATAAAAGAATTCAAGAGGGGCTTGGATGAATTTCTGGATTGTAATATTACAGGCTATAGCTACTAGAAAGGGGTCGTTGATCCAGGGAGTTATTCTGATTACCTCATTGGAGTCGGAAAGGAATTTTTTCTCCCTTAAGTGGGGAAAATTGGCTTGTACCAGTTTTTTTTTTTTTTTTGCTTCCTCTCGATCAACTTGCAGGATAACAGGCCGAACTGGACGGACAAATATCTTTTGTGTGTAATTTATTCTGTTCTGTGAAAGACGACCTAGAACTGAAACCTGAGGAACCCCCAACAGCAAGTGGGAAAGGAGGGGGGGCACAACCAGCGAATGATACACTGAAAGAGAAGTCAGAGATAGGGAGAAAACCAAGAGAGAACGTTGTCCTTCAGGCCAATAGATTGAAGCATGGTGAGCAGGAGATTGTGGTCTGTAGAGAGATCAGGGATAATTAGTATAGCAGTCACCTTTGCATTTAGCAGTCTTATCTGAAAGGAGGTCATTTGTCACTTTGGTAAGGGCAGTTTCTGTAGAATGTAGGGTGCAAAAACCAGATTGTAATAGATCAAGGAGTTAGCAGAGAAACAGCGGATGAGGCTGTCAGATATTTCAAATTACTACTCTAGGTACCTGCACTTTTTTCACTCAGGAGGGAGTGAAAAGTGCCAAAGCGTTTTTTCTTTTTCAGATTATTGGATAGTGAAGAAATAAGGGTCGTAAAGTTGGTCTGTTTGGCAAGGTGCAGGGCAGAGTTATAAGTTGTCAACATCAATTTATAATGGAAGAAATCTTGTGGTTCTGGAGCATCGCTGGAAAAAGCGAGTTTGAGGTGTAAGTCAGGGTTGTTTTTGTCTTTGGAGGTTGAGTGTAGGCAGCGCTACTTTATCCAGGCTGCTTCTGAGGGGGTCATTGTAATGTCTTGCCAAATTTGGACAGTGATGACTGAATGTATGATAAGTTGAAGTGTGCTGAGATGGATGAGGACTTGCAACAGTAGTGTGGCAGCCAGGCAGGAAAGTGATCCAGGAAATGTGTGGATGAGCCAGGGTGTTTGTAAATAAATGCCACTCTGAGGGAGAGAGTATGAAAGGGTCTGAGAGTGTGGATCTCAAAAGATGTGAATGAGACTGCCGGTACTGGGGGAAATGACATGTAAAGTGCATTGTGAGGAAAGAAGTACACTGACTCCACCACCATCTGTGTTGTCAGGGTTGGGGGTGTATGTGGAAAATGTAGGCCACCATAAGAGAATGCAGCAGAAGCATTGTCAAATTGCTGAATCCAACTTTTGCTGAGGGCCAGCAGGTTAAGTGAATTAGTAATAAAGAATTTGTGAATGTATGGGAGCTTGTTACACACCGGCCGTGGGTTCCACAGAGCACAGTTAAAAGAGGGGAGAGAGGACACACAATGAATGTTTATGAGACTAGTGTATTTCTGAGAAGTGGCTACTTTAGTGGTTTCGCTGGAGATGGCAAAAGGTTTCCATGGGCGGCCGTTCATTCATACCTTCTCTGCAGTGAACCAAATTTAGAAATGCCATCCACGGAAAGGAAATTATACATCCTAGTGAATCCTTTAGCGATCCAGAGCCTAAACAACCCTGGAGAATCCTGCCATGGAGCAAATAAGTTTTTTTTTTTTCAATAAAGGCAGGTGTGGAGAAATTAACAGAGTTGGGAAGCAGGCGGGGTCCAAAAAATAGAGTCAATTGACCAGGAAGCCTCTTCTAAGGCTTTAAGGGAAAGAAATTTAAGATTACACTCACCGGTAATCACTTTTCCATAAGCCCATGACAGCACCCTTGAGACCGCCTCTATCCAGGACAGGAACCAGGAACTTTCGTGGAGAGCTGTTTCCGGTTATATATTTATACATTTTTGTATATACAGAAAGACAAATATTTCATCTATATAGGGTGGGAAGGGTGGGAATAAATCCCAGGTGCTGTCATGGGCTTATGGAAAAGTGATTACCAGTGAGTGTAATCTTAAATTTCCCTTTGGCCGAATGGACACGGTCGTTTTTCAGAGAGCAGGAGCGCACGGCGTCATTGGTTGCTATGACGCCGTGGGCTCCCTCCTGCGCCGCAATACAGTAATACACTGGTATGATCTATACCAGTGTATTACTGTATTGCGGCGGCAGCAGGGAGCGCACGGCGTCATAGCAACCAATGACGCCGTGCGCTCCTGCTCTCAGCAGGAATCCAGCCCGTAGTTCCACGGACTGCTCACGGCCGTGAAAAACGGCTGTGTGCATTCGGCCTTACGCCCATGACAGCACCCTTTAGAGACGACTAGAATAGTAATTCTTTTAGGGGGGGATACGAACTACTGCCCGGAGGACTTTCCTACCGAAAGCTAGTTGTTCTCTAGAGCCTATGTCTAGTCTGTAATGACGAAAAAAGGTACACAGAGACTGCCATTTGGCTGCTCTACAAATCTGTTCTAAAGAAGCATCAGCCCTCTCTGCCCAAGAAGTGGAAACTGATCTGGGGGAATTGGCACCAAAACCTTTTGGGGGAGTTTTCCCAGCTGAAGAATAGGCCAACGCAATGGTGCTTACAATCCATCTGGAAAGTGATTTAGGAGAGGCTGAGAGACCCTTGTTTTTTCCACTGAATCGAATAAAAAGGAGACGGAATCCAACTTGTCACCCTATCACTTGTCCCACAGACATACAGCAACGAGCAGGAAGAGAAAAAGGAGACGACGCGTGCATACCGCATGCGCCATCTCCTCAAACCGCTGATCTGATATTGACGACCTATGCTGAAAATAATATTATTAAAAAAAAATAATAAAAAAAAAGGCCGAATAACCCCTTTAACCTTCAAATAGTTAAATAATTCATACAATAAAGCAGAACACAAGCTTGACCAATAAGGGATTAAATAATTAATCTATGGTAGCATGGAGTGTGTGAGTTTTCACACTCTCTTATATACAGTAATCCCTAGGTTTCCCTAGCTAAAGGTGCTCCTGTGTGAGTTATTAAATACAGGGGGGGGGGGGGGGGGGGGATACAGGAATATTCATGCACGCTACATGCTGCCTCCACACTTAATGCCCTGGTACTCCTGGTCAATCACATGTGGTGAATGTCAAGCTCCCAAGAGAAAAGCTTGTGGTTTCAATGCTCGGATCCTAAGCTGTGTCCACTCCCTGGAAAAACTTAGAAGAAAAGGAGGTGTATCCAGCAAGTAAACTCGTATCTTCTTCATTGACAACTGTTCACATTAAAAGACACATATCATGGTTTGGTCTGACGCTTTTCAACCGTAACAACGGTCTATGAGCAAGACCGTTGTTACGGTTGAAACGTGTCAGACCAGAGCATGATGTGTCTTAATGTGAACAGTTTTCAATAAAGATGATATGAGGAAAAAAGGAACAATATTAGTCGTCCCATAGTTTCTCAGGATTAGCGTTTATTGTGCCTTGGCTAGTCTGGAGTTAATAGAAAAAGCAAACAGGTAGGGTAGGTCTAGGTTTCCTGGCCAGTGGGGTGGACTGTTTATCATTTCATCTTTAGTCTATAGTATTTCCGATAGGACCATATGAGCTTGTGTTTAACAGTATAACAAACATTTTACCAGCCAATATTGTGGAGCTTTCATGCCATAAACAAAATGAACAGTTAAGGCATGAGCTTCTGACAGTGTCTGGTGATATCACTCTTCTGGATGTCAGCAGACGCCTTAAGAGCCCTTCACACAGTGGAATTTTGGAGTGGACGCCACGCCAAAATTCAGCAGGTAGCAGTGTTTGTTCTGCCTCCTATTGTTTGCAGTAGGAGGTAGCGCTCAAGTGTGGCCGGAGGTTTAACGCCACAAAATGGCCTTCTTGGTGTGGAGTGCGGACAGCTGCCTCTTGATGACGCGTTGACTGTCCGTTCGTGGCTTAGCTCCATTAAATTAAGCTAAGATCAAAAGCGTGTCCAAAGCATCTAATGTGCATTCATTTCATTGGACCTTTTGAAAATAGTGGAGCATGCCGCTTGGCCATTTTCAGCACTCCCATAGGAATGAACGGAGGACTTTGTGGGCCCCGTTCTAAGTATAGGTGTGGTTCCCAGAGGTGGGACCCGAACCTATCAGACATTGGGGTATATCCTAGTGTTATGCCCCCAATTTCCGAGATAGGAATAACCCTTTAAAGGGGTTGTCTCATCTCGCTGTTACTAAGGCTACTTCCACACTAACGTTTTAGTTTTCCGGTATTGGGATCAGTCATAGGGGCTCAATACCGGAAAAAAACGCTTCAGTTTTGTCCCCATTCATTGTCAATGGGAACAAAACTGAACTGAGCAGAACGGAGTGCTGGATAATGGGCTGGCTTTTGGGGTGTGCGATCACACAGGACACATCACTCCACCAAGATGAAGGGGCATCTCCGGACCACAACAGCTGATCTGAAGCACTCTAACTGCAGAAAGGGTCTGAATGCTTCTGTCAGCGAACACATACAGCAGCGGTATATTGTGCTGCATTGTTGTATTTGGTTCTACTAAGGCAGTATTTTTTGCACTTTGGTATTTGGTTCTGCTGTAGAATCAAATACCAACGTGCAGCATAATATACTGTCCCGGCAAAACTTCTGGGGCAGAATATTGTGCTGCACCGTAGTATTTGGTTCTGCGTGCGCAGTATATTGTGCTGCACCGTGGTATTTGGTTCTGCGTGCGCAGTATATTGTGCTGCACCGTGGTATTTGGTTCTGCGTGCGCAGTATATTGTGCTGCACCGTGGTATTTGGTTCTGCGTGCGCAGTATATTGTGCTGCACCGTGGTATTTGGTTCTGCGTGCGCAGTATATTGTGCTGCACCGTGGTATTTGGTTCTGCGTGCGCAGTATATTGTGCTGCACTGTGGTATTTGGTTCTGCAGGCGCAGTATATTGTGCTGCACTGTGGTATTTGGTTCTGCAGGCGCAGTATATTGTGCTGCACTGTGGCATTTGGTTCTGCAGGCGCAGTATATTGTGCTGCACTGTGGTATTTGGTTCTGCAGGCGCAGTATATTGTGCTGCACTGTGGTATTTGGTTCTGCAGGCGCAGTATATTGTGCTGCACTGTGGTATTTGGTTCTGCAGGCGCAGTATATTGTGCTGCACTGCGGTATTTGGTTCTGCAGGCGCAGTATATTGTGCTGCACTGTGGTATTTGGTTCTGCAAGCGCAGTATATTGTGCTGCACTGTGGCAATCTGAAAGCACACACACAGAAGAATACATATAGAAAGAATGTTTACTGTATTGAATCTCCATACAACAGAAAGTTTACAGAACAAAATATTTTACCTGGCTAATTGTAGGTAATTTGGTCAGAAGCATTTGAAAGACTTGTGGCGGGAGAGTCTGCTGCAAAACCTGAAGCAGCTGTTGAGGTTGTCCACAAACAGCAATGGCATTTGTTAAGTGATCAACTCCTTTTTCAAATTCACCTAGTAATAGAAGGAAAAGTATGAAGAATCAATTCCAAACACTCCATTCATCTATGTACATGGAATCAACACACACTTCAATCCACCGTCTTGTAACAGAACACCTTTTATATAAATGTCCTAACTTAAAATATATTAAATTCAACACTAAAGCCTCTTTCACACAGGCGTCCTGGATTTGCTCCGGATGCACAGCGTTTGCATTGCGTGAAACCCATGCCAGTGTGCATGCAATTTCAGTCAGTTTTGACTGCAGTCACGTTGTTTTTATCACGCGGGTGCAATGCATTTTGCACACACGTGATACAAAACTGACTGTGGTACCCAGACCTGAACCCGGACTCGGTTAGGTATTCTGTAGACTAATACAGAATGCTTACTAAAATGTCAATTGAGGGGTTAAAAAAAATATATAATTTAACTCACCTTATCCACTTGATCGCGCAGACGGTATAGTCTTCTTTCAGGACCTGCAAAAGGACCTTTGATGACGTAATCGTGCTCAACTCGTGGTGAGCACGGTGACTTCAGCGTAGGTCCTTCTGAATGAAGATATATCTTCAAAGGTCCTTTTGCAGGTCCTGAAAGAAGAAAAGAAAGAAGACTATTCCGGCTGGCGATCAAGTGAATATGGTGAGTAAATTTATTTTTATTTTTTAACCCCTCAAATTGACATTTTAGTAAGCATTCTGTATTAAGAATGCTATTATTTCCCTTATAACCATGTTATAAGGTAAAATATTACAGTGAATTTACTTTAATAGGGTCCGGGGTTGCTCATCCCCATCATCTCCTAGCAACCAATGCATGAAAATCACACTGCATCAGCATTTGCTCGCTTGCAGAAAACTCGTCCGTGTGAAAAGGGCCTAAGGCTGAATTTACACGTCTGTGGAACACTGTCCGTGAGATACCAGACTGGCATCCTTCTTAGTGCAGGAGTGCACTGTGTCATTGGTTGTTATGACGCTGTGCGCTTTGGGCCGCCGTCGCAGTACAGTAATACACGGACGTGTGAATTCAGCCTAAAAAAGGTAGAATTTACACAAGACCACTTAATTTCTATTAACCCCTTCGTGACAGCCATTTTTCACCTTCCTGACACAGCCTATTTTGGCAAGTCTAACATGTGCCACTTTATGCAGTAGTAACTTTGGAGTGCTTTTGCCTATTCAACCAATTCTGAGATGGTTCTCGTGACACATCGTACTTTTATAAAAAAATAAAAATAAAATGAATAAATTTAAACAATTGTGACACCGCATAAAATAGTTATAACTTAGGGTACTTTCACACTAGCGTTTTTCTTTTCCGGCGCTGAGTTCCGTCCTAGGGGCTCAAATCCGGAAAAGAACTGATCAGTTTTATCCTAATGCATTCTGAATGGAGAGTCAGTCCTTCAGGATGCATCAGGATGTCTTCTGTTCAGTCTTTTTGACTGATCAGGCTTTTCAGAAAAACGTAGCATGCAGTATTTTTACCTCCGGCCAAAAAGCCTGAACACTTTGACTGAACGCCTGATCAGGCTTTTTTTCCATTGACTTGCATTAACGCCGGATCCGGCCCCGTGTGTTCAGTCAAAACGGATCCGGCTTTTGCATGTTAAACCCGAAAAATGTGAAAAAAAAGTTAAAGTCCATAAATGGCGGATCCGTTTTTTCCAATGCATTTTTCCATTGTGATCGAAAGCCTGATCAGGATTCAAATGTAATCCGTTTTCACACGTTTTTCCGGATCCGGCGGGCAGTTCCAGTGTCGGAATTGAACGCCGGATTAAAACAACGCTAGTGTGAAAGTAGCCTAAGACTACTTTAACAATGTATCCCTCAGTATTCCCAGAAGCTATCGTGCTGCCGTCCAGCCCAATTAACTATAATAGGGATCGGAGTAGATCAGGGCGCAACCTAGCAAATATGGTGATGGGGCCAGCAGGTATCAATCAGGTAGCTTCCGGTAACGCCAGATCCAAACATGTCAGTCAGCTGCTCATTATGTCTAATTTATGTTTACATCATTTTTATTTTTTTTATTTTTTTTAGAACGCTTAGAAATTAAGAAAAATGTCCAAAACCGACTTTAACCCCTTAGGGACGTATGACGTACCGGTACGGCATGTTTCCCAGAGTCTTTAAGGACCCTTGACGTACCGCTACGTCATGAGTTCAAAACGCGATTGCAGCAATGCGGGGGTTATTTGGAACAGGATGCCCGCTGTCATTCAGCAGGCATCCTGTCACAACGCCGGGGAAGGGGGGGGTCATATAAAACGGTCATGTTACTTTCCCCGCACAGTGAACGCCATAAAAATAAAAACTGAGGAAATTGAAATTTTGCCCACCTTACTTCCCAAAAAAGGTAATAAAGGTGATCAAAAAAGTTGCATGTATGCCAAAATAGTACCAAACAGTCATCTCATCCACAAAAATCATACCCTACCCTCTCAGACTATGGAGACACTAAAACATGATTTTTTTTTTTGTTTCAAAAATGAAATCATTGTGTATAACTAACATAAATAAAGAAAAAATTATACATATTAGGCATCGCCGCGTCTGTGACAACCTGCTCTATAAAAATACCACATGATCTAACCTGTCAGATGAATGTTGTAAATAACAAAAAAGAACAGTGCCAAAACAGCTATTTCTTGTTACCTTGCCTCACAAAAAGTGTAATATAGAGCAACCAAAAATCATATGTACCCTAAACTAGTACCAACAAAAATTCCACCCTATCCCGTAGTAGGGATCGACCGATTATCACTTTTACCGATATTGAGGATTTTGACCGCTATCGGTATCTATTTTGCCGATATCCCGATAGCGTATGGGGAACACAGATCGCGCTGCTGACAGCGCTCTCCGTGTTCGCCTTCGCAGCACAGGGGAGAAGGAAGCAGTGTCTCCTCCCCCTGTGCTTCTGCTGCTGCCGCCAATGAAAGGACAGGGGACAAGAGAAGGGGAGGGGCTGTGGCCACTGCGCCACCAATGAAGATTAATCTCTCATTCATTCATATACAGGAGGCGGGAGCTGGCTGCAGTATCACATAGCCGGCTCCCGACCTCTATGAGCAATAGCTGCGTTCTGCGGTAGTTAACCCCTCAGGGGTGCGGATCGCAGCTACTGCTCACAGAGGTCGGGAGCCGGCTATGTGATTCTGCAGCCAGCTCCCGCCTCCTGTATATGAATAAATGAGAGATTAATCTTCATTGGTGGCACAGTGCAAACCCCCCTCCCCCCAAGCCCAGTATTAGACATTTGTGGTGCAGTTCCCCTCCCCACCAACCCCAGTATTAGACATTGGTGGCGCAGTGCGCCCCCCCCCCCCCCTCCCCAGTATTAAAAAAGAAATTGGTGGCGCAGTGCGCCCCTCCACAGGATCCCTTCTCCCCTGCTCCTCCGATCGGAGCCCCAGCAGTGTAATGCTGGGGCTCCGATCGATTACCATGGCAGCCAAGACGCTATTGAAGCCCTGGCTGCCATGGTAAGCTCCATGCTGCTGTGTCCACAAAGCACAGAGCAGCAGGGACAGTGTGAGCTCCTATTCACCCTGATAGATCTCTGTGAGCTCCTATTCACCCTGAAAATCACCAAGAAGTGACCCCATTTTGGAAACTACAACCCTCAAGGAATATATTTTAGGGGGTTTAGAATACTTTCACACTAAAGTTATTTTTTTCCGGCATTAAGTTCCGTTGCAGGGTCAATACCGGAAAATAACTGATCAGTTTTATCCTAATGCATTCTGAATGGAGAGCAATCCGTTCAGGATGCATTAGGACAGTGATGGTGAACCTTTTAGAGACCGAGTGCCCAAACTGCAACCAAATACTCACTTATTTATCGCAAAGTGCCAACACGGCAATTTAACCTGAATACCAATATAGTATATCATCCATGTACTTTATCATTTAGCTATAATAGCTTAATAGCCTACATTCAGTGAGCCGCCTGTGCTGTTCATAGTGCGTCCTGTGCTGATGAATTGCAGGAAAAGTCTAAAGCATATTGGTACGCCATAGACTTTTTCCCAGGCGCGGGTGCCCACAGAGAGGGCTCTGAGTGCCGCCTCTGGCACTCGTGCCATAGGTTTGCCATCACTGCATTAGGATGTCTTCAGTTCAGTCTCTTTGACTTTTCAAGACTGAGATAATACCGCAGCATGCTGTGGTTTTATCTCCGTCCAGAATTCCAGAACACATGCCCGGTATTTTTTCCCATTAAAGTGCATTAATGCCAGATCCAGCCCAGAGTGTTCCGGCAAAACAGATCCGGCATTACGGTCTGCGCATGCTCACCCGGAAAAAAAAATTAAAAAAGTGTGAAAAAAATAAATGCCGGACACTGGAGAGACTGATCTGGCACTTCAATGCATTTGTCATACGGATCAGGATCCTGATCCGTCTGCTAAACGCCATCAGTTTGTGTCCGGAACTGCCTGCCGGAATCCTCTGCCGCAAGTGTGAATGTACCCTTACTGAGCACACAGGTGTTTACAGGCCCACAGGCGTTTTTCTTAGAATTTAGAAACACTTGGCTGTGAAAGTGAAACATTATATTTCTTTAAATAAAATGTTGCTTTAGCCCTAAAGTGAAAGTGCTCGTTTTTACAAGGGGTAACAGGAAAAAAGGCACCCCACCATTTGTTACACATTTTGGAATACGGCAAAATCATTTGCCTTTTGGAGAGTCGATTTCTCTTGAATAGTTTTCAGGTGCCATGTTGCATTTGAAGACTCTAATCAAGGAATTCATTGAGGGTGTAGTGCAGGCATCCTCAAACTGCGGCCATCCAGCTGTTGAACTCACACAATGCCCTGCTGTAGGCTGATAACTGTAGGCTGGGAGTTGTAGTTTTGCAACAGCTGGAGGGCCCCAGTTTGGGGATGCCTTTGATCACACAGGCGTTTCATAGAATTTAAAAATACTTGGCTGACAAAATTTAATAAAAAAAAAAACAAAAAAAAAAAAACACAATCATTTGTTACCCATTATGCTAACACCCCATATGTGGTCATAGACTGCTGTTTGGGCACACTGCAGTTCCAAAAAGAAAAAGCACTCTGTACATTTGAGGTCTAGTTTGGAGATTTATACAGCACCTGCTGACATCTGCAGAGGCTCAGAGTAAGGGTCCATTCACATGTCCGTGGGTGTTGCGGACCCGCAACACACCCGGACGGAACCCGCTATAGAAATGCCTATTCCTGTCCGCAGCTGCGGACAAAAATAGGACATGTTCTATCTTTTGCGGAGCTGCGGACCGGAAGTTCGGGGCCGAAACCCGGAGGTTCGGGGCCGCGCTCCGCAAATGCAGAAGCGGAGAGCACATAGTGTGCTCTCCGCTTCACGTCCAGGCCCATAGAGAATGAATGGGTCCGCACCCGTTCCGCCTTTTGCGGACGTGTGAATGGACCCTTAAAAGGGGTTTTCCAAGATTTTAAAGGGGTTTTCTAGCCCTACCTGAAAAATGTGCCCTTAATCTAACCTGTGGAGAGATGAGGGCAGCCATACTTACCCCCAGCAGCAGCGTTGTCTTGGATCCTCTTCATAGTCATGTGACCACTCCTTCTGCGTTTTCTGCTGTACTGGTCCGGCTGCGGTTGTCACAGTTATGGGGGCTCAGTATGATCCAGAATCCATGTCCAAGTCCATATGTTGGCCACATTTTCCAGACAGACAGTGGCTTTCCTACCCTGATCTGACTGTATGATGGTAATTTATGACACAACCAGTCTGTATCTGACCGCTGGGCAGTTATGTACACACCTCATCATGAACTTACCCCACCAATCATATAAGAGACTGGCTGTATTATAATTTAGTGCAATACAGTCAGTTCAGGTCAGGAGAGTGTGGTCGGCATGGGAGATACGGCCTGATCATGGTCGTATCACACATGTATTTATGATAAGCCAAGATAAACACTTCAGCAGGCAGGACCGAAATAGATAGGATTAGGCACACGACCATATCCGTTTTGCAGTCTGGCAAGTCTCAGATCTGCTAAATAAGGATAATGTCCATGTTCGATCTGCAATTTTTTGCAGTACCACTGACTACTATAGGTTTGAGGACCGCATTTTGAGGACCAGAATAGGACATGTTCTATGTTTTGGGAGAACTGACATAAGGATGTGGAAACCACACTGATGACGTCCATGTGCTTTCCACATCTGTATGCCACTTCTACAAAAGATAGAACATGTCCTATTCTAATCCTCAAAATGCAGACCTCAAACCCATAGAAGTCAATGGCTCTGCAAAAAAAAAAAAAAAGTGCGGAACGCACAGACAGTATCCTTATTTAGCAAATTCGCAATTTGCAGACAGCAAAACGGATACGGTTGTGTGCATGAGGCTTTAGATACACACTCCAGCAGGCAGGATCATACAAGATCAGATTACATACAGGTAAGACACGTGCATGACTTTGTTGAATAACTTTGTTAGTTGATTGTTAAAGTGGAAAACCACTTTAAAACTTGAAACCGAACTCTGCTTCGGTTCAGAGGCACTTCTGAAGCAGCTGATAGAACCCCACTAATCAGCAGCCGATGACCTATCCAGAGGATAGGTCCTCAGTATTCAAATCTTGGAAAACCCCTTTAAATAAAAACCCCAAGAAGTGAACTTATTTTAAAAAGTACACCCCTCACAGTATTTACCAAGGAGCACAGTGAGCATTTTGACCCAGCAGGTGTTCAGCAAAAAGTAATTCACAGCAGATGGTACAAAGTGAAAATAGCTATTACAAATAGCATTTCAATACCCAATATTGTTGTACTCAGTCTGTGCTAGTGTAAAAAGTCAGCCCTTATTAATGTGCCTCCTGGTTTTCATACCATAGGGCTCTGGAGGTTAAGAGCACCATGTGTATTTGAGCCTTAATATGGCGATTTATGCATCTTTTGCTGACTTTTTTTAAACTTATTATTGCCCCATTATGGGAGTTCAACATTTCAGGGTCTGATTCCTGATACTAGACGACTACTAGAAAATATGGCAAAGATTACAACCTTGAGCAAGCAACTCTTCCCCCAACTGAATTTCTTCAAGGAAAAACTTTTGAACAGCCTCAGCATCTTTAAGATCAGGAAGCTGTAAGAAAAACATAATGAGTAGCCATAGTAGATATTGCGAATTTTACATTAACAAGCCATATAATAAAAGAATTAAAGAGGTTCTCTGGGCTTTTAATATTGATTACCTATTCTCAGGATAGGTCATCAAGATCAGATTGCACACCCGGCACCCCCACCGATCAGCTGTATGAGGAGACGGCACACGCAGTCCGCACGTGCTATCTCCAGTCTCTCATCCTGCTCTGCTGCTCCTTTGCCATAGACAGCAGCGGTGAGCAGGAAGAGAGAAGGGAGCTGATAGAGCTGTTCAGCGTGGGTGTCAGGCCCCCGCCAATCTTATATTGATGACCTATCCTGAGGATAGCTAAAAGCCTGGACAACCCCTTTAAAGTGGTTGGCCACTTCATGGTTACTGTTGACCAATGTGAGATGATAATATGGCACTTACAAATATTGCCTTTGTTGAAATTCTGCACCCTTGTTTACAAAGTATTTTGTGCTGTCCACACAGAGGTCCTCTCTATAAGATGGCTGCTGAATGAGGGTCATGTGACCAGGTAAATTGCCTCCACGTGATGCCTCCTGCATTCAAATACACTGCACCTGCACTAAACTCCAGAAAACGTGCAGATGGCAGGTGCATTGTGTTTAAATCAAGGAGACATCACATGACCCTCAAACAGCAGGGCCTCTGGGTGGACAGCACAAAAGACTTTACAAACAAGGAAGCATGCAGAATTGTAACAGATGCTGAATTAGTAAGTGCCATATAGTCATCTCACAAACACATTGGTCAGCAGTAACCAGAAAGTGGCCACCCCTTTATTATATAAATAAGTGAAGATACACATGGAAATATAATTACTTCTTAAATTTAAACTAACTTTCCAGCACAGATATATTACATTGTTGCTTTAAAGAGGCTGTCCAGCTTCGGAGGAATTTCAGTGATCATGTGTTGTTGACATGATGTCATTACTGAAGCCCCATAAACAAATAACTACGAAGATAGCTAGAATGGTGGCCAGCAATTCAGTCAGAGCGCAGAGCAATTACAAAGTCTCTCACACTGCAGCACGTGTCCTGTATTACAGACAGCTCACTGATGGGAGTGGATAATGCGTAACGCTTCATTTCCACTGTAGTGGTGCTGCAGCAACTGAACCACTTACCAGTTTCCCTACAGATTGCTTTGAGCCCAATCAGCAGACACTTATTAACTTATTGTCTAGGGACCCCTCTAAACAAATAGGGCTTGCCGGTGTCCGTGTTTTGCAGATCCGCAAAACACGCTACGGGCATGTGAATGGACCCTTAAGGCGCTTTCACACATAGTTTTTTGCTGGCGATCTTTTATTTTAGTGGTGTTTTGTTGCAGCGCTTTTGTCAGAAAAAAATAAAAACCTAGCTCCAGATATTGAGAGGGCCTATGGGAAATACAAAATACAGGATGCACAAGCATTTTTTTGCTACTGGCATTTTTGTCTTTCCGGCTTCCTTTCAAAAAGCATAGAATGTTGTAGCACTTGACTTTTTTCAGGTGTTTTGACAAGACCTGCTCTATAGAGGGGGGGGGGGGGGCCATGAAAAAGACGTTAGTGTTAGGCACACGACCGTTGTGCGTTTTGCGGTCCTCGAACCACGGATCCGCAAAACACGAATGGCGTCCGTGTGCATTCCGCAATTTGCAGAACGGACAGCCTTTAATATAACTGCCTATATTTGTCCGCAAAGCATGGACAAGAAGAGGACATGAGGACCACGGAACAGAGCAACGGATGCGGACAGCATCTTTTGCGGCCCCATTGAAGTGAAAGGGTCTGCATACGAGCCACTAAAACTGTGGTTCGGATGCGGACCAAAACAACGGCCGTGTGCATGAGGCCTTAAAGAGGACCTTTCACCGGTTCTGAGATTACAATATTAAAGGAGTTATTTTTTTGTTCCTTGTAGGTTTCTAACTAAGCAAATGTAAGGACTTTACAGTTCACTTACTTTATCTCCAGTTGCTTCTTTTCTCAGATTTCACTGAGGGTCACATGACCTGTGATGTCAGCTTCTCTCCCTGCTCTGATGAGGTCTCGTACACAAACCTGAGAAAGCAGATATGTGTCTGTACACCAGAAGTCAGTGTGCTGGCCACGCCCCCCTGCACTGCCACTCTCTGCTCTTTCCCTGGATTCTTCAGAAAAAAACTTTAACCCCTTCAGCAGCACAGACTCAGGGCTGAAGGCTTTACTGAGTAGCTGCAGGCAGTGAGGTGACAAACGCTGGGCACAGGAGCTGACAGATTAGAGGAGTTCTGCAGAGCATTGCACAAGAACAGGTAAGGGGAAGATCCTGTGTGTATCATTATTGTCATTGTACAGCTGGGTCTTGTAGTCTTACATATATAACATGCTACTGAGTATCCTAGCAGGCAGACATGTCACTCAGGGCAGCACTTGTAGTCACTCCCTTAGCAGAGTCGGGGAGGGGCACAAAAATTAATGAGGAAAACCTCAAGGATTGTTGTTATTGCAGGTAAACAAACGGCTAGAAGAGAACCCGGAAAATTAGAAAATATTAATTTTTGGCCTAAAACTTGCTTCGCTTAGTTATATATTGCTGCCAAATCAGATTTTCAGTGCTACAATTTTTTTTTTTCATAACTCAGACAACCCCTTTAATACCTGGCACTGTAGGGCTATTAATTTTTTCCAGATATGTTGCTCCGTTGCGGCACCGTGCCCCCCATTCTCTTCTAACACCCTGTATGCATCTCATTTTCCCTGGCTTTGAGCAGTCCAATCACAGCAGAAAAAAGTTCCCTGGCTTTGAGCCAAAAAAGGTTCACCTTCTCTCTAGCTGTGACAAGGTCCGCTGTGATTGATGTCAAAAGCGAATGGGGGACACAGCGCAGCAATGGAGCAGCATATCTGTTTTATAGGTATTAATATTGTAATCTCAGAACTAGTGAAAGGTCCTCTTTAAGACCCAGTGTGCAAAAATCAACAGAAAATGCCCCAAAAAAGTGGGAAAAACCCACAGGTGGCCAAATGTAAGTGGTTATTCTAGAAAAAAAATAGTAAAAAAAAAAAAAATGTCAGTGCAAAATTCATGTGTGCAGGGACTCTTAGTTTAAAAAAAATAAATAATATATATATATATATATATATATATATATATATATATATATATATACATATATACACATACATACCACATTTTTCAGACTCTAAGACGCACTTTCAGAAGAAAAAAAAAATCTTTCTGAAAAGTGCCTGCATCTTTTAGTCCACCGTCACTGTTTATGTACTGGCTGATGCCACCTCAGCACTATATCAGTGCTTGAGGGCTTGCTGGAGCTGACGTGCACCAGGCTTGACTAGGCAACCATAATGCTTTTGGCAGAGAGCACTCACTGTCTGCAGAGCAGGGTGGAGGATTGTGAGCAACTATAGACATAGTTCTAGTCTTGCTGACAGTGTAAGCTTTAAAACAAGATGAGAATCACAGAACTCCACTACATCAGGTGATATAGCTGTTAGAAACAATAGCAGGTGAAAGTAAAAGCAGGTTTCCCTGTTATGTCTATAGCTGCTCCCAATCTAGAGATACGAGTGGTTAAACCAGCCCTGGCCTAAGCCAGCTGGGAAAGGGTTAAAGGGGTTGTGCAGGCAGTAAGTACATAGTGATGACCTATTCTCAGGAGAGGTCATCAATATCTGATCCACAGGGACCAACTCAGCCGCTTGAAGGAGAAGCGGTGCTTCATGCGATCACCACTAGCACAAGGACCCGGCTTCGCACAGGTATATTTCAGCCATTTCATGTAATGTTTGTGTATGTCATTAAAAGATAGACAGTATCCCCCACAACAGTGACCTCTACAGCACCCCACCTCCCAAACAGTGATCTACACAGCCCCCCACCCCTTAACACTTACCCCCCCACAGTGCCCCACCTCCTTAAAATGGGACCTTTACAGCACCCCACTCCCTTGACAGTGACCTTCTCAGGGGCCCGCCCCTTAACAGTGACCTCTACAGCACCCTGCCCCTTAACACTGACCTCCACAGGGGACCTTCCTATTATCAGTGACCTCCACTGTTCCCTGCCCCCTTAACAGAGACCTCCACAGCACACGTTTCCTTAACAGTCACCTCACAGTACCCTGCCACCTTAACAGTGACCTCCACAGGGGCCAGCCCTTTATTAGTGACCTCCACAGTACACCATCTCCTGAACAGTGATTTCCACAACACCCCGCCCCCTTAACAGTGTCTTCTACAGCAATCTGCCCCTTAACACTGACGTCCATGGCGGACCGTCCCCTCCACAGCAGCCTGCTCCTAGGGTGGCCAAAGGTCCGGTTTTAGGCCAGACAGTCCGGCTTTCGGACCCCCACCGATCAGAAGCTGATGATCTATCCAGAGGATAGATCATCAGTTTAAACAAAGTGCAGAACCCCTTTAACCTTCACAGCACTAAATTTGGTGAAGATTGGTCCAGTCGTTCGGTCGCACATAAAGAACATCCAGACAGACGTCTAGACAGACACTCATTTTTATAATATAGATAGACTAACTAAAAGGACCTGGCTTCGCTTGGGTATATTTAATCTTTTTCATATAATGTTTGTGTGTCGTTAAAAGATATAAATTGTTTCGCCCATAATAGTGACCTCCACATTGCCCGCCCCTTTAAAAGTGACCTCCACGGTGCCCGCCCCTTTAACATTGGCCGCCCCTTTAACATGGGCCACCCCTTTAACAGTGACCTTCATAGTGGCCGCCCCTTTAACAGTGACCTTCCAGACGGGAAGGAAAAAAGAAGGAAGGGGAAAAAAAGAAGGTAAAAAAGGAAAAGGAAAAAATAAAATAAAAAAAAAGGGGGGGGAAATGAAAAAGAAGAGAAGTCTGCCACAGTGCCCCTTCAGGACAGACTCCACAGGCAGCCTGAATGAGCGACACTGACATTGAGTGACAGTCAGTGTGACTGAGTCACTCCCTGAGTGTTAGGTGGGGTGACCAGGCGGTATATACTCTTAGGCCTGGCATTTGGATAGCAGAGATGGGCAGTACTGTCTAACCTGCTGGGCAGTACTGTCTCTCTGGTCATCCTTTACCAGCACCCTGACTGCCATTTGTTTGGCCTGGCTCTCATGGCACTTCACTGCCAGGTGCTTGCAGTGAGTCAGCAGTGAGTGACAATCAGTGTCACAGTGTGACTGAGTCACTCAGCCAAGCACCAGGTGGTCAAGTGCCATGAGAGCCAGGCCAAGCAGAGGGCAGTCAGGGTGCTGGTGAAGGATGACCAGAGAGTCAGTACTGCCCAGAGGATGCCATCTGCCATCTCTGCTGTCCATATACCAGGCCTACCAGTATTACCCCTTCATAGACCACCTGGTCACCCCACACCTAAAACTCAGGGAGAGTGCTAGAGGGGCTGAAGGCAGGAGAGTGATGTATCACATGGGACTGTATGCTGGAAGGGCTAGAGGCAGGGTAAAGGTTGTATCTTACATGGGACTGTATGCTGGAGGGGCTAAAGGCAGGAGAGTGATGTATTTTACATGGGACTGTACTCTGAAGGGGCTGAAGGCAGGAGGAGGCGCAATACTTGGCTTGCCCCGGGTGCTGGCAACCCACGCTACGCCACTGGTCCAGATAGACAAACTCAAATACACACACTCACACGTTGGTCCCATGTTCATTAGTGACTGCATTGCTGAGAAAAATTATGGTTTTAATATATGCAAATGAGCCTCTAGGAGCAACAGGGGCATTGCCATTACACATGGATGCTCTGCTCTCTCTGCAACTGCCATGTCCTCTGCACTTTGACAGGGCCAAGTAGTGATGACATTTTCACTGCCTTGCCTTATCAAAGTGCATAGGGCGCTGCAGTTTCAGAGACAACTAAGCCTCTAGGTGTAATGGCAATGCGGGCACATATGAACATGGGACCAACACAGATGTCTTAAGCTGCCAAGCACACGTCAGCCAGTGTCAGTTACAAATCTGCTGACAGAAGCCCTTTAAGGAAACGGACTAGCACAGTGCAGATTCTTACCATAAATCACTACCAAAACACTTACCCTCGCCTGCCCGGCTCTTTCTTTAGCTAGTTTCTGTATTCTTCTCTCTGCAAAATAATAATAAATCAATACAAATGAAGAGCACTAGCATCTATCAGCAAGTATGATGGCTGAATCAGAACAATCTCTAAACCTAAATGCCTAATATATCATCATCAATCCAATGTTCTGCAAGGGAGCATTTAGAAACACTTGTATTATGTAGGAAATTCTTAGGCTCAATCCACAATACTGTCAATGTCAAGATAAATCTCCTTAACCCCTTATAGACAGAGATTTTCCCTTTTTTTTGCAATTTCTTTACTTTCAGCCTTCACTGAGCCATATCTTTTTCATTGTTCCGCTCATATGGCCATATGAGGGCTTTTTTTTGTGCAGGACAAGTTGTACTTTTTAATGGTACCATGTAATATTGCATATAATGTAGTGCGAAGTTGAAAAAAAAAAAATCCAAATGGGTTGAAATTTGGAAAAAAAAAAAAAAAAATAAAAAAAAAACATGTTTTATATAGCAGGAAAAATTCCACGGCACATCCAAGGCGTAAAATAATATTAGGCTTTATTCACCAGACCGCAACATTTCGATCCACCTCCTGGGCTCTTCCTCAAGCGGTGAGAAAGATCCCAGGAGGTGGATCGAAACGTCGCGGTCTGGTAAATAAAGCCTAATATTATTTTATGCCTTGGATGTGCCGTGGAATTTTTCCTGCCACTTTTTTGAAGGGGGATTGCCTTCACAGCCGTTGGCACTCCGTCTGCACCTATATACTGCTGTGCTGCTCTAATTCAAATTATCTACACATGTTTTTCTATAGCGATACCAAATTTATAGTTTTTCTTGTTTGGTGTTTAAATAGTAAAAAAAAATTGGGGGATTTGCCTTGCCATAGTAGGACCCCCGTCAATTTTTTATATTTAAGTCTGTGGAGCTGTGTGAGGGCTCATATTTTTGCAGGATGATCTGTTTTCAATGATACCACTGAGTGTGTAAGCCTTTTTGATAACTTTTTATTATATATTTTTTTTAGAGAGGTGAACACCATTTCCATAATTTTTTTTTTACCGTACAGAACAAATATTTTTATGTTTTAAAAGTTTGGCCATTCTGGAACACGGCAATGCTAATGATATTCTTATTATGTGGAAAGGGAATGATTAGAACACTTTTTTTTATATTTTCACTTATATTAAGCACCCTTAGGGGACTTAAACATGTGATTGTTAGAACGCTTATACCTTAGAAAGATTCCTAAAATTGCCACATATCAAGGGCAGATAGTGTTTAAACACATACACATGGGAAAAAAAAAATATATAAGAGGCTTGTCGGGACCAAGCATCCAAACGTTATGCCTTAAAGGGGGAAGAATGCTTGCCCCCATTTATATACACACACACAGAAACAAGTTAATGTCAGAAGAAAGAGTGGGTTATTCGGCACAAACAGAGGTCGCGCTACATTTTTTCAGGAAGAGTAAAAATACTCCTCTTACCATTTTTGAGGAGTATTTTCAGCCGATGAGGAGTATGAAAGTTACAGTAATTCAAATAGTTAATACGAAGGCCTACATAACATTAAGGGGTTTCTATTTATGCAGGGAAACCATTACTAGTATTCTAGAACTGTCGTCCATGCATAAATAGCAAATTTAGAAAACTTAAAATTTAGCTGACCTCATATACTAAACATAAGACCACTGCCGCCTAAAACAGTGACACCAGTTTTTGCTAGTATAAACGCGAACAGTAGACTCCTTATTACAGTCATTCCTCCAGCGCCTAAAGCTGGGGACACTGTTACATGAGAGCTTCCCCCTCTGCAGTGGTCTCAGATTGTAGTTAACTGCTTTTTGAAAGAAAATGGACGTACTGCCATTGAAAACTATTAACTGCCTGAATAAGGTACGTTAAAAACAACTTTATTGTGTTCTTTTATTTAGAAAAGAAAACGGTTCTCCACCAAATCTGGCGATCAGGCTAGTAGTGTGAACTGGTGTATAAAGGATATTTATAAATACTTCCTCCTCAACTCGCTCTGGTGTAGAAGTATTTATAAATATCCTTTATACACCAGTTCACACTACTAGCCTGATCGGCAGATTTGGTGGAGAACCGATTTATTTTTATTTTTTTAAAAGAACACAAAGTTGTTTTTAACGTACCTTATTCAGGCAGTTAACAGTGGTCTCAAATTGGATGCTAATGCTACATAGTCTTAGGGTGGCACAGAGAGCTCTGCAGAGTCAGGTTGGCACAGTATGAGGCTATGTAGGCTTAGGGTGGCACAGAAAGCTCTGCAGGGTCAGGTTTGCACGGTATGAGGCTATGTAGGCTTAGTGTGGCAATGAGAGCTCTGCAGGGTCAGGTTGGCACGGTATGAGGCTATGTAGGCTTAGTGTGGCACCGAGAGCTCTGCAGGGTCAGGTTGGCACAGAATGAGGCTATGTAGGGTTAGGGTAGCACAGGGCTCTGCAAGGTCAGGGTGGTAGGCTTAGGGTTGCACAGTGTGATAATGTACTGTATGTAGTGCACATAGTGGGATGCAGTGTGATTGTGTCCTGTTATACTATTATAGTGTACATAGTGTGATAATGTACTGTATATACTGTTATAGTGTACATAGTGATACAGTATATAGTGTGATAGTGTCCTGGACTATAGTGCGCATTGTTTAATAGTGTATGGTATATAGTGGGACAGTGATGCTTTTCCTTGGCCACTACTGTCTATGTGTGAACTCGACCCTAACGCTCATGCAGCCTCCTGTGTCATGGTGCTTGCAGCCTCCTCTCTTCTCCCCTGTTATCTCCAGGATTTGCATTGGCAATGAGAGTAGGGGTATCTGTAAGTCAGTCATGCGGTGACATCTGTGTATCAGCCAGGAGGCTTGTGCTGGGCCCCGCACCGGGTACACAGGCACATCACAGTCTGCTGCACCTATAAGCTGCTCCTGCTTTATTTTTATGGCTATGGGACAATAGAATGACCTGCCCTGAGGGTCTCTCTCCCGTGTCCTCGCTGTCTTGCAGCTGGCAGTCAGACCCAAGTCTGAGGTTGGTGTTGCTTGCTGTTGGTCTCCTGTTGGCGTGTCTAGCGCCGAGACCCTCGCTGACTTTTCCTTACTGCTAAGCGTGGTAGTGAAGACAGTCCCCTAGATCTTCTATTGAGGCTGTCCTCGGTACCGCACTCAGCAGGGAGGAGACACGGCACTGGGCTGAGCACTGCAGACTCATCACTATAGGGAAAAACAAGGCGCTCAGATCCGGGACCCCCACTAAATTTCACTACACAGCAAGTGAGGATCGTGCGCCTGCTTCCTTACTTCAGAGGGGTGTGGCATAAGCTCCGGCAGCCCGCTCAAACTGACCAATCACTATGCTCACTGCGCTGATGAATGGCAGGGAAAAGTCTAAAGTGTATTGGTACACCTTAGACTTTTTCCAGGGAGTAAAATGGCCTGAACAGGCATCTATGACATTTGTACAGGTGTTATTGCTACTTCTGGGCACAAGTGTCCAAAAATTATGCGTTAACAGGGGAAGAATGCTTTCCCTATTTATACACACACAAGTGTTCATCAGAAAAATTAAAAATTAAATGGTGGCTTGTTCTGAATAAGACTGGAAAAATTCTCCTTTTTAATTTGGAGCTGCTGCAGTATAGTGTGGACGTGGATAGTGTAATAGTAGTGGCAGTAGCAGTAATGGAAGTGGCAAGAGGAGGATTAGCGGCAGGGAGTAGCAGCAGCGGCAGTGCGGTAGCAGCAGCCATATGTATTACAGATTAGCGAGTGTGGCCCCACTGTGCCAACCAACCAGTCAAAGAGAGAAGCTTGGTTAGCAGACTCAGGCAAGCTGGATACTAGATAGGAGCATGAGCAATACAGATGAACTAGGTAAACAGAACTCGACACTGAAAAGTAGAGGCACTGGAGCACATGAAAACATTGCTCCATCATATCGATGATACTGAACTGGCTGCTGCAGCTTCTGCTTGTGGGCAGGATTTTCCTCCAGCATGATGAAAGCTGCACTGTCACATACCCCATTGCATTGAACAAGGCCATAAACAAGGTATGGCACAAGAAGAAACATCGGCCTTTGTTTTACTTAAGCTGGATTAAAAACTGATTTAACTGCATATCACTAGAGTGCCGTGACGGTTTTTCTATTTATTAGACAAGCATGCGTCGGCTCCCAGAAGCTGCAGCAAGCTGGTGTTTCCTGGTAATAAAAGTAGTTTAGCCTCCCTTTTGGTAACAGGAAAACATTCCCAATTTTGCTTTATAACGAGGTTCAAATCTGGAAGCCTCTTCGGAGAACCAGAGTACGCACTGCCTGACCTCAAAACAACACATGCTCCCTTGCTTAGGGGGTCTGGAGCACGACAATCATTCACAGCTTTACGCTGCTCATACATACGCTCTAGCATATGCAAGATGGAATTCCAATGAGTTGGAACACCACAGGCCATGTTGTCACTTCAAGTCCAGGAGGGCGCTCTTTGCCACATAATAATGGCTGTAATGCAAGGACAGGCCAGCACCCCCTGCAAGCCAGTGTACTTTTTCAAAAAGCGTTGCATGACTAAATTGATCATGTGTGCCATGCAGGGAGCATGTTTTATTTCCCTCAAATGCAGCGTAGTCAGTTGGCCAGCAAGGGAGAAATAAAAAGCTCACCTTCTCCCTGACTGTGACGCTCTCTGTTGTAACTGGCCAGCTCACAGACAGGGAGAAGGAGGCGCCCCTCGAGAAACATGGCCGTCTCCTCCTCCCTGTACCGATGGGTGGGAAACAGAACAGGGGCACAGCAGGGGAACGGAGCAGCCCACAGATCAAAAATATATATCCCTCTCATCAATATGCCCTACACTGCCAGGTATTTAAATGGTAATGTCAAGAGCAGTGAAAGGTCCTCTTTAAGAAGTATCTACACTTTTTTGGGGGAAACTTTGGCCACTGTTAAAGGGGCGACCACTGAAAAAGTAATTGTTAAAGGGGCAGGCACTGTGGAGGTCAGTGTTATGGGGGAAACTATCTTTTTACGACACACGGAAACAAAATGAAATAGATGAAATATACCCGTGCAAAGCTGGGTCCTTCTGCATGTATGTAAGTATATATACAGTACAGACCAAAAGATTGGACACACCTTCTCATTCAAAAAGCGTTTTCTTTATTTTCATGACTATGAAAATTGTAGATTCACACTGAAGGCATCAAAACTATGAATTAACACATGTGGAATTATATACATAACAAAAAAGTGTGAAACAACTGAAAATATGTCATAGTCTAGGTTCTTCAAAGTAGCCACCTTTTGCTTTGATTACTGCTTTGCACACTCTTGGCATTCTCTTGATGAGCTTCAAGAGGTAGTCACCTGAAATGGTCTTCCAACAGTCTTGAAGGAGTTCCCAGAGATGCTTAGCACTTGTTGGCCCTTTTGCCTTCACTCTGCGGTCCAGCTCACCCCAAACCATCTCGATTGGGTTCAGGTCCGGTGACTGTGGAGGCCAGGTCATCTGGCGCAGCACCCCATCACTCTCCTTCATGGTCAAATAGCCCTTACACAGCCTGGAGGTATGTTTGGGGGTCATTGTCCTGTTGAAAAATAAATGATGGTCCAACTAAAAACGCAAACCGGATGGAATAGCATGCCGCTGCAAGATGCTGTGGTAGCCATGCTGGTTCAGTAAGCCTTCAAATAAATCCCCAACAGTGTCACCAGCAAAGCACCCCCACGCCATCACACCTCCTCCTCCATGCTTCACGGTGGGAACCAGGCATGTAGAGTCCATCCGTTCACCTTTTCTGCGTCGCACAAAGACACGGTGGTTGGAACCAAAGATCTCAAATTTGGACTCATCAGACCAAAGCACAGATTTCCACTGGTCTAATGTCCATTCCTTGTGTTCTTTAGCCCAAACAAGTCTCTTCTGCTTGTTGCCTGTCCTTAGCAGTGGTTTCCTAGCAGATATTCTACCATGAAGGCCTGATTCACAGTCTCCTCTTAACAGTTGTTCTAGAGATGCGTCTGCTGCTAGAACTCTGTGTGGCATTGACCTGGTCTCTAATCTGAGCTGCTGTTAACCTGCGATTTCTGAGGCTGGTGATTCGGATGAACTTATCCTCCGCAGCAGAGGTGAATCTTGGTCTTCCTTTCCTGGGGCGGTCCGCATGTGAGCCAGTTTCTTTCTAGCGCTTGATGGTTTTTGTGACTGCACTTGGGGACACTTTCAAAGTTTTCCCAATTTTTCGGACTGAATGACCTTCATTTCTTAAAGTAATGATGGCCACTCGTTTTTCTTTACTTAGAATTTGTATTATGGCAAGAAAAAAGCAGCTAACAGTCTATTCAGTAGGACTATCAGCTGTGTATCCACCTGACTTCTCCACAACGCAACTGATGGTCCCAACCCCATTTATAAGGCAAGGAATCCCACTTATTAAACCTGACAGGGCATACCTGTGAAGTGAAAACCATTTCAGGTGACTACCTCTTGAAGCTCATCAAGAGAATGCCAAGAGTGTGCAAAGCAGTAATCAAAGCAAAAGGTGGCTACTTTGAAGAACCTAGAATATGACATATTTTCAGTTGTTTCACACTTTTTTGTTATGTATATAATTCCACATGTGTTAATTCATAGTTTTGATGCCTTCAGTGTGAATCTACAATTTTCATAGTCATGAAAATAAAGAAAACTCTTTGAATGAGAAGGTGTGTCCAAACTTTTGGTCTGTACTGTACATATACATACATACATACATACATACATACACACACACACTGTCATGGCCTCATGGAAAAGGGATTACCTGTAAGTGTAATCTTAAAATTTACCTTCCGCCCATGACAGCACCCTTGAGAGACAACTAGAATAGTATTAGCTTAGGGGGAGGGGGGGCTATAGCCTGCCAAAAGATAGCCAGCCAGTCCTTAGAGTCTAAATCTAATCTTTAGTGACAAAAAAAGTACATGGAGACTTCCAGATATCAGGCCTACAAATTTGTTCTAGAGATACATTTCTATCTCTTAGGCAGAGAGGGCTAATGCATCTGGCTGAGTGAGCACCAAATTCCAAAGGAGGAGTTTCCCCCGCTGAGGAATAGGCTAAGGTAATAGCACCCACTATCCATCAGTGTTCTAGAAGAAGTTTTGAGACCTTTCTACCCCCAAATTCTACAAAAAGTCTAGAGGATTTTCTCCATTGACTTTCAAGTATTCAGACAGGCCTCTTTTCACATCTAGACAATGGAGATTCCTCTCTTTCTCATTCTTTGGGGACTGACACAGGGATGGAAGAACAATGTCTTGGGTTCTATGAAACAGGGAGACCACTTTAGGTAGAAAGGAAGGATCTGGTTTAATGAGCACTCTATCCTCCAAGATGTTAGTATAAGGGAGGCTGAAAAGGCACAATCTCCCTGGCAGAGGTAATTGCCACTAGAAACACAGTTTTAAACGACACATTTTTAATAGAAAAATCCTGCAGTGGTTCAAAAGGAGGCACCATCATTCTATACAAAACTAGATTAAGATCCCACGGGGAAACTGAGGGTCTAATCACAGGTTTAATCCTACTAATTGTTTTAAATAATCTCCTAATCCAATGATGATTTCCCTATTGCCAATCAAAAAAAGCACTAAGGGCAGAAACTTGTACATTAAGAGTGCCAGGTTTTAGGTTCTTATCGAAACCCCTTTGTAAAAAATCTAATATTTTACACATAGGAGAACTCAAGGGATCTACCGGGTTTCTAGAGAAGTTTAAGAGTCTTCCATATTCTGAGGTAAATGGTAGAGGTTACTTTTTATCTACATGATAATAGGGTAGATATAACTTCCTTAGATAGACCTCTGCGTTCTAGGATTTCCCTTTCAAATACCAGGCTGTTAGATGAAGGTGTCTCACTTCCGGATGGAAGACAGGACCCTGAAACAACAGATCCTGCCTGTCCGGAAGAATCCATGGATCTGTTAGAGAAAGCTTTCTTAACCAGATGAACCATGTTCTCCTTGGCCAGAAGGGGGCGATCAAAATGATCCTGGTCAGTTCCTGCCTCTGCTTTTGTAAGACTCTCGGAAGAAGCCGATTCAGCCATGGAAGGGAGAAGGCGTCTATTCCTATCGGAGAATCTTCTGATTTTAGGGAAAAGAATAGGTTGCATTTTTTGTTTTCTCTGGTTGCGAATAGGTCTACTTGAGGATGGCCCCAGGGCTAAATTATCTGGTTGAAGACTTATTGGTTTAAACACCATCAGGAGAAAAATTTCTGCGGCTAAGGACATAAGATTTTTTTGATCTGGTCCCTCCTTGATGGTTTAGGTAGGATACCACCGTGGCATTGTCTGAGAAGATTTTTATTTCCTTTCCTTGTATTATGGGTAGGAATTCTCTTAAGGCAATTAAAACTGCTCTGAGCTCTCTCAAGTTCTGGGAGTCCTGACTCTCCATTGAGCTCCATACCCCCTGTCGAACGCCCCACTGACAATAGGTGCCCCACCCGGTCGGACTGGCGTCTCTGGTGATGGTTATCTGCTCCTGTAGATCCCAAGGGAGGCCCTGAGACAGATTTGAAGGATCCAGCCACCAGATTAAGGATTGTATCACCTGAGGGGTGAGAGGAAGCGGGGCTGCAGGCAGAGTTTTGGTGTCAACCTCCAGAGCGGAATGGAGACTGATCGGAGGCAAACTGATGCATTCTGGGCGGATCCTTTTCCATTCAATATGCATTAGGGCAAAACTGATCAATTTTTGACCGCTTGTGAGAGCCCATGACTGATCTCACAAACGGAAAGCCAAAACGCGAGTGTGAAAGTAGCCTTATCCACACAATACTGACATAATAACTTAGACCAGAAAGGGGCGAGCTTAGACTTGCATACAGCACACTCTTTCCCTCTGGTCTTTGTGGTAGCTTTCCTAGGGCCCTCTTTGACACTCTAAAATAAAAAAAATTAGAACAAGCCCTATTAGAACCTGACAGAGGAGAATAAACGTTGGGGATTGACCCCATTACCCCACCAGGAGTACCGGTCTGGCGTCATAACCCTCTTGTACGTTGGCGCGCTGACTACTCTCATCCTCCATTATAGCAGACAGGGATAGAGTGTCTTCTGTAAGAGATCCACCGATGCTTGTAGGCTGGCTGAGCTCCTTCTGACTGCGCACTGAAGGGTTTTAAATACCCTAGGTCGGGTCCCTGCCGATGACCCCATGCGGCCTCAGTAGAAGTCGTCCCTCTACCACTTTCAGAATTCTCACTGCGTGTGTTCCAAATACTGGAAGTTGCGCCACACAACTTCCGGTTCATGCACAGGTCAGTGGAAAAAACCTCTCTCCCCCCCCCCACCCCCCGCCTCTAAGATGTCCTGGCAGGGAGGCAGAGAAATGCCCCGGACTTCCTGAACACCGCCAGGAAGATCCGGCGTGTCAGCATCACCTCACGGTAATGCTGGGACTGCCCAGGAACACCAGCCCGATGATGCATCCAGGACCCAGAGGGAGGGCCCCAGACTTTGCAGGCAGCTCCTAGTGGAGACTTTATAGCAGAAAAACTGAAACAAGTGCTGACCAATATGAGTGGACAGACCAGCCCCCCTAGGAGGAAGAAAGAAGATATTTCCCAAACCCAGGATGGGGAGCCCTTTAGGCCAATAGAGAACGCCAATATGAGATTATCGGATATTGAATTCCAGTCTGAGGAGAGCGGAAATAAACATCTAAAAAGGCGGGGGGAAAAACGCCCCCAATCAGGAGGAACAGGTGCCTAGTTTGCAGGATATATTCCAAGAAAAATAAATAAATAAGTAACCTGGCAATACAGGACCTCTCTCTCCAGACAGAATATTAAGGAGACTGTGGGATTCCTCAGGAAGGATTTACAAAAATATAAAGAAAGGTTATCAGAAGTGGAGAAGAGAACATCCGATTCTGAGGACCTACTGCAGACAATAGTAAAAAAAACAAAAAAAACAAACACTATCCTAAAAAGGAGGAAAATATAGTATAGTACTTAAAAATAAAATACTGGACCTGGAAAATAGGTCTAGGAGGCTCAACCTGAGATGTCTGGGCTTCCCGGAGGGAGTGGAGGTGACTGGTTCTTTGACATGGCAGGGGCCGTGGGGGAATGGATCAAAGAGAAAATAAAAAAATATGAGGTATTAATAGGGCTGGGGCACATCCGGGAGGGAGTAATGCAAGGGAGAGGCCCAGTGTAAAGTGAAAGTACAGGACGGCCTCCATGACAGCACCCATGCAGAACTAACAACTTAGACCGAAATCTTAGTTGGTCTGTAGGACCTTCCAGCCAAAAGCAAAGTCCTGTGTCTGTGTCTAGTCTATAGTGCTTGACAAAGGTTAGAGGAAGTAGACCAGGTTGCGGCTCTGCAGATCTGATCAATTGATGCCCCTGCCTTTTCTGCCCATGTTGTAGCCATGGCTCTTGTCGAATGAGCTCTTAAAGATATGGGGCATAATAAATTCTGCAGATTATAGGATTCTTTGATGGTTTCCTTGATCCACCAGGCAAGTAAAGGCTTTGAAGCTTTGCATCCTTTATTGGATGAATAGATTTGCTGATTTTCTCCACGGTATTGTCCGTTCAAGGTAGGCGAGGATAGGGTTGGGCGATATACCGGTATCACGATATACCGTGGTATTAAAAAAACGGCGATATGGCGATATCGCAGTTTCCTAAATACCACTGTATATTTTGTGACGTCATCGCTTTAAAAACTGCGTCCGCGGCTGCCCTCCCCCATCATTATCTACCAGTTTCTTCCAGCAGCGGCTCCTCCTGCTTGCTCCGAATGTGCTGTCTCCGCCCACCGACCGACGTCTCACGTCAGAATCAGGTGACGCCCCCAGGCTGAGTTGAGCAGCGCAGTACAGCAGCGACTGCTGAGTCCGCTCAGTCTCCAGTGAATCGAAGGTCAGGAGGGACTTACAATGTATAGTTATTGCAGGGACTCAGATAATCGTCTGAGAGTTTATTAGTTAAAAGAATTGAATGAGTCAGACACGTGTCACCGAGTCCCTGCCAGACTTCCTGCTCTGCTACATGCTACACTGCTGCATGCACCCTGTACACACACAGCTCCGCTACATGCTATACAGTACAACGTCCCCTTGTGTCCCCCCCCCCCCCGGTACAGTACAACGTCCCCTTGTGTCTTCCCCCCCCCCCCCCCCCCCCGGTACAGTACAACGTCCCCTTGTGTCTCCCCCCGGTACAGTACAACGTCCCCTTGTGTCCCCCCCCCCCCGATACAGTACAACGTCCCCTTGTGTCCCCCCCGGTACAGTACAACGTCCCCTTGTGTCCCCACCCCGGTACAGTACAACGTCCCCTTGTGTCCCCACCCCGGTACAGTACAACGTCCCCTTGTGTCCCCACCCCGGTACAGTACAACGTCCCCTTGTGTCCCCACCCCGGTACAGTACAACGTCCCCTTGTGTCCCCACCCCGGTACAGTACAACGTCCCCTTGTGTCCCCCCCCCCCAATACAGTACAACGTCCCATTGTGTCCCCCCCCCCCCGATACAGTACAACGTCCCATTGTGTCCCCCCCCCCCCCGATACAGTACAACGTCCCCTTGTGTCCCCCCCTCGGTACAGTACAACGTCCCCTTGTGTCCCCCCCCCGGTACAGTACAACGTCCCCTTGTGTCCCTCCCGTACAGTTTAACGTCCCCTTGTGTTACCCCCGTACAGTTTAACGTCCCCTTGTGTCCCCCCCCCGTACGGTTTAACGTCCCCTTGTGTCCCCCCATACAGTATAACGTCTCTTTGTGTTTTATTTCTTTAAAACTGGTATTTATCGCGATATATATCGGCATTGCGATAAATTTTTTTATATCGTTATCGTCTGAATATTTTTGATATTGTCCAACCCTAGTGAGGACGGTTCTCCTCACGTCCAAGCAGTGGAACCTTTCCTCCTGTACATTTTGGGGGGCGGTACAAAATGAAGGAAGTATTCTCTCCTGTTCTCTGTGAAAACTTTATGGTTCAATAAGATTTTATTGATATAATTATCATTTGTACTCATAAAAGAACATCACACATTGCAGTATACAAACCGCACATAAGGTTACATTGCGACATGCAACTGTAAACAGCAAAACCGCATCAAGGACAAGGCTTGCGGAAGTAACTGTATTAGTATAAGCAAGCAAACAATCAGCTTACAGAAGACGGCGGAGACATAGGCCCTGAAGGGCTCAACAAGGCCTCAAGCAAATGATGTAAGGGCCAATAATTCCAGACCATCTAGACAAACATGTGGGGAGACAGGACGACACACAAAAGGAGGGGGGGGGGGGGGAGGAGAAATTGTAGGGCATAGCTAGAGAATAGCTGGGTAGTATTAAGGAGGGGAATCAGGGAGCACCCCGGATGCCACCCAACCCGAGAACGAAACAGAAGATCTAAACCTGGACCATGGCTCCCAACTCCGGAGAAACGCCGGAACCTGGTTACGATCAGAGGCACACATCTCTTCCGTGTGAAGCAGCGCATCCAGAGCCGATGCCCAGGTGACCCTTTTCAATCTCTCAGCTGACTTCCAATTACGCGGGATAATTTGTCTCATGGCCAGCACAAAGAGCCTCAATGAACCTTTTTTAACATGTGAGCTCCGCCCCGGGAAAATAGATAGCAGAGCGATGGAAGGGGAAAATGCTATGGACTCTGTGAAAACTTTAGGTAAAAAGGACTGATCCATTTTTAAAATTATTCTATCGTCTAGGATTTTTAGAAAGGGCTCAGTAATCGACAGGGCCTGTATGTCGCCTATTCTACGGGCTGTAGTGATTGCTAGCAGGAATACAGTTTTGAAGGACAGTAACTTATTAGATATCTGGTCAATGGGTTCAAAGGGAGAGCTACACAGGCTATTTAGAACCACATTTAAATCCCACGGGGGAACCGTCTGTCTCAGGGTGAGCCACATTCTGGAAACTGCCTTGATTAATATTTTGATCCACCTATGGTCTGCTAAGAGAATGTCTAAATAACAACTGAAATCTGAACTTTTAGCGTGCTGGGTTTTAAACCTAGATCAAACCCTTTCTGAAGGAAATCTAGTATGTAACCTACTAATGGTGTTTTGGTTCCTGGGCGTCTGGGATAACCAGGATGAAAACCTTTTCCATATTTTTGCATATATGGCAGAGGTTACAGGTTTACGACACTGTTGCAGAGTTGAAATTACCTTATCCGAGAGTCCTTTCTCTCAGGATCCAGGCAGTCAATCTCAGTTTGTTGAGATTTGGATGTTCCAGCAGACCCTGTAATAACAGGTCTTTCCTGTATGGAAGGGGAAACGGATCTCTGATCAACATTTCTCTTAAGATAGTGTACCATGCTCTCTTGGGCCAGTCTGGCGCTATTAGGATTAGTGTCGTAGAGCTGGATCTCATCTTTTTCAAGATTGTCGGGATCAGGAGCAATGGGGGAAAGGCGTATGCTAGGTGCCACTGCCACAGGATTTCCACTGGGGCTTAGAGAAAAGAAAACAGTCCAGCTGTGAATTTTCCTTTGATGCGAAGAGATTTATCTCTGGCAGGCCCCATTTCTGGCAGATCTGTTGGAATACTTGTCTGTTCAGACTCCATTCTGCAGATCTGTTGGAATACTTGTCTGTTCAGACTCCATTCAGAGTAGATTCTGCGACGGCTTAGGAAGTCTGCCCTGGAGTTTTGGGATTCTTTCAGGCGAGTTGCTGAGATGGACCGGACTTTCTGCTCTACCCATCTGAAAATTTGCTCTGCTAGACCCTGAAGCGACAGGCATCTGGCCCCGCCTTGTCTTTTCAGATAACACACCGTTGTTATATTGTCCAACAAGATCCTGACATGCTGCCCCTGGAGAAGGTGCTCTGCTGCTTTCAATGTTTTTAGCACCCCCTTTAATTCCCTGTAGTTTGAGGACCTTAGCCTGTCCTGAAAGGACCAGGTGCCCTGGAAAAATCTCTTTTACATGGCCCACCCAGCCTCTGAGACTTGCGTCCGTAGTGACTGTCATAGCTGGAGTCGTATTCCAGGGAACCCCTTTCTCCAAGTTTTCGGTAGTTATCCACTCGACCTTCCTTTTTAGGTTTACCTGTTTCCGCACGGGAAGAAATGAATACAGTGTCACCGTGTCCAGGAGAGTACCTAGGAACTCTTTCTTTGTGCCCGGTAGAAGGTCAGATTTTTTGTAATTTATGATCCACCCCAGGTCTTTGAATAAAGACAATGTTTGATGGATGTCTCCCTCCAGCTTCTGTACTGAATCTGCTATGAACAGGAAGTCGTCCAGGTAGGGTACAATTGCAATTTGACTCTGACGAAGATAGGCCATGATTTCCGACACCACCTTTGTAAATAGATGGGGAGTGGATGAAATAGAGAACGGCAAGCACTGGAATTAGTAGTGGAGAATCTTCCCGTTGCTTTTGATTGCGAACCTTAGGTACTGTTGAGGTTGCTGATGTATGGGGATGTGATAATACACATCCTTTAGATCAAATGTGCAAAGAAGAACCCCTGTGGTTCCATTTTGAATCTGTCATAAGTCACCCACTTGTTTAGAAATTTCAAATTGATTATGGTCCTCACCAACCCATCTGGCTTTGTTAAAAAAAAAAAAAAAAAAAAGAACAGTCTTGATTAATGACCTCTGAACTGTTGAGAGGGAGGGACTTGTGTAATAGCTCCTAGGTCTAGAAAATTTTGCACATCTGACCAAAGCTGATTGAAGGTGAGGAGACTCGAAGTGTGTTAACTGGAAGGTCTGGGGAGGATGACTTTGAAACTCTATCCTGAAGCAGTCTCTGATAGAATCCAGGATCCACTGATTCTGGGTAACCCGTTTCCATTTTGCCAGAAATGTCGCAGTCTCCTCCCCTCCACCCCCCCCCCCCCCCACCCACTGGCCTGGCATCATTGTTTCCCTGTATTAGTATTGGGGTTGAAGAGGAACCCCCTTCTTTTCCCCCTCTTTGGGGTAGCTCCATCTACCAGATTTCCCTTTTCCTCTATAAGACCTGGCCTGATTTTGACTAGAGGCCTTATGAAAGGGCTGCGGTTTCTTTGTCTTTTCCTCAGGGAACCCTTTTTTATTATCTGCTGCATTCTGTAAGATGGAGTCGAGGACTGGGCCAAACACAAAGGAACCTGTGAAGGGTATAGCACAGAGTCTATTTTTAGACGCTATATCTCCAGACCAAGATTTTAGCCAGAGGGCACGTCTGGCGGTGTTTGTCCGAGACTGAGTTTTGGCTACGAATCTAATAGATTCCGCTGAGGCAACTGCTAGAAATCCTGAAGCAATTTTTAATAGGGGAAGTGACTCCAGGATGTCCTCTCTGGAGGTCTTAGCTCTGAGATGGTCTTCCAGCTGATTGATCCATAGTACTAAGACTCTAGATACGGAGGTGGCTGCAATATTTGTATTTATTGTAGCCCCCGGTGACTCCCAGAACATCTTCAGTAAGCCGTCCATTTTCCGATCCATGGGATCCCTCAGCTGTGACGAATCCTCAAATGGAATTGAGGTCTTTTTCACCACTTTTGCCACCTGGATATCCACTTTTGGGATCTCGTTCCAAATTTTTGTGTCCGTAGGAACAAACAGCAGTCTGCTTTTGAATTCCCTGGGCATATAGAGCTTCTTTTTTCCCTCAGCCCACTCCTCTGTAATGAGGTCTTTTAGGTTTTTATTCACCGGGAAAACCTTCCTTTTATTAACCTTCAGGCCGCCAAACATCTCATCTTCGACCGAGCATGACTGTTCTTCCTCCTTAATAGCCATGGTTTGTCTTATAACGGTGAACAGGGGGTCTAAATCTTCGGATGAAAATAAAAATCTTCTGTTCCTCCAGAGGATAACAAGCTGAGACTTCATCTTCCATCTCGTCCGAGCAGTATAACTCTTCCTCTTCAGAGTCAGAGTCTTGCAGAATTCTGGGTCGTTTGGAGGGAGGGTACGATGGCACCGGATCCGGGGTCTGGCCAGAACTTGCCATCTGCACCTCTTCCCTCACAATAGCTCTCAATTCAGAAAGTAGAGACAACCGCTCCTCTAAGAATTTTTGATAAGCATTCTGGGCATAAGGATTATTTTTTCCTGAGGTCTCCAGCATGTGATGCACGCTGCCATCTTGCTTCCGGTGACACGTCCGAACATCCGGTCACGTGAGCGCATCAGCAATCCCAGCCTAGCGTGTGCAGGAGCCACTGCCGAGCCCAGAGCTCCCGGAAGGAGAAGCAGCATCGGCGTCCCCGAACCCACGCAGCCATCAGAATGTAGCAGGTACGGGGACAAACCAGGGGACCACTTCCCAGAGGGGTACTGGTTTTGGGGGCTGCACGAGTCTGAAGAGGAGAGGCAGGAGAACCCCCGACCAGACTCGCCCCTTCACCTAACCTGTCCCTATAGTCGGGACATCTCTCTTCCTGTCCCTACGGAGATAGAGGGAGAACACTGGAGAGAGGGGGTGGGGAGGTGCCTTTTAATCATGGGTGCTGTCATGGAGGACGTCCTGGAAATTTTTTTTTATCACTGAATAAAAATAAAATTTTATAATGTACTACACATATTAGGTATCGCCGCGTCCGTAATAACCTGCTCTATAAAAATATCACATGACCTAACCCTTCAGGCGAATACCGTAAAATAAAGTTAAAAAAATGAATTTTTTGTCACCTTACATCACAAAAAGTCTAATAGAAAGCGATCAAAAAGTCATACGCACCTCAAAATAGTGGCACTCAAACAGTCATCTCATCCCGCAAAAATCATACCCTACCCTATTTTTGCAGCACAAAATGGCACCTGCACTTTATATATTACATATAGTACACATGGGAAGGAATAATGCAAGTCACCCATACATACTAAATGGTAAAACACGCGTAACACTAACATGGAAAAGGATCTAGGAATTTTAATAAACAGCAAACTAAGCTGCAAAAACCAGTGTCAGGCAGCTGCTGCCAAGGCCAATAAGATAATGGGTTGCATCAGAAGGGGCATAGATGCCCGTGATGAGAACATAGTCGTACCACTTTACAAATCGCTAGTCAGACCACACATGGAGTGCTGTGTACAGTTCTGGGCTCCTGTAAACAAGGCAGACATAGCAGAGCTGAAGGTCCAGAGGAGGGCAACTAAAGTAATAACTGGAATGGGGCAACTACAGTACCCTGAACGATCAAAATTAGGGTATTTCACTTTAGAAAAAAAGACGACTGAAGGGAGATCAAATTAATATGTATAAATCTATCAGGGGTCAGTACAGAGATCTCTCCCATCATCTAGTTATCCCCAGGACTGTGACGAGGGACATCCTCTGCGTCTGGAGGAAAGAAGAAGGTTTGTACACAACCATAGAAGAGGATTCTTTACGGTAAGAGCAGTGACACTATGGAACTCTCTGCCTGAGGAGGTGGTGATGGTGAGTACAATAAAGGAATTCAAGAGGGGCCTGGATGTATTTCTGGAGCATAATAATATTACAGGCTATAGCTTCTAGAGAGGGGTCATTGATCCAGGGAGTTATTCTGATTGCCCGATTGGAGTCGGGAAGGAATTTTTTATTTCCCTAAAGTGGGGAAAACTGGCTTCTACCTCACAATTTATTTATTTTTTTGCCTTCCTCTGGATCAACTTACAGGATAACAGGCCGAACTGGATGGACAAATGTCTTTTTTCGGCCTTATGTACTATGTTACAGGCACCATTTTGACCACACATAGCTAATTTTTAGGTTCAGAATGTTACATATTTAGTTCTTTATTTGGCATTAAAGGGATTCTGTCACCAAGTTTTGGGCTATAGAGATGCGGACATGCACGGCTAGATCGCCGCTAGCATGTCCACAATATACCTGTCCTATAGGGCTGTGTGCTTTTATTTTCTTTAAAAAAGGATTTTAGAGATATGTAAATTAGTCTTGTAGGTGCCCAAGGGGCTATACGAACCTTCCTGGTGCCCAGCACCGCCAATGTCCTCCGAATCTCCTCCTTGCATCAACGATAGATTGTCGTAATCTCGCGATGTGCGAGCTCGCGCATGGGCAGTTCTTTCCCTGAGGCTGATGCCAGCACATGAATGGAACACTATACCGGCATTGCACATGCGCAAGCTCGCGCATCGCGAGATTACAGCAATCTATCGGTGATGAAAGGAGGAGATTTGGAGGACATAGGCGGTGCTGGGCTCCTTCACAGGCGGGCGTGGCTGGGCACCAGGAAGGTTCGTATAGCCCCTTGGGCACCTACATGACTAATTTACATATCTCTAAAATCCTTTTAAAAAAAAAAAAAAAAAAAAGCACACAGCCCTATAGGACAGGTATATTGCAGACATGCTAGCGGTGATCTAGCCGTGCATGTCCGCATCTCTATAGCCAAAAACTTGGTGACAGAATAGTTTAATGGCATCCAAGCTCATCCCAGGGGGGGTTCAGCGAGAGGTTCACCCAGCTTTCACTCTCCCTGCCTTTGCCCCTTTTCCAGCCTCAGATCTGCCCCATCTCCATCAGCCTCCTATCGGACCCCAATCAGTCCCTCCCTAGCCTCAGATCACCCCCCCCCCATCAGATTCTCCATTAGCCTCAGATCAGCCCCAATCGCATAAAAAAAATATATATATACAAACTTACCTCTCCAGCTCCAGACGGCGCTGCCACCTGGTCTTCTTCCCTCAGCGCTGTACTGTGACCTGACAGCGCACAGCGTCAGGTCATAGTGCGCGTCTACGTGCACTATGTCCGGACACTGTATGTGTCAGGACACAGAGCGGGGCCGGAAGAAGACCAGGGAAGGTGAGGACAGCCAGTGCAGTTCTAACATTCCTGTGCCTCCTACATGTTAATGACCACTTCCATAATGGAAGCAGTCATTAGCATATTCACAATATGTTCTCGCAGGGGGCCACATGAAATGTTCCCTACCCCTGCTGTAATTGAATATCTTTTGAACACAAACAACTCACAACATTTTTGCTGGGTAATGAAAAAATATCTGCCGTCTAACAGGATCCTAAGGGCAATTTTACACAAGCATATTCGGTGCAGGAAATGCTCTTGCTGCTCTTGTGACACAGACACACACACACACATAGCTATAATGTTGTGGGACCCTGCCCAACTGCTGCTCTACTGAATTGTACTGACAGCATAACGTGAATACAATTCAGTACAGCTGAGGTCGGGCAGGAACAAACATTCTAAATCATAATGCTTTGAGTTTGTGTCACAGGAGCAGCATGCAGTACTGAAACTACACTGACACATGGAGCGTATTTCTTGCACTGAATACACTTGCATCAAATTGCCCCAAGGGTACGTTCACAGTTGGGGTTCAAATCTGGCAGACTCTTCCGGCAGCCTGTTACAGCATAAATGTCAGCTGGACAAAAACGTTGCATACAGAGGTATTTCCATATCATCACCATGACGGCATGACAAGGAGATTGACCCCTGACCTCTGTAGGTGCAGGAACAGAGGTTAAAATTACCCCCTCCCTCCACCATACACTAGTGTTTCCCTTACGCCCATGACAGCACCCTTGAGAAACCACCTCCATCCAGGATAAGGAAACAGTAGCTTTCGTGGAAAGCTCTTAACCCTTATGGACCAGGCTCATTTTCACCTTAAGGACCAGGCCATTTTTTGCAAATCTGACCAGTGTCACTTTATGTGTGAATAACTTTATATATATACACACACACATATATACATACATATACACACACACAATTTTAAAATACAAAAAAAATACAAAATTTACCAAAAATGTGGAAAAATTTGCTAAAATACCTCCAAAAATAGTTATTTACTTTACATTCCCCATATGTCTACTTCATGTTTGGATCATTTTGTGAATGCCTTTTTATTTTTTGGGGGGGACGTTAGAAGGCTTAGAAGCAAATCTTGAATTTTTTACGAAAATTTCTAAAACCCGCTTTTTCAGGACCAGTTAAGATCTGAAGTCACTTTGGGAGGCTTACATAATAGAACCCACCCAAAAATGACAAACTACACCGCTCAAGGTATTCAAAACTGATTTTACAAACTTTGTTAACCCTTTAGGTTTTCCACAAGAAATAATAGAAAATAGAGATACAAATTTTACTTTTTTGGCAGATTTTCAATTTGAATCCATTTTTTCCAGTTCCAAAAACCTGTCCAACCCTTGCTTTGTAAGGCAGATTTTGCTGGACTGGTTTTTTGACACCATGTCCCATGTGAAGCCCCCCTGATGATGCACCCCTAGAGTAGAAACTCAAAAAAGTGACCCCATTTTAAAAACTACGGGATAGGGTGGCAGTTTTGTTGGTACTAGTTTATGATTTTTGGTTGCTCTATATTACACTTTTTGTGAGGCAAGGTAACAAATAGCTGTTTTGGCACCGTTTTTATTTTTTGTTATTTACAAGATTCATCTGACAGGTATTTTTTAGAGCAGGTTGTCACGGATGTCACGGCATTACCTAATATGTATACTATTTTATTTTTTTTTATGCAAGTTTTACGCAATGATTTCATTTTTGAAACAAAAAAAATAAAAAAATAAATCATGTTTTAGTGTCTCCATAGTCTGAGAGACATAGTTTTTTCAGTTTTTGGGCGATTATCTAGGGTAGGGCTTTGATTTTTGCGGGATAAGATGACGGTTTGGCACTATTTTGGGGTGCGTATGACTTTGATCGCCGCTATTACACTTTTTGTGATGTAAGGTGACAAAAAAAATAGCATTTTTTTATTTACGGTATTCACCTGAGGGGTTAGGTCATGTGATATTTTTATAGAGCAGGTTATTACGGACGCGGCGATACCTAATATGTGCAGTGGATTTTTTTTTTTTTTTATTCAGTGATAATTCGGTCTTCAGTCGGCGCACTGAGAGGAGGACGCTCGGTCGGCCGGTCCTTCCTCAATGCGCCTGCGCCTATGACATCACATCTACACCCGGCGCAGGCACACTGAGGAAGGAGCAGCCGAGCGAGCATCCTCCTCTCAGTGCGCCGACTGAAGAAGACCGGTAAGGCGCAGGCGCGAGATTTAGAACGCAGACAGGGCCAGCCAGGGGACGAGAGCACTCGCTGGCCCTGTCAATCAACAGGAGGAGGGGGCGTTTTTTTGAAAGCAGGATGTGGCTGCTACCAGCAAGTAACCGCCCTACTTGCTGGTAGAGAGGTAATTTACATATTATAAAAGTGCAGTTTTTAAAGAAACTACTGAACGTAAAAAGGGCAAGACCACTATATAGTGAAAAATCGCAGTATAAAGGATTTTAAGTAGCCCAAAAACGAAAAGTGACTTTTGGGGGGTGACAGAAGCCCTTTAAAGAGGACCTTTCACCTAAAAAAAAAATGTAAACTAAGACCATAGCTTTACTTACATGCCCTCATGAAGTGTTGATCGTTTTTTCTTTTTTCAAACTGTGCCCCCGTTTGTCCGCTATGCCCCCCCGGAATAATTCCCGCCGTCTATGGTAATGAGCCAGCCTCAAATGGGCTGGCTTTAAAAGTTCTCCTCGGCGTGCCTTCTCTCTTCTCCCTGGCACGGAGCGCATCCAATCAGCGCGCTCCGCTCTTAGCCAGGGAGAAGACGCTCCAGTTCTCGCGAGACTTCAGAGAACTGGAGCGATTTCGTCTATCCGGCTAAGAGCGGAGCGCGCTGATTGGATGCGCTCCGTGCCAGGGAGAAGAGAGAAGGCACGCCGAGGAGAACTTTTAAAGCCAGCCCATTTGAGGCTGGCTCATTACCATAGACGGCGGGAATTATTCCGGGGGGGCATAGCGGACAAACGGGGGCACAGTTTGAAAAAAGAAAAAACGATCAACACTTCATGGGGGCATGTAAGTAAAGCTATGGTCTTAGTTTACATTTTTTTTTTAGGTGAAAGGTCCTCTTTAAGTGTACTAGATCTCAAACCCAAATCCAGCCCCTTTTGGAGAAAATCAAGAATATTTATGATGTTTGGGGGAGAATTTACCGGAGGGTTCTGACCCAGCCAATTGCAGTATTTCCTCCAGATCTTAAGATATATCGCGGAGTTGACTTTTATCCTGCTGGATTTAAGGGTATTGCTGACCTTTTTTGGGGAAAAAAATAAATAAACTTTTTAATACCTCGCGCTCAGGATCCATGCTGACAATTTGAATAGTCCTGGATTCTGATGGAGGATCGGACCCTGCGATAAAATGTCCTCTCGGAGGGGAATTCTCCATGGCTCCTCCAGCGCTAATTCCTTTAATATCGGGAACCAGTTTCTCTTTGTCCAGTATTAGGATCACTGTTACCGGGTCGGACCTTATTTTTTGTAGTACTCTGGGGATTAATGCCCATGGAGGGAAAGCATAGGCGAGATCCCAGGTCCATCTGATCGAGAATGTGTCCACCACCCAAGGGTCTTCCCTGGGGTTTAGGGAGCAAAAGTGCCCGACCTTCGCATTTTCATTTGCTGCGAAGAGATCTATCCGAGGGGTTCCCCATCCTTTGGAGAACTGTCTGAACACCTCTGGATTTAGGGACCATTCCCCCGGATCTATGGTCCTTCTGCTGAGGAAGTCTGCTTGTATATTTTCCGTACCTGTTAGGTGAATAGCCGTGATGGAGCACACTTTTTTTTTTCTGCCCAAAATAATATTCTCCTCGCCAGTTCTTCAAGACTTGGAGATCTTGTGCCTTAAGATCTTGTGCCTCTGGTGTTTTAAGTAGGCTACCGCCGTGACATTGTCGGAGAGAATCTTCAGGTGCTTTCCAAGTACTATCTTTTGGGATGACCTTAGCATCTCCCAGATTGCCCTTAGTTATCGGTAGTTTGAAGATCTTGCTTTTATGTCTTCTGTCCATCTAACCTGGTAGTTTGAGGAACCTACCCTCGCCCCCCAACCAGTGCTGCTTCTGTCTGAACACCTGGATCTTTTATACAACTTACACCTTTTGACAGGTTTGTCTTTTGTATCCACCAATTCAAATCGGACCATACATGAATGGGGATGGATATCTTTTTCTCTGAGGACTGTTTCTTGTCCCAATTCTTCAGTCTTCATGACTGGATTATCCTGGTATGAGCCTGGGACCACAATACCGATGTTATGCAGGAGGTCATTGTTGCCAATAGACTCATGGCATTGCGTATGGAGCACTTGGTCTGGCCCTGAAATATTTTTGTTTTTCCTATGAAGGATATTAGTTTTTCCTGAGGAAGAGATGTCATCTGAGCTCTTGAATCTAAAAGTACTCCTAGGAATTTAATTTTGTTTGATTGGACCAGGAAAGCTTTTTTTCTGATTAATTATCCAGACAACTCTGAAAACCGATGAATTAGGTAGTTGGTGAGATTGGACGCCTCCGATTTTGATTTTCCAAAAAATGATACGAATGTTTTTGTTTTTTTATTACTTCTGATCAGAGAGGAGAGATCATTTCCACTACTAGCTTTGTGAAAACTCTCGGGGCTGAGGAAATTCCGAAGGGTAGAGCCGTGAACTGGAAGTGGTTTACCACTCCAGTGCTAACAGGGCAAACCTGAGATATTTTTGCGACTTTTCGTGTATCGAGACGTGATAGTAAGCGTCCTTTAAATCTATGGACGTCATGTAATCTTCTGCTTGGATTAGAGGCGTAATGGACGTAATAGATTCCATTTTGAACCTTCTGTAAACAACGGATGTATTTAATCCCTTCAGGTTTATGATGGTACGGAAGGAGCCATCTGGCTTCTGTACCAAAAACCAAATTACGTACCGGTAATTCCCTTTTCATGAATCCTCCATGACGGCATACCATGAGAGATGACCCGCTTCCAACCAGGTAGGGACAGGAAGTATAAATTTGACTCTCCTCCGGCTCCTCCTCAGTCTATCTGCCCCTTTAAGGAATCTGACAACCCAAGAATGATTGGCAATTTTTTCATCAAAAACTGCACTAAGGGCCGATACGTGAACCCTCAGAGTATTGGGACGAAGACCTTTCTCCAGCCCAGACTGTAAGAAACCTAGAACTGAAAATTTTTCAGGGGATACTTTTTCTTTTATACACCAGGTATTAAAGGCTCTCCAAACTTTATTATAGATCTTTGAGGTTGTCTCCTTTCTACTAGCCGACATAGTATTGATACCAGGATCTGTCAGGCCTTTAGCTTTTAAGATCAACCTCTCAGGTTCCAAGCTGCCAAATGCAGCTTTTCCACCTCGGGATGGAGAAGTGGACCCTGAGACAACGAATCCTGATCCCAAGGAATGATCCATGGACTTTGGATGGACATGATCTTCAAAAGAGGAAACCATGATTTTTTGGGCCATAAGAGGGCTATCAAAATAACATGAGCTCTGTCTTGCCTTATCTTCTTTATCACTCGAGACATTAGTTGCAGGGGGGGGGGGGGGAGGCATAAGCTAGATGGAAATTCCATTTTATTGAAAAGGCACCTATGCCTTCGCTTTTGTCTCTTGGATTGAGGGAAAGGAAACGACCTACTTTTGCGTTTGTGGCTGATGCAAAGAGGTCTATTTGGGGAACTCCCCACTTTTGGGTTATTTGGAGAAAAACTTCTTCCTTCAGACTCCATTCTGTTCGACATATCTTGACCCTGCTTAGGTAGTCTGCTTTTACATTTAAGCTTCCTTTTAAATGGACTGCTGAAAGGGATCTTATATTTCCTTCTGCCCAGGAAAAAATCTTTTCTGTTATTTGGCTCAGACATTGGCTTCTTGTTCCACCCTGATGGTTTAAATACGCTACCACTGTTGCGTTGTCTGATCTTATTTGGACATCCTTTCCTTCTATGTATTGACTCGCCACTTTTATGGTCTCCCAAACTGCCATCAATTCCTTTTGGTTTGAGGACAAAGTCTTCTGGTGGTCTGCCCAGGCCCCTTGGAAATAGTGATGAGAGTAATGCGCTCCCCACCCCCAAGGACTTGCATCTGTAGTGATGAACACCTGTTCCTCCGCATTCCATGGAATTCCCTGGCATAGGTGGCTTACTTTTTTCCACCACAGAAGACTCTGGTTCACCGTAACGGGAATCAGAACTGTTTGTTCCAATGAATTTTGGTTTCTGTCCCAGCAGGCTAGTATCCACTGTTGTAGAGTTCGAGAGTGGAACTGAGCCCACTTTACTGCAGGGATGCAAGAGGTCAGGTTCCCTTGTAGTCTCATAGCCTCTCGTATCGAACAAGATGGAAGACTCTGAAACCTTGAGACCTTTTCTACCACTCCAGAGACTTTTTGCTCTGTAAGAGACGTCCTCTGACGAGTGGTGTCCAGGGAGAGACCCAAGAAAATTATTTCCTGGGACAGGACTGGCTTTGATTTTTCCCAATTTATTAGCCATCCTGCTAGATACAGCGTCTGGCAGGTCACTAAGAGATTGTTCTCTAGTGACTGTTTTGACTCGCCTACTATCAGTAGGTCGTCTAAATACGGAATGATCAGGATATTCCTCCTTCTCAAGTGGGCCACTAGCTCCAGCATCACCTTTGTGAAGACCCTGGGGGCCGAGGTTATCCCAAAGGGGTAATACCTGGAACTGAAAGTGGAGCAGATCTTTCCCCAAATAAACCGCTATCCGCAGGAATTTTTGGGACTGTTTGCATACCGGAATATGGTAGTATGCGTCTCTTAAGTCTAGGGAGGCTAAGAAGTCTCCCTTTTTCAGCAGATTCACGGTTGATCTTATTGTTTCCATTTTGAATTTGTTGTACTGTATGAACTTGTTTAAGTTTTTTAGGTTTATTATTAACCGAAATTTCCCGTCTGGTTTTTTTTACTAGAAAAACGGTTGAATAATATCCCTGACCTTTTTGAGAATAGGGAACTGGAATTATGGCTTTTTGAGCCAGTAGCTTCCGAATCCCTTCTTCCAGATTTGTTTGAAGAACAGCTGTTTTTTGAATGGGAGTTACCCTGAAAATATTTGAGGGAGGAGGAAGACTGAAAACTATTTTGTAGCCTTCTGATATTGTATTTAAGACCCAAGGGTTTGTTGTAATCTTTTCCCAATAGTCTAGAAAAAAAACTTAGTCTCCCTCCTACCTGAGCACTGGCGTCATTGCTTTGACGGTTCCGTATTCTTTGTAGAAAACAGGTACCCTCTATTCTTCTGGTTTCTTCCCCTTGACCAGCCTAAATCCCTGTTCGTTTTCTTTGCTTGAAAGGGGGTCCCTTTTTTAACCCTCCGAAAGGGAAATTTCCTTTTCCCGGAATCTCTGGGAAAGGTCTTCTTTGAATCGGAAGCCTTTTCTAGGATGGACTCTAAATCTTCTCCAAACAACAAATTACCATGAAAAGGTAAGGTACATAACTTTAATTTTGAACTGACCTCACCTGACCAAGACTTTAACCAGAGGGACCTTCTTGCCACGACCACTAACCCAGATGCCTTAGCAGCTATCCTGACAGATTCCGCAGTGGAATCTGATAGGAAATCCACAGCTTTAATTAAGAGCGGAAAGGAATCTTTAAGATCACCATATGTATTTCCGCTTTTCAGTAAGGATTCTAACTGCGTGAGCCATTTCTTTAGTGATCTGGATACTGAAGTTGCAGCTAGGTTTGGTTTGAACAGGGCCGCACAAGCTTCCCATGTCTTTTTGAGGGTCTGATCCGTCTTTTTATCCATGGGGTCCCTTAATGATCCCATGTCTTCAAATGGTAAGGCGTTTGGACCCTTCACTAATTTAGATAGGGAAACGTCTATCTTAGGACAGGTAGTTAAAAGAGCTTCATCTTCACTAGAAAAGGGGAGTCGTCGCCTTATTGTCTTAGGCCCCATGCACACGGCCGTGTTTCACAGCCGTGTGCGGGCCGTGGAACCGCGGCCTGGATCCCTCCTGAGAGCAGGAGCGCACGGCGTCACTGGTTGCTATGACGCCGTGCGCTCCCTGCTGCCGCCGCAATACAGTGCTACACTGGTATGATCTATAACAGTGTATTACTGTACTGTGCCGGCAGCAGGGAGCGCACGGCGTCATAGCAACCAGTGACGCCGTGCGCTCCTGCTCTCAGGAGGCATCCAGGCCGCGGTTCCACGGCCGTGTGCATGGGGCCTTAGGAATGAATAGTTTCCTATCCGGGGATCTCCATTCTCTTTTAATTAGATCGTGCATGTTTTTATGTACCGGAAAGCCTCGGTTAGATCTCTGCTCAAATCCACTGAACATCTCGTCATGGACTGATCTACAGATTTTTTCGTCAGAAAGATCCATAGTGGCTCTAACTGCCTTAATTAACTCTCTGGTATCCTCAGATGAAAAGAGATAGTTTTTAAATTCTGAATCCAAACCAGAATCTTCAGACCCGAGTTCACCTGATTCTGAATCCCCCTCTAATTCTGAATCAGACGTTTTTGTCACTGGTCCCTGCGCCTGTTTGGAGCAGGAAGGGATTAATGAGGTATCTGACATAGCAGCCCTGATTTCTTCCCTAATTGTGTTTTTAAGTTCTTCTTTTAGGGACGGAACTAAATCCTTAGAAATGTTGTCTGTGCATTTTTTACATACTTTCCTAGTAGAGGAATCAGAAAGTTTAACAGAACAGAGACTGCACTTTTTTGCCCTCTGACTAGATTTTGCTTTCTGAGCGCTCTCTTTCTCACTCTGCACACATACAGAAAGAAAGAAAATACATAAGGGTTAACTTAACAGAATATACTGCCTTTACCCTTGTCCTGGTGACATTAATCACTGGTACGGATCCCTGAGTGGTCTCCATAATTTCACCTGGATCCAGCATGATTTTTAGGGTAACAAGAGCCTCACTGTTCCCCCTTAAATAGCTTTACCTCAAGACCTCAGATCAGAGGACGACCTCCGTCATAATCCTGCGCGCTTTTGAATCTCCCGCCGCCGCCGGCATGCGATCCAGCGTCCGGAAGTGCTCTCAGGCCCCATACCGGAAGTAAGCCTGTGGAACGCATGGAGCGCGTCCACTTCCGGTGACGACACTGTGAGCGCCGGCCATGCCGGATCGCAGTGTGGAGTTTAGCAACCGACCGGAGGGACTCCCTGAGTGTCCGGCCCCACGTGGACCTGTCTGCCCGCGCTAGCAGCAGGTAAGAGACAGGTCTTTCAGAGCCCATTTTCCCCAACTAGGGTCCGGACTCTGCTGCCTCCTCACATGGTATCCACTTCTTTCTTCATGGTCGGCGACCATAAGGGAAAACCTATCTCCTACCTGGAGGGACAGGAAGACACTGAGGAGGAGCCGGAGGAGAGTCAAATTTATACTTCCTGTCCCTACCTGGTTGGAGGCGGGTCATCTCTCATGGTATGCCGTCATGGAGGATGAAAGGGAAAAATAGGTTGGATTAATAGCCTTCTTCTGAATGAGAGACCTTTACTACCACGCCTGACTATCAACTGCACAACGCCCTGCCAAATCCTTTCCAGAACTTTTGAGGCATGAGAGGTTATCCAAAACTTTTTTGGAGGGGTTGAGGAGAATTCTATCCGATAACAGTTTTCTAAAATATCCAAGGCCCAGAGGTTCTGGGTCGTGGTTTCCCAAAAGGGTAGAAATCTCCTCAACCTTCCTCCCACTCTGGCGTCATTGCTTATCAGGCTGTTTTGGGGATTAAGGAGGAAACCTTTGCCCTTTCCTCCTTTTTGGTAGCTCCACCTACCTGTTTTCCCTTTCCCCCTATAGGACCTGCATTGGGTGTTAAAGGGACGAATGGGCTTATTTTTGTTTTCCTCAGGGAAACCCTTCTTTTTAATCATCCGCTTTCTCGAGTATAGAATCCAGAACAGGAACAAAAACATATTTCCCTGAAAAGGCAATAGAGCATAATTCAGACTTTGACGCTCTATCGCCCCCCAAGGATTTCATCCACGGGGCCCTCATTGCAGAATTAGAAAGAGCAGCGTCTTTTGCGGCAAACCTCACGGACTCGGCTGAGGCATCCGCCAAAAATGCTGTAGCCGATTTGATGAGAGGAATGGAATTTAAAATTTCCTCTCTTGGGGTTTTGTTCTTAATATGGTTTTCCAGCTCGTTAAGCCAGAAGTACATGGATCTGGCTACAGAAGTTGCAGCTATGTTAGTTTTTATACCGAACATGGATGCTTCCCAGGACTTTTTTTTTTAGGAGAGAATCCGCTTTTCTCTCCATCGGATCCTGTAATTGGGAGGAGTCCTCAAAAGGGAAGGGAGGTCTTCTTGACCACCTTTGCCACCTGGACGTCGATTTTCGGAATCTCGTCAAATATTTTTGTGTCGGTTGGGTCAAAGAGTAATCTATTTTTTTTATTCTCTGGGGACTCCCAGTCTCCTCTCAGGGTCCGGTCCACTCATCCATGATCATATCCTTTATAATTTTTGTTTACTGGAAACACTTTAGATTTCTTGGCTCTGAGCCCCCCAAACATTTTGTCCTGGACTGATCAAGGTTTTTGTACCTCCTTATGGTTGCTCTTACGGAGTCTAATAATTCTTCCATCTCTTCAGAAGAAAATAATTTTTAAAATATTTTTTCCTGTCCTCCGCTATCTCTCCCTCTGACAGTGCGCCTACGTTATGTCTAGAGGTGGAAGCGTCTTCGTCCATGTCCTCTGATTCAGAGGAGGATGGAACGATTTTATTTCGCTCTGAATCATTGATTTGAGCTCCATAAGTATGGATGGTTGCTCCTCTTTAACAAGCTCATTAATACAGACTTGGCAGAGCTTCTTTTTATGATTTTCTGGTAATCTTTTGCCACAAGTAGCACATCTAGGGATTTTGGCCTTAGTTCTGGGCTCTTCAGTAAGCTATTGCAAGAGGTACATAACCACATGATACATATTTTCTTTTCCCCACAGGGTGACTCACGATTTGAGCAGCCGAGGGGCTATCTGTAGAGTCCATCTGGTCTGCAGGGGTATCAGGGGCCGACATCTGGAGCAGGAGCCTTTACTGGGACGCTAGACCTTTCAAATCTCCCGCCTGCAGCGATGGATGCGGCATCTGATATCATTTGTGCGCGCGTGCGTCCTGGGTCATAGATCCACCCCCTCAACCTCCTGCCGGAACGACGCTAAGGTTTCACACATGGTTCCGCGAGCAACGTGTTCAAAAGTGCGCGGTCAGCTTCCTACAGGAGGGAAGGGGGACCCTGCACTTTGGGAAGGGATTCAGGCCCCCGCAAGAGCAGGAACAAGATCCACTCCATGTTCTTTCTCTGCCCAGCTGAGGACAAAGCCGCCGGAGGGCAGAGGGAAAGGATAAGGTACCAAAAAAAAATAACAAACGCTGTGTCTTCACACCTCCAACAGGAGGTCTCTCTGTGAGGTGCCCCCCCCATAGGGACATGAAACACTGAGGGTGAGAGTGGGTGGTGGCCTTTTAAATTCTGTGTTCCTGCCCCTACAGAGGTCAATCTCAGATCCATGTTAAGCCGTCATGGTGGACGAAATGGAAAAATTGTTTATTTAGCACAGTTTTACGTATTTTTTACGGTGTTCTTCTGAGGGGTTAGGCCATGTGATATGTTTATAGAGCCGGTCGATACGGACGCGTTTTTCCAGATGACACCGGAGAGACGGATCCGGTATTTCAATGCATTTGTCAGACAGATCCAGATCCATCGGACAAATGCCAGCCGTTTGCGTCCGGATTGCCGGCAGACAGTTTAGGCGACGGAACTACCTGCCGGAATCCTCTGCCGCAAGTGTGAAGGTACACTTATCTGGGGACAACAAAAATTTATATTATTATTATTATTATTATTAATAATTCATTTGTCTGATCTTTATCTTTACCTTCTCTAACCTTGCCCACTCCTCTGCTGATGTCTATAAGCATGTGCCTGGAATGCAATCCAATGCTGAGGAAGAAGGGGCCGACTTACCCCTGCCAGAATGATAAACTCCTAGTGGTAGCATGCCTTGATGGGCACCAGGACAATAAAAGGAGAAGACCGTTCTTGGTCAGGTTAGCCAGTATAAGCATGTCAAAGCTGAATCAACAAAAGGACTTGTGGGAACACATGTGCCAAACAGGGAGCAGTGCTGGGACAAGAAGTATATTAGCAGGTGACCTGTCATGTAGTAAGATCAGGGATCTATTTACCATCCTAGGATAAACCATCCCTAAGCACATCTGCGTTCCCATCACTTGACTGGAGCAGTGTTGCAGCTTCCTGCATAGTGGATGCCACAGGCATACACAAACTGTTGAGAGAGCAATTGTCAGGGTAGTATGGAGTTATTTTCCATAACTGACAATTGCTCTCTCCTAGTAATAGGGCGTATCATACACTAATCTGCCCGCTGCAGTTTCTAGCCACAACCGTGATAAAGTATGTTCAGGAAAATGATTTGCTGCATGTGGAGGGCACTTACTTTCCCGCAGTCTGTTCTTGAAATCGGGGTCGCTTCTCCTTTTTCTGTCGAAATAAATGCAGTAACCTAGAAAGAGCGCCCCACACACCCCGGCGGCTATAGCGCTAGTCTTTCCCACTACCACCATCTTCTCCTTTCTTCAGTGGCAAATGTCGCACAGCACAATTAGACGTCAGGAACAGTCGCCGCATACACTCTCCTTCTGCACCCTTGAAGTGAAGAACCAGCCTATCAATGATGACGTCATCAACTAGCGCCAGCAAGACACGCGGTGCTTTTCCTTATCGCGTTTTTTTTTTTTTTGTGTGAAGCTTTATTATTATCCAACAAACACACAGAAAGGTTTCACGTGACAATAATTTTACCAGGTCATGTGACTAAGGCGTTCTGCTCGCCAGTCTTGTAGGGGGACTGGGGAGTGTGTGGGGAAGCGTCTGCTTCATGTTTTATTTCATAGATGTTTCTGTTTTGTCCTACAACAGTGCATGCCACCTTTGCTACTGGTGTGTTAGTCACGCTGGTCTACGTTTACTAGCGTGCGCCATGATTTTGGCGTGAATTGTACTAGGTTTAGAGAACGTTTATGGGGGTCATTTATGATCTTTTTTTGTGTAAAAATACTTTTTAAACTGCTGTTTGACAATATTTGTTGCACTAGCCTTTTTTTTTTTTTTTTTTTGCAGCGTGCTCGCTACTGGAGCTGGGACATCAGGCCTTAGGCCTCTTTCACACGGGTGCAATGCGTGAGGTGAACGCATAGCACCCTCACCGAATCCGGACCCATTCATTTCTATGGGGCTGTGCATATGAGCGGTGATTTTCACGCATCACTTGTGCGTTGCGTGAAAATCGCAGCATGCTCTATATTGTGCGTTTTTCATGCAACGCAGGCCCCATAGAAGTGAATGGGGCTGTGTAAAAATCGCAAGTGCGGACGCGATTTTCACACATGGTTTCTAGGTTACGATCAGAATGGGGCCCCGATCATTAATATTTTCTCTTATAACATGGTTATAAGGGAAAATAATAGCATCTTAATATAGAATGTTAAGTAAATTTGGGATGGAGGGGGTTAAAAAAAATTTTTTAACTCACCTCATCCACTTGTTCGCACTGCCCGGCTCTTCTTCTTTGATGACCTGGGATGAAAAGGACCTTTGGTGACATCACTGCACTCATCACATGGTCCATCACCATGGTGATAGACCATGTGATGAGCGCAGTGACGTCACTAAAGGTCCTTTTCCTCCCAGGTCATCAAAGAACATGAGCCCGGAAGCGCGAACAAGTGGGTGAGGGGAGTTTAATTTAATTTTTAGCCCCTCCATCCCCAATTTACTTAGCATTCTGTATTAAGAATTCCATTATTTTCCCTTTATAACCGTGTTATAAGGGAAAATATTAAAATCTACAGAACACCGATCCCAAGCCCGAACTTCTGGGTACCACATTCATTTTTTTCTCACACAAGTGCAAAATGCATTGCACTCGCACAGAAAAAACTGAAGAACGCAACGCAATCGCATACAATACTCACCCCACTCGCTGATTTTCCCGCGACGCACCCGCATCCTATCTGGCCCTCACACGCGATGCCCGTGTGAAAGAGGCTTAACACATACTATGTGTTACACCTGGAAACAGCTGAGTAAAAACTACTCCAGTCAGAGGCTGTAGTAATTTTTACTCCAGGCTGATAGACTGCCATCGTTGGGCCTAATTTATGACAAGGTTTTATAAAAAATTAGGTGCATTCATTGCCAGCAGGGGAGAAATAATGACTTGCGTAAAATGATGCCCTTTGTGCCTAGTCTGAAAAGGGATACAAGAGATGTGCCATGCCACAATTCTAACGTAAAATTTTATTTCAAAGTAAAATCTATTATCTCTAGCCATGACTATATTTGTCATTCAGCCTAAGCCACTGGGATTAATCTGGTGAATGTCTAGGCAGCCTGTCTAAATTTACAGTACTCGTCTACAGGATTAGTAAATATACCCAGGTACACGTATGTTACCAGAAGGAATGCCATCCTTGAAGTGGGTGCTGTGGTAGCTGTTTTTCTTGTTCTGCTTTTGTTTTTATAACCAACGTTCTACACCATTTTTATTTTTTTGGGGGCATAGAAAAGTTGCATATTTTGTTGGAAGTGCAAATTTTGACACCCTTGCCACTTCCAAGTTCCAAACAGGGGGTGGGAGTTGGTGACCTGTGAATTGGAACTTCCGCAGTTGAAGTCATACCAGAATGTGCAGCAGAAAACTGGGTTACACGTGGAATCTACTCTAGATCCTGGCTAGAGTAGATTCCTGTTCTGGAGCATGACCAGCAGAGTCGCTTATTAACCCCTACAGCACTCAGCTTTTCTTTTTTTCGCCTTGCCTTCCAAGAGCCATAAATGTTCTAGTTTTCAGCCATATGAGGGCTTGTTTTTTGCAGGACAAGTTGTTTTTTAACCCCTTCCCGACCTATGACGTACTACTACGTCATGGGAACCACTGCGTTCCCGCAATTTGACGTAATAGTACGTCATTGGCACGGCAGTCCGTGGTAGCCGGGCCCCTGCTGTATCCGCCAGCATCACTGTAAAAGGCGATGCCGGTGGATTAACCCTTTCTATGCCGCAGTCCGCGCTGACCGCGACATAGAAGGGGTTTGTGTCGGGTGAGTGATCGCATCGAGTCCCCGCGTTGCTGTGGCGGGGACCCGGTGCCGTGCAGAGGCTGCCCAATCCCTTGCACGGCATCGTGAACTGCCTTCTACGGGTGCCAAGGAGATCCAGCCTCAGCCTGGGTCTCCAAGGCAACCTGTTAGTGTATGACTCAGTGTCATGCACTAACAGGCAAAGCAATACAATACAGATGTATTGTAATGCATTGCAGAGGGGATCAGACCCCCCAAAAGTGAACATCATAAATAAAGAAAAAAAAGTAAAAAAAATGTGTTTTTAATAAAATTAATGAAGTAAAAAAGAAAAAAAACGCCCCTTTCCTCTTATTTTATCATAAAAAAACAGAAAGAAAACCTAAAACCCCCACATATTAGGTATCTCCGCCTCCATAATGACCGGCTCTATAAATATATCACATGATCCACCCTGTCCGATAAACACCATAAAAGAAAACTGTAAAAAAAAGCCATTTTTGTCACCTTACATCACAAAAAGTGCAACACCAAGCGATTAAAGAGGCGTATGTCCCACAAAATTATATCAATAAAACCGTCACCTCATCCCGCAAAAAATGAGCACCTACCTAAGACAATCGCCCAAAAAAATATATATATATAGCTCTCAAAACATGGAGACACTAAAACATCATTTTTTTTGTTTCAAAACTGCTATTATTGTGCCAAAGTGAAATACCCCAAAAAATATACATATTAGGTATCGCCACGTCCGTAACAACCAGCTCTATAAAAATATCACATGACCTAACCCCTCAGGTGAACACCGTAAAAAAAAAAATTATATATTATATTATATACATTATATCACAAAAATTGCAACAGCAAGTGATCAAAAAGGTGTATGCCCCCCAAAATAGTAGCAATCAGACCATCACCTCATCCCGCAGAAAATGAGACCCTACCTAAGAGAATCGGTCAAAAAATAAAAAATCTATCACTCTGAGACTATGGAGACACTAAAATATCATTATTTTGGTTTCAAAAATGCTATTAATGTGTAAAACTTAAATAAATAGGAAAACGTAGACATATTAGCTATTGCCATGTGCGTAACGATCTGCTCTATAAAAAAGTCACACAACCTAATCCCTCAGGTAAATGCTGTAAAAATAAAAACAGTGCCAAAACATCAATTTTTTGGTTACTTTGCCTCACAAAAAGCATAATATAGAGCAATTAAAAATCATATGTACCCCATAATAGTACCAATAAAACTGGCACCTTATCCCGTAGTTTCCAAAATGTGGTCACTTTTTTGAGTTTCTACTGTAGGGGTGCATCAGGGGGGCTTCAAATGGGACATGGCATCTAAAAACCGGTTCACCTAAATTTGCCTTCCAAAAACCATATGGCTTTCCTTTCCTACTGCGCCCTGCCGTCTGCCCGTACAGCAATTTACGATCACATGTGGGGTGTTTCTGTAAACCGCAGAATCAGGGAAATAAATATGGAGTTATTTTTTACTGTTAACCCTTGCTTTGCTACTGGAACAAATTTATAAAAATGTAAAAATCGCCCCAAAAAGTGAAATTCTGAAATTTCATCTCCGTTTTCCATTAATTCTTGTGGAACACCTAAAGGGTTAGCAAAGTTTGTAAAATCAGTTTTGTATACCTTGAGGGGTGTAGTTTGTAAAATGGGATCATTTTTGGGTGGTTTCTATTATGTAAGCCTCACAAAGCGACTTCAGACCTGTACTGGTCTTTAACAATTGGGTTTTTCTTTCAAACTTCTAAGCCTTCTAACGTCCCCAAAAAATAAAATGTCAATTTCAAAATGTTCCAAACATGAAGTAGACATATGGGGAGTGTAAAGTAATTACAATTTTTGGAGGTATTACTATCTATTATAAAAGTAGAGAAATTGAAATTTGTAAATTTGCAAAAAAAATTTAAAAATTTAAAATTTTGTATTTTTTTATATAAAAAAATGTTTTTTTTTACTAATTTTTACCACTGTCATGAAGTACGATATGTGACTAGACAAACATTCTCAGAATGGCCTATATAAGTAAAAGCGTTTTAAAGTTATCACCACATAAAGTGACACATGTCAGATTTGCTGAAAAATGGCCTGGGCAGGAAGGTGAAAACAGGCCCAGGGTTGAAGGGGTTAATGGCTCCATTTCATTTACTATCGCTTGTATTGGGAAATGGGGGAAAAATTACAATTCCTCCATGGTTTTTTGGGCTAAAAATGACATCTGTTCTGTCTTCATAAACGTTCTCACAGTGTGCAGTTTGACATTCAGCATAAACCATTCCTGTCTTCCAAATAAGAGGACTGTTCTTTGTAGTCTAACTTGTTTATTGGTGAAACAGGATTGTTGATTGGCAAAGCAGGATTGTTTGGTAAAACATATGCTTTTACAAGAATGGTGGAGTTTAAGAAGGAGATATGCAAAAGGACAGCTCTGCTGGTGTGGACTGGAGACTTCTCTTTCCCAGGATGCTTTACACTCCCACAATGCAACAGTCTTTTAACAGAAAAACAAAATGTAATATAACTTAACACTGCTAGGTGGTGTTATAACCACACTAACCACTTGAGAAATACCAAGACTCTGGCAGAACCCTGCTGGGCAGAACAACAACCTTATTGTGTGAGTCAGTACGATTATGGCAACACCACATTTATAAAGTTTTTGTCATGTTTTTCTACTTTAAAAAAAAATAATGTTTTTTCTTTGTATCGCCATATTCTGACACCCATAACTTTTTCATATTTCTGTATTAGGGCTTGTTTTTTTGTGGGGTGAGCTTTAGTTTTTACTAATACATTTCTTGGTGTAAATAAGACCTTTTAACCCCTTTCCACCCAGTGTCGTATAGGTAGCCATCTTTACTAAGGGCCACAGGAGGTTTAGCTTGTGAGAACTTGAACTCATTCTCCCTGGCTAAGAGTGGGACGCTCTGATTGGATGCACTCACAGCCAGGGAGAAAATAACCACTAACAAGGAAAATACAAATCTCTGCCTAGTATAATCGTGTCGCCTCATTATAATATAAGGCACCAAAATATACGGGGCCAACAGCGGACTAACGGGGGGGTTCTTTAGAAAAAGAAAAAGTGCCATGGCATCAGTGGGGGACGCCCGAATTAGATAATAATTAGACTAGAGCTAGCCTGATGAAAGGTCCTCTTTAATAGTGGCCCCTGCCCCCTTAACAGTGACCTCCACAGTGTACTCCACTTAAACGTTCGTACGGGAGTGCGCTTTCCAAAATGGGGACACTTCTTGGGGGTTTTAATTTCTAGGGACCTCAGGATTTTTTTAATGCGACATAGCACCTAAAATCCATGTCTGCCAATTTAGGCCTGTCAGCAAAATCCATATTTTTCACTTTGCCTCTAGAGCCCTGCTGTGCGCCCATACAGCATGCTACAAGCACATATGGGGTATTTCCTGAATTGGGAGAAAATCGGGAACATATACTGTGGTGCATTTTCTCCTTTAACCCCTTGTTAAAGTAAAAAAATTGGGTCTGCTAGTAATTTTTTATTTTTACAAATGTGTGCTTTGAAATGCTTTAACAAGTGTTTCTGCCTTCTGTGAGACACCTGTTTGCTGAAAAGTATCCTTTCTACCACTTAAAATGTTTGTACGGGGGTGCTCTTTTCAAAATGGGGTCAATTTTTTTTCTGGGGACCTCAGGAATTTTTTTAATGTAACATGGCACTTAAAATCCATGTCTGTTTATTCAGGCCTGCAAAAAAACATATTTTGCACTTTGCCTCTAGAGCCCTGCTGTGTGCCTATGCAGCAGGCTACAAGCACATATGGGATGTTTCCTAAATGGGGAGAAAATGGAGAACACATACTGGGGTGCATTTTCTCCTTTAACCCTTTGTGAAAAATAAAATTGGGGTCTGCTAGTAATTTTTTCCCCCACAAATGTGTGCTTTGAAATGCTTTAACAAGTGTTTCTACCTTCTGTGAGACACCTGTTTGCTGAAAAGTACCCTTTTCACCATTTAAAATGTGGTTTTGGGGTTTTTAATTTCTGGGGACCTCAGGAATCTTTTAAATGCGATATGGCGCCTAAAATCCATATCTGTTTATTCAGGCTTGCAAAAACAATATTTTGCACTTTGCCTCTAGAGCCCTGCTGTGTGCCTATGCAGCAGGCTACAAGCACATATGGGGTGTTTCCTAAATGGGGAGAAAATGGAGAACACATACTGGGGTGCATTTTCTCCTTTAACCCTTTGTGAAAAATAAAATTGGGGTCTGCTAGTAATTTTCCCCCCCACAAATGTGTGCTTTGAAATGCTTTAACAAGTGTTTCTACCTTCTGTGAGACACCTGTTTGCAGAAAAGTACCCTTTTCACCATTTAAAATGTGGTTTTGGGGTTTTTAATTTCTGGGGACCTCAGGAATCTTTTAAATGCGATATGGCGCCTAAAATCCATTTCTGTTTATTCAGGGCTGCAAAAACAATATTTTGTACTTTGCCTCTAGAGCCCTGCTGTGCGCCCATACATAATTTTTTGAGCACATATGGGTTGTTGGCGTATTCGGGGGGAAATGGGTAACAAATTGTGGAGTGCATTTTCTCCAGTTACCCCTTGTGAAAGTGAAAAATGTGGGTGTAAAGCAACTTTTTTTGGAAAAATGTGTAATTTTTCCTTTTCATAGCCAAGCGTTTCCTAATTCTGTGAAACGCCTGATGGGTCAAAGTGCTCACTACACACCTTGAAATATTCCTTGAGGGGTGAAGTTTCCAGAATGGGGTCAATTTTGGGGGGTTTCCACTGTAGGGCCACCTCAGGGTGCCTTCATATGCTACATAGCTCCCAATTACCATTACAGCTAAATCCGCTCTCCAAAAGCTATATGGTGCTCCTTCCACTCTGAAACCTGCTATGCGCCTTACCTCATTTTTTGAGCACATATGGGGTGTTGGCGTATTCGGGAGTAAATGGGTAACAAAATGTGGGGTGCATTTTGTCCTGTTACCCCTTGTGAAAGTGAAAAATGTGGGTGTAAAGCAACTTTTTATTTCTTTTTTTCTTTTTACAGCCAAGCGTTTCCTAATTCTGTGAAACGCCTGATGGGTCAAAGTGCTCACTACACACCTTTAAATATTCCTTGAGGGGTGAAGTTTCCGGAATGGGGTCACTTTTTGGAGGTTTCCACTGTAGAGCCAGTTCAGGGAGTCTTCATATGCTACATAGCTCCCAATTACCATTCCAGCTAAATCTGCCCTCCAAAAGCCATATGGCGCTGCTTCCACTCTGCCTGCTATGCCCCCATACATCAGTTTTTGAGCACACAGGGGTGTTTCTGTAAATTTCAGATTGAGGGTAATAGATTTTTAGTTTTGTTTGGCTGTTAACCCTAGATGTGTTGCAGAAAAAATAGATTGAAATTTTAAATCTGCTAAAAAAAAGTGCAATTTTTTTAATTTCATTCCCATTTTCTTTTAATTCTTGAGGGGCACCTAAAGGGTAACAAAGTTTGTAAAATCAGTTTTGAATAGCTTGAGGGGTGTAGTTTTTAAAATGGGGTGATTTATGGGTGGTTTCTAATATGTAAGCCCCAGAGAGTGACTTCATAACTGAACCGCTCCTGAAAATATTGGGTTTTGGAAATTTTCTTTAAAATGTTAAGATTTGCTTCTAAACTTCTTCAAAATGAATTTTTATTGGGCTTTTCCAAGTTTTATTGTAAAGAAAAGATTGTACAAAACACTGTACGTACTGATATTAAGTATACATATTTTCATTGGATATATCAAAGTAGTGTTGTTACAGAGTATGTACATTAATTTGCACTGGAAGCATAATCATCTTTTTAATAAACAAAATAATAGAAATAAAGAAGAAAGCTATAAAATTTAAGAAAATACCGTGTATGTTACAGCGCTATCAACATCTAGTCTTCTAGTCATTGTGGCTTTAAAATAAGTCCAAAGCACAAGCTAGTCTCTGCTTTTTACCAGCAGAGGTGCAATAATAAACTAATAAGAAATGTTGTTTTGTTGTAAGGTATAGAAGTAAAGTCAGTTACCATGTCTCGTTGCTAAAATGAACACATATCAGAACATAATTGATGAATGTTCCTCCTCGGCTTCTGACAGGAATGGTAAGGGTTTAGGTTACCTAGTGCTGTTTTGTTTGATCTTGAGTGTGTGTGTATAGTTATAAGTAATTACGTTTTCCTAGGCAAGTGGGTTAGCCAGCAGTTCCATCCCTTTAGGCATTTATGTTCTCGTCCAGTTTACCATTGTTATGGAAATTTTATTAGGATGTGTTTCTAATATATTGTGTATGGTCATCATGTCTCTCAGTGTCAGGGTAAACCATTGGAGTGGATATCTTCCTGTGTATGTCCTGTCACAGCGGCTGGGTGCAGAGGTCTCCGTCGGCGAATGGTCCATGTGATAAGCGCTGGGCTGTGGGCCAGGGGAGACTGATGTGTTCAGCAGAGCAGTGTTTTGTTGGCTGATGTATGGAGACCGGCTAGGGCCCCCGTGCAAGACGCGGAGTGAGATGTTCCTGATGTCTAATCGACTGAGTTACCAAAGCCCGAACAGACAAGATGCCCTGAAGACCAAACAATGGACCAGATGCAGAGGATTCCAAACCAGCCGGCGACCAGCGCAAAAGACCACCTCCTGAGTCAGCTCCCGAAGAAAAGAATCTCTGAGTCAAGATTTGTTTTTGAGCTACGTGTCAAGATTGACTTTCTGTTTTCCATAATCAGTTTTTTTTTTTTTTTTAAATAAGCTTTTATTTCGGGAAAGAAAAAGCAGATACATGTACCAATATAGCACATTTGACATTCTATGAATAACAAGCAGATATCAACTTATCTTCCCATTTTTCCGCCTTTTAATCCCCCCCCCTCCCCCTCCCACCCATAATCGCCAATATACTTTGCATATATAAAAGCCCATATACATCTTTCAGCACTTTAAGTCTATAAGTACCCATTCCGGCTGGAAATAAAGCTTTATCACAGCGCTTGAACTTGCTGTAATACTGCCTTCTTTCTTTCCCCCGATACCCACCCCCTCCCCTGTATCTCCTTTCCCATTCCCCCTTCATTTTTGTCTAATCTGAACATCTCGGTCACCTAGAACATCTCGCTATTCTTTACTTTTAACTTTTTTATTTCCGTTTTTCACACTTTCAGATCTCCCAGCTGGCCCTTCAGGTCCTCCCGCAGATACCACGCTGTAAGTTTAAAGGGTCCCATCAATAAAGGATATTCTGACTTGGGAATAAAATGTACCATGAACCCCCTCCATACCTTGTACAGTTTCTTCCCCAACATTTCTTTCTTGGTCACAGCCTCACACCATTCAAGCTGGAATAGGCGTCTAACTCTGCTCAACCACATTTCCACTCCAGGGACCTCTGCTGATAGCCACTTTGTTAATAAGCATCTCTTTGCCTCCAACATCATCTTGTTATACCGCCCCTCCCCGGCCAAATCACTAATGACGCTCTTTACATAGCTGTGAACCTGAATATATTGGAACTGTGCTGGTTTCTGAAGATTCCACCTCTCCGTTAGCTCGCCCAGCGACGCCCATCTAAGTTCCTTCTCATGGAACAAATCTCCCGCTCTAGTCACTCCTTTACGCTCCCATTCTTGAAAGGGTTTCTCACTGTGACCCGAAGGGAAATTGGGATTACCCTGCAAAGGTAGGTGTTTGGAAAATAAATATGGCAAATTCCATAATTTCCTCACATTCTTCCACGTGATAATTGTGTCCCTGAGGATGAGAGACCTCTTTGCTATAACTGGTAACTTCGATACCTTGGTATGCAGTAGTGCTGCCAAGCTCCACGGTGATGCTAACTGACTCTCCACTCGTATATTTGAATAGAATGCAGTCCCGCTGACCCAATCCAGAATGTGTCTACTGAGGCACGCTAAATTATAGCCTCGCAGATCTGGGAAATTAAGACCTCCCTGTTCCTTCTTGAGTTTTAACTTTCTTAGCGCTATTCTTGCCCTCCTACCCCTCCACAGGAACTGAGTAAATTTCTTCTCCAGATCCCTAACATCAGCGTGGCGTAAGAGGACAGGAATCGTTTGCAGAGGGTACATCAGCTTCGAAGCTCCCATCATCTTTACCAAGTGGCACCTACCCATTAAAGACAAGGGCAAATTCTCCCATCTATCCAAATCCTTTTTGATTTTGGCAAACAAGGGTGGGTAATTCAACCTATAAACGGAATGCGGCAATTTCCCTATTTTGATCCCTAGATAGGTAATCTGGGTCGATGGTTTGGCTATACCAAATCTCCCAGTGTCAATATTTCTCCCATCATCACCTTGTGCCAGGGGAAGCACTTCACATTTTGTCCTATTTATTGAATACCCCGAGTATTTCCCAAATTCACTAAGTAGATCCATCACCCTTCCTATTTGTTGTTCCGGGCGGGCTAGAAATAAAATTATGTCGTCAGCAAACAGGGCCGCTTTTGCCTGACATCCCCCCACTTTGATACCTTCAAAGACATTAGAGTCACATAATCCTCTGGCCAGTGGCTCTAGCGCTAAATTAAATAGGAGTGGGGACAGTGGGCATCCTTGTCGAGTGCCCTTTTGCAGCTGAAAGGGCTTAGACAGAAAACCCTGGGTATACACCCTCGCTCTCGGGTTCTGATACATTTGGGATATGTACGTCCTGAACGCCCCTTGGAACCCCATCCTATCCAATACTGCTTCCAGCCATGCCCACCTCACATTGTCAAATGCCTTTTCCGCATCCAAAGTGAGCATGGCTGGGGATTCTCCCTCAACAGGAAGATTCTGGACTCGATCCAGGACTGTCAAGACCGTCCTTATGTTTGTTACTGCTGACCTGCCTTTCACAAATCCCACCTGCTCCCTCCCCACTAACTGAGGCAAGAATGTGGCCAAACGGTCCGCTAAAATTTTGGCCAATAATTTTGCGTCCACATTTATTAGTGAGATGGGTCTGTAAGATCCCGGGGACACAGGATCCTTCCCTGGCTTGGGTAACAACTTGATATATGACATGTTTTCATTGTCCAGTCTCATACGGCCCTGAAGTACTCCATTAAATAATTCCAGTAAAACCGGAGACACCTGAGGCAACATAGCTTTGTAGAACTCCCCGGTAAATCCATCCGGGCCCAGGGCTTTAGAGTTACCCAAGTGTCTCATGGTTTCCTGCAACTCCTGTAATGTTATGTCCGAATTTAGAGTGAGAAGTTGTTCCTCAGACAATTTCGGTAGTTTTACTCTGTCCAATATGGTGTCCGTCAAGTCGCCCGCCCCCTCTTCCTTATATAATGTTTCATAGTATGATCCCACTATGCTACTAATTGTAGCTGGGTCATGACTCATTTTTCCTTCTTTGTCCGCCAAACATGTTATATACTGGGGATTTCTCATCCCTTTGGCTAGGTTAGCTAGTAACCTTCCTGATTTATTACCAAATTTATACAATTTTGCTTCCATTTCTGATTGTCTCATGCACTCCCTGTCTTTCACGCATTTCTCAAAGGTTTGGCGTTCAGAAACCCATTTTTGTTTGGTATTCTCTGACGGGCTACTCAAGAACTCTGAATAAGCCTCCCTAACTTTCTGGCTCGCTTCCTTAAAGGAAAGATGTGCCTAATCAGTTTTGTTTTATTGATCCAGGACTTTTCATAGACAAGACTGTTTTTTTCAAAGAAGAAGATCGAGATTCGTCGAGGGACACTGGGGAGCATATGACAAAAAGGAGGGAGTGTTGTGGAAATTTCAATAGGATGTGTTTCTAATATATTGTGTATTGTCATCATGTCTCTCAGTGTCAGGGTAAACCATTGGAGTGGATATCTTCCTGTGTATGTCCTGTCACAGTGGCTGGGTGCACAGGTCTCCTTCGGCGAATGGTCCATGTGCTAAGCACTGAGACTGATGTGTTCAGCAGAGCAGTTGTCACGAGTTGGAGGTCCAAGGAGAGACCACCGCGTCGTCAAGCAATAAACAAACGGAAATCAGGTACAGACACACAAGCGTTTATTGCACAAACAAAAACCAGGGAAGGCAGCACAGACAAAACATGAGCTCTATGTACAGTCAGCACAGTGGGAGCAAACCCCCACTGCACCACTGTCTAGTAATACTCCAGAGGGGCGTGACTAAGCAACTCTTGGTATTCACTAGGGCCCCAGATGGTAGGGTTAGGCTTTGCAGCAGGAAGTTTCCAGGGTCCACTCTGGAGCGTGAACTAGACAGTGACAGCAAGAACGAATGGACAACAGGTACCAGAAGGTACCGACGGCACATAGGCATACATAACATAGACAGGCAAATACAAACAGGGCAACTAATAACACAAGCAGGAGTTCATAGCAAGGAAACAGGAGTGACAATGAGCAGAGAAGGACTTGCTCCACCAGTAGTAAACTGCATGGCCTTACCCATGGCACTCTGCTGCAAAGAAAGGTGCAGAAAGGGCTTGCTGAACAGAGACATGAATACACACAAGGTAACAAACATAACTGGCAGAACAGATAACAGAAACACAGGAAAGAGGACATCAATGAACAAGTAGGGAAACCCACAGAGCACAGACAGACACAGATCCCATGGATCAGCAGCATGGGAGAGTGGGTACAAACAAGGAGCAGGACAAGACAACACACACCAGGAGAGCTGACACAGAACTGAGGAAACCTCAGCCTTATCTACAGGTTCCGTGGGTGCAGCAGAGAGGCCACACCCATGGAGCAGACAGAGAGGATTAACTCCTAATAGGAACACAGGGGAGTCAACCCATACAGAACCACAAATAACACACAGAAACGAAACTTCAGCGAGGAGCGCCGAACGAGCAAGGATGGAAGGTCACAGCCAGAGATAGTGGCTGTGACAGCAGTGTTTTGTTGGCTGATGTATGGACGCCGGCTAGGGCCCCTGCGCAAGATGCAGATTTATTGGCTTGGCGTGGATCCATTTGTTAAGAGAACAATATAATGAAAGGAACGTGTGTTTGTTGTTTCTAGTGCGCCTGATCAGACGCTGGAGATAATGACGCTGTCCTGTAAATAAACATGCATGAGGATCATAGTAACTTTATCTAGCATTGATCACTGAGCAAGGCTAGATAAAGTTCGCTCCAGTGGTTATAGGATACATGTGTTTGTTAGCTGGCTATGTTATTGTAAATGATGGTGTCTTTTCTTCCTATGTCATCACTTCCTGTATGTCATCACTTCCTATATCCTTGTTACATGTAGTAAGTGGTCGGGTGATGGGCCAGCCTCTTTTCTATTGTTACTGTGACTAAATAAAAGGTGAGCAGACTGTGGAGGAGGGCAGTTGCTCAGAAGAACTCAAAATGGTAACACATGTGTCTGACTCGGTTGAGGGATTTTTACCTTTCCTTACACAAAGTTTGATGAGAGCGGATTTCCAATATTAATATTTCTATTTCACCATGCAAATGCTTGTTGTTCGGAAATATAATTGTTTGATACCATGTCTATTATTGCTGAAATCTCTGGAATCGTAGGTAATTTCCAAAGTTTAGTTATCGAGAATCTCGTAGCAATTGCAATATGGCAAGTAGGAAATCTCCATTTCGGGGGTAGTTTTTCAAGTCCTATGTTTAACAACAGTAGTTCAGGTTTGAGGATTTTTCTTTTCCCTATCAGTAAGTACATGAGGTTTTCTAAATCGTTCCCCAATTTATTTAGTTTAGGGCACGAACAGAAAATATGTCTGATCGTTCCTACTCCACCACATTCTCTCCAACATTTATCAGGATTTTCCGGGTAAATGTAGTTTTTTTCGTGGATAATACTATCTCGTGTGCATTTTGTATGCCTGCTCTCTGTGGGAAAAGCATGCTATCACTTTGCATAGAATATTATGTGCGTTTACCCATTCATTAGGTTGGAATGTCTCACACGGCCTGAACCAGTGTAGGCCTGAATTAAAGATTTCTTTGCACAAAATGGCTGCATTTCAAATGGCTATATTTCAAATGCTTGAATCAAACCCCTGTATGTAGAGGGTGTATCTCACACGGCCTGAACCAGAATAGGCAAGAATTAAAGATTTCTTTGCACAAAATTGCTATATTTCAAATGGCTGTATTTCAAATGCCTGAATCAAACCCCTGTATGTAGAGGGTGTATCTCACACAGCCTGAACCAGTGTAGGCCTGAATTAAAGATTTATTTGCACAAAATGGCAGTATTTCAAATGCCTATATCAAACCCCTGTATGTAGAGGGTGTATCTCACAAGGCCTGAACCAGTATAGGCCTGAATTAAATATTTCTTTGCCCAAAATGGCTGTATTTCAAATGGCTGTATTTCAAATGCCTGAATCAAACCCCTGTATGTAGAGAGTGTATCTCACACGGCTTGAACCACTGTAGGCCTGAATTAAAGATTTCTTTTCACAAAATGGCTGTACTTCAAATTCTTAATCAAACCCCTGTATGTAGAGGGTGTATCTCACACGGCCTGAACCAGTGTAGGCCTGAATTGAAGATTTTTTTGCACAAAAATGGCTATATTTCTAATTTCTTTATTTCAAATGCCTGAATCAAACCTCTGTATGTAGACGGTGTATCTCACACGGCCTGAACCAGTGTAGGCCTGAATTAAATAATTATTTGCACAAAATGGCTGTATTTCAAATGCCTGAATCAAACCCCTGTATGTAGAGGGTGTATCTTACACTGCCTGTACCAGTGTAGGCCTGAATTCAATATTGGTGCACCAAATAGCGGTATTTCAAATGCCTGAATCAAACCCCTCTATGTAGAGGGTGTATCTCACAGGGCCTGAACCAGTATAGGCCTGAATTAAAGATTTATTTGCCAAAAATAGCTGTATTTCAAATGGCTGTATTTCAAATACCTGAATCAAACCTCTGTATGTCGATGGTGTATATTACACAGCCTGAACCAGTGTAGGCCTGAATTCAATATTGGTGCACCAAATGGCAGTATTTCAAATGCCTAAATAAAACCCCTATATGTAGAAGGTGTATCTCAAACGACCTGAACCAGTATAGACCTGAATTAAAGATTTCTTTGCACAAAATGGCTGTATTTCAAATGCCTGAATCAAACCCCTGTATGTAGAGGGTGTATCTCACAGGGCCTGAACCAGTATAGGCCTGAATTAAAGATTTATTTGCCAAAAATGGCTGTATTTCAAATGGCTGTATTTCAAATGCCTGAATCAAACCCCTGTATGTAGATGGTATATCTCACAGGGCCTGAACCACTGTAGGCCGGAATTAAAGATTTCTTTGCACAAAATGGTTGTATTTAAAATGGCTGTATTTTAAAAGCCTGAATCAAACCCCTGTATCTAGAGGGTGTATCTCACAGGGCCTGAACCAGTGTAGGCTGAAATTAAAGATTTATTTTCACAAAATGACTGTATTTCAAATGCCTGAATCAAACCCCTGTATGTAGAGGGTGTATCCCACATGGCCTGAATTAAAGATTTGTGTGCACAAAATAGCTATATTTCAAATTGCTGTATTTCAAATGCCTGAATCAAACCCCTGTATGTACAGTCATGGCCAAAAGTTTTGAGAATTGCATAAATATTGGAAATTGGAAAAGTTGCTGCTTAAGTTTTTATAATAGCAATTTGCATATACTCCAGAATGTTATGAAGAGTGATCAGATGAATTGCATAGTCCTTCTTTGCCATGAAAATTAACTTAATCCCACAAAAAACCTTTCCACTGTATTTAATTGCTGTTATTAAAGGACCTGCTGAGATCATTTCAGTAATCGTCTTGTTAACTCAGGTGAGGATGTTGACGAGCACAAGGCTGGAGATCATTATGTCAGGCTGATTGGGTTAAAATGGCAGACTTGACCTGTTAAAAGGAGGGTGATGCTTGAAATCATTGTTCTTCTATTGTTAACCATGGTGAACTGCAAAGAAACGCGTGCAGCCATCATTGCGTTGCATAAAAATGGCTTCACAGGCAAGGATATTGTGGCTACTAAGACTGCACCTCAATCAACAATTTATAGGATCATCATGAACTTCAAGGAAAGAGGTTCAATTCTTGTTAAGAAGGCTTCAGGGCATCCAAGAAAGTCCAGCAAGCGCCAGGATCGTCTCCTAAAGAGGATTCAGCTGCGGGATCGGAGTGCCACCAGTGCAGAGTTTGCTCAGGAATGGCAGCAGGCAGGTGTGAGCGCATCTGCACGCACAGTAAGGACTAAGACTTTTGGAAGATGGCCTGGTGTCAAGAAGGGCAGCAAAGAAGCCACTTATCTACAAAAAAAACATCAGGGACAGATTCATCTACTGCAGAAAATATGGTGAATGGACTGCTGAGGACTGGGGCAAAGTAATATTCTCCGATGAAGCCTCTTTCCGATTGTTTGGGGAATCAGGAAAAAGGCTTGTCCGGAGAAGAAAAGGTGAGCGCTACCATCAGTCCTGTGTCATGCCAACAGTAAAGCATCCTGAGACCATTCATGTGTGGGGTTGCTTCTCATCCAAGGGAGTGGGCTCACTCACAATTTTGCCCCAAAACACAGACATGAATAAAGAATGGTACCAAAACACCCTCCAACAGCAACTTCTTCCAACAATCCAACAACAGTTTGGTGAAGAACAATGCATTTTCCAGCACGATGGAACACCGTGCCATAAGGCAAAAGTGATAACTAAGTGGCTCGAGGACCAAAACAGTTGACATTTTGGGTCCATGGCCTTGAAACTCCCCAGATCTTAATCCCATTGAGAACTTGTGGTCAATCCTCAAGAGGCGGGTGGACAAACAAAAACCCACTAATTCTGACAAACTCCAAGAAGTGATTATGAAAGAATGGGTTGCTATCAGTCAGGAATTGGGCCAGAAGTTGATTGAGAGCATGCCCAGTCGAATTGCAGAGGTCCTGAAAAAGAAGGGCCAACACTGCAAATACTGACTCTTTGCATAAATGTCATGTAATTGTCGATAAAAGCCTTTGAAACGTATGAAGTGCATGTAATTATATATCACTACATCACAGAAACAACTGAAACAAAGATCTAAAAGCAGTTTAGCAGCAGACTTTGTGAAGACTAATATTTGTATGATTCTCAAAACTTTTGGCCATGACTGTAGAGTGTGTATCTCACAGGGCCTGAACCAGTGTAGGCCTGAATTCAATATTGGTGCACCAAATGGCGGTATTTTAAATGCCTACATAAAACCCCTATATGTAGAAGGTGTATCTCACACGGCATGAACCAGTGTAAGCCTGAATTAAAGAATTATTTGCACAAAATGGCTGTATTTCAAATGCCTGAATCAAACCCCTGTATGTAGAGTGTGTATCTCACAGGGCCTGAACCAGTGTAGGCCTGAATAAAATATTTCTTTGCCCAAAATGGCTGTATTTCAAATGGCTGTATTTCAAATGCCTGAATCAAACCCCTGTATGTAGAGGGTGTATCTTACACTGCCTGAACCAGTGTAGGCCTGAATTCAATATTGGTGCACTAAATGGCGGTATTTCAAATGCCTGAATCAAACTTCTATATGTAGAAGGTGTATCTCACAGGGCCTGAACCAGTATAGGCCTGAATTAAATATTTCTTTGCCCAAAATGGCTATATTTCAAATGGCTGTATTTCAAATACCTGAATCAAATCCAGGTATGTAGAGTGTGTATCTCACACGGCCTGAATCAGTGTAGGCCTGAATTGGATATTTATTTTGACAAAATGGCTGTATTTTAAATGCCTGAATCAAACCCCTGTATGTAGAGGGTGTATCTCACAGGGCCTGAACCAGTGTAGGCCTGAATTACATATTTATTTGCACAAAATGGCTGTATTTCTAATGGCTGTATTTCAAATGCCTGAATCAAACCCCTATATGTAGAGAGTGTATCTCACAGGGCCTAAACCAGTGTAGGCCTGATTCAAAAATTTCTTCGCACAGAATGGCTGTATTTCAAATGCCTGAATCAAACCTCTGTATATAGGGGGTGTATCTCACACGGCATGAACTAGTGTAGGCCTGAATTCAATATTAGTGCACAAAATGGTTCTATTTCAAATGCCCGAATCAAACTTCTGTATGTAGAGGGTGTATCTCACACGGTCTGAACCACTGTAGGCCTGAATTAAATATTTCTTTGCCTAAAATGGCTGTATTTCAAATGGCTGTATTTCAAATACCTGAATCAAACCCCTGTATGTAGAGGGTGTATCTCACACGGCCTGAATCAGTGTAGGCCTGAATTAGAGATTTATTTTGACAAAATGGTTGTATTTTAAATGCCTGAATCAAACCCATGTATATAGAGGGTGTATCTCACATGGCCTGAACCAGTGTAGGCCTGAATTCAATATTGGTGCACCAAAAAGGCGGTATTTCAAATGCCTAAATCAAACCCCTGTATGTAGAGGGTGTATCTCACACAGCCTGAACCAATGTAGTCCTGAATTAAAGATTTCTTTTCACAAAATGGCTGTATTTCAAATGCCTGAATCAAACCCCTGTATGTAGAGGTTGTATCTTACACTGCCTGAACCAGTGTAGGCCTGAATTCAATATTGTTGCACCAAATGGCAGTATTTCAGATGCCTGAATCAAACGTCTTTATGTAGAGTGTGTATCTCACAGGGCCTGAACCAGTATAGGCCTGAATTAAATATTTCTTTGCCCAAAATGGCGGTATTTCAAATGCCTGAATCAACCCCCTGTATGTAAAGTGTGTATCTCACACGGCCTGAATCAGTGTAGGCCTGAATTAGAGATTTATTTTGACAAAATGGCTGTATTTTAAATGCCTGAATCAAACCCCTGTATGTAGAGGGTGTATCTCACACAGCCTGAACCAGTGTAGGCCTGAATTAAAGATTTATTTGCACAAAATGGCTGTATTTCAAATACTTGAATCAAACCCATGTATGTAGGGGGTATATCTCACATGGCCTGAACCAGTGTAGGCCTGAATTCAATATTGGTGCACCAAATGGTGGTATTTCAAATGCCTGAATCAAACACCTGTATGTAGAGCATGTATCTCACAATGCCTGAACCAATGTAGGCCTGAATTCAAGATTTCTTTGCATAAAATGGCTGTATTTCAAATGCCTGAATAAAACCCCTGTATGTAGAGGGTGTATGTATCTCAGAGGGCCTGAATCAGTGTAGGGCTGAATTAAATATTTCTTTGCACAAAATGGTTGTATTTCAAATGGCTGTATTTCAAATACCTGAATCAAACCCCTGCATATAGAGGGTGTATCTCACACGGCCTGAACTAGTGTAGGCCTGAATTCAATATTGCTGCATTAAATGGTGATATTTCATATGCCTGAATCAAAGCCCTGTATGTAGAGGGTGTATCTCACACGGTCTGAGCCAGTGTAGGCCTGAATTAAAGATTTCTTTACACAATATAACTGTATTTCAAATGCTTGAATCAAACCCCTGTATGTAGAGGGTGTATCTCACGTGGCCTGAACCAGTGTAGGCATGAATTAAAGATTTATTTGCACAAAATGGTTGCATTTTAAATACCTGAATCCAACCCCTGTATGTAGAGGGTGTATATTACACGGCCTGAACCAGTGTAGGCCTGAATTCAATATTGGTGCACCAAATGGCGGTATTTCAAATGCCTACATCAAACCCCTGTATGTAGAGAGTGTAAGTCACATGGACTGAACCAGTGTAGGCCTGAATTAAATATTTCTTTGCACAAAATGGCTGTATTTCAAATGCCTGAATCAAACCCCTGTATGTAAAGGGTGTATCTCACACGGCCTGTACTAGTGTAGGCCTGAATTCAATATTAGTCAAAAAAAATGGTGGTATTTCAAATGCCTGAATCAAACTTCTGTATGTAGAGGGTGTATCTCACACTGTCTGAACCAATGTAGGCCTGAATTAAATATTTCATTGCCCAAAATGGCTGTATTTCAAATGCCTGAATCAACCCCCTGTATGTAGAGGGTGTATCTCACACGGCCTGAATCAGTGTAGGCCTGAATTAGAGATTTATTTGGACAAAATGGCTGTATTTTAAATGCCTTAATCAAACCCCTGTATGTAAAGAGTGTATCTCACACGGCCTGAACTAGTGTAGGCCTGAATTCAAAATTAGTGCACAAAATGGCGGTATTTCACATACCGGAATCAAACTTCTGTATGTAGAGGGTGTATCTCACACGGTCTGAACTAATGTAGGCCTGAATTAAATATTTCTTTGCCCAAAATGGCTGTATTTCAAATGCCTGAATCAACCTCCTGTATGTAGAGGGTGTATCTCACACGGCCTGAATCAGTGTAGGCCTGAATTAGAGATTTCTTTTCACAAAATGGCTGTATTTCAAATGCCTGAATCAAACCCCTGTATGTAGAGGGTGTATCTTACACTGCCTGAACCAGTGTAGGCCTGAATTCAATATTGTTGCACCAAATGGCAGTATTTCAGATGCCTGAATCAAACGTCTTTATGTAGAGTGTGTATCTCACAGGGCCTGAACCAGTATAGGCCTGAATTAAATATTTCTTTGCCCAAAATGGCGGTATTTCAAATGCCTGAATCAAACCCCTGTATGTAAAGTGTGTATCTCACACGGCCTGAATCAGTGTAGGCCTGAATTAGAGATTTATTTTGACAAAATGGCTGTATTTTAAATGCCTGAATCAAACCCCTGTATGTAGAGAGTGTATCTCACACAGCCTGAACCAGTGTAGGCCTGAATTAAAGATTTATTTGCACAAAATGGCTGTATTTCAAATACTTGAATCAAACCCATGTATGTAGAGGGTATATCTCACATGGCCTGAACCAGTGTAGGCCTGAATTCAATAATGGTGCACCAAATGGTGGTATTTCAAATGCCTGAATCAAACACCTGTATGTAGAGCATGTATCTCACAATGCCTGAACCAATGTAGGCCTGAATTCAAGATTTCTTTGCATAAAATGGTTGTATTTCAAATGCCTAAATAAAACCCCTGTATGTAGAGGGTGTATCTCAGAGGGCCTGAATCAGTGTAGGGCTGAATTAAATATTTCTTTGCACAAAATGGTTGTATTTCAAATGGCTGTATTTCAAATACCTGAATCAAACCCCTGCATATAGAGGGTGTATCTCACACGGCCTGAACTAGTGTAGGCCTGAATTCAATATTGCTGCATTAAATGGTGATATTTCATATGCCTGAATCAAAGCCCTGTATGTAGAGGGTGTATCTCACTTGGCCTGAACAAGGATAGGCCTGAATTAAAGATTTCTTTGCACAAAATTGCTATATTTCAAATGGCTGTATTTTAAATGCCTGAATCAAACCCCTGTATGTAGAGGGTGTATCTCACACAGCCTGAACCAGTGTAGGCCTGAATTAAAGATTTATTTGCACAAAATGGCTGTATTTCAAATACTTGAATCAAACCCATGTATGTAGGGGGTATATCTCACATGGCCTGAACCAGTGTAGGCCTGAATTCAATATTGGTGCACCAAATGGTGGTATTTCAAATGCCTGAATCAAACACCTGTATGTAGAGCATGTATCTCACAATGCCTGAACCAATGTAGGCCTGAATTCAAGATTTCTTTGCATAAAATGGCTGTATTTCAAATGCCTGAATAAAACCCCTGTATGTAGAGGGTGTATGTATCTCAGAGGGCCTGAATCAGTGTAGGGCTGAATTAAATATTTCTTTGCACAAAATGGTTGTATTTCAAATGGCTGTATTTCAAATACCTGAATCAAACCCCTGCATATAGAGGGTGTATCTCACACGGCCTGAACTAGTGTAGGCCTGAATTCAATATTGCTGCATTAAATGGTGATATTTCATATGCCTGAATCAAAGCCCTGTATGTAGAGGGTGTATCTCACACGGTCTGAGCCAGTGTAGGCCTGAATTAAAGATTTCTTTACACAATATAACTGTATTTCAAATGCTTGAATCAAACCCCTGTATGTAGAGGGTGTATCTCACGTGGCCTGAACCAGTGTAGGCATGAATTAAAGATTTATTTGCACAAAATGGTTGCATTTTAAATACCTGAATCCAACCCCTGTATGTAGAGGGTGTATATTACACGGCCTGAACCAGTGTAGGCCTGAATTCAATATTGGTGCACCAAATGGCGGTATTTCAAATGCCTACATCAAACCCCTGTATGTAGAGAGTGTAAGTCACATGGACTGAACCAGTGTAGGCCTGAATTAAATATTTCTTTGCACAAAATGGCTGTATTTCAAATGCCTGAATCAAACCCCTGTATGTAAAGGGTGTATCTCACACGGCCTGTACTAGTGTAGGCCTGAATTCAATATTAGTCAAAAAAAATGGTGGTATTTCAAATGCCTGAATCAAACTTCTGTATGTAGAGGGTGTATCTCACACTGTCTGAACCAATGTAGGCCTGAATTAAATATTTCATTGCCCAAAATGGCTGTATTTCAAATGCCTGAATCAACCCCCTGTATGTAGAGGGTGTATCTCACACGGCCTGAATCAGTGTAGGCCTGAATTAGAGATTTATTTGGACAAAATGGCTGTATTTTAAATGCCTTAATCAAACCCCTGTATGTAAAGAGTGTATCTCACACGGCCTGAACTAGTGTAGGCCTGAATTCAAAATTAGTGCACAAAATGGCGGTATTTCACATACCGGAATCAAACTTCTGTATGTAGAGGGTGTATCTCACACGGTCTGAACTAATGTAGGCCTGAATTAAATATTTCTTTGCCCAAAATGGCTGTATTTCAAATGCCTGAATCAACCTCCTGTATGTAGAGGGTGTATCTCACACGGCCTGAATCAGTGTAGGCCTGAATTAGAGATTTCTTTTCACAAAATGGCTGTATTTCAAATGCCTGAATCAAACCCCTGTATGTAGAGGGTGTATCTTACACTGCCTGAACCAGTGTAGGCCTGAATTCAATATTGTTGCACCAAATGGCAGTATTTCAGATGCCTGAATCAAACGTCTTTATGTAGAGTGTGTATCTCACAGGGCCTGAACCAGTATAGGCCTGAATTAAATATTTCTTTGCCCAAAATGGCGGTATTTCAAATGCCTGAATCAAACCCCTGTATGTAAAGTGTGTATCTCACACGGCCTGAATCAGTGTAGGCCTGAATTAGAGATTTATTTTGACAAAATGGCTGTATTTTAAATGCCTGAATCAAACCCCTGTATGTAGAGAGTGTATCTCACACAGCCTGAACCAGTGTAGGCCTGAATTAAAGATTTATTTGCACAAAATGGCTGTATTTCAAATACTTGAATCAAACCCATGTATGTAGAGGGTATATCTCACATGGCCTGAACCAGTGTAGGCCTGAATTCAATAATGGTGCACCAAATGGTGGTATTTCAAATGCCTGAATCAAACACCTGTATGTAGAGCATGTATCTCACAATGCCTGAACCAATGTAGGCCTGAATTCAAGATTTCTTTGCATAAAATGGTTGTATTTCAAATGCCTAAATAAAACCCCTGTATGTAGAGGGTGTATCTCAGAGGGCCTGAATCAGTGTAGGGCTGAATTAAATATTTCTTTGCACAAAATGGTTGTATTTCAAATGGCTGTATTTCAAATACCTGAATCAAACCCCTGCATATAGAGGGTGTATCTCACACGGCCTGAACTAGTGTAGGCCTGAATTCAATATTGCTGCATTAAATGGTGATATTTCATATGCCTGAATCAAAGCCCTGTATGTAGAGGGTGTATCTCACTTGGCCTGAACAAGGATAGGCCTGAATTAAAGATTTCTTTGCACAAAATTGCTATATTTCAAATGGGTGTATATTAAATGCCAGAATCAAACCCCTGTATGTAGAGGGTGTATCTCACGTGGCCTGAACCAGTGTAGGCATGAATTAAAGATTTATTTGCACAAAATGGTTGCATTTTAAATACCTGAATCCAACCCCTGTATGTAGAGGGTGTATATTACACGGCCTGAACCAGTGTAGGCCTGAATTCAATATTGGTGCACCAAATGGCGGTATTTCAAATGCCTACATCAAACCCCTGTATGTAGAGAGTGTATCTCACACTGCCTAAATCAGTGTAGGCCTGTATTAAAGATTTATTTTCGCAAAATGGCTGTATTTCAAATATCTGAATCAAACCCCTGTATGTAGAGAGTGTAAGTCACATGGACTGAACCAGTGTAGGCCTGAATTAAATATTTCTTTGCACAAAATGGCTGTATTTCAAATGCCTGAATCAAACCTCTGTATGTAAAGGGTGTATCTCACACGGCCTGTACTAGTGTAGGCCTGAATTCAAAATTAGTCAAAAAAAATGGTGGTATTTCAAATGCCTGAATCAAACTTCTGTATGTAGAAGGTGTATCTCACACTGTCTGAACCAATGTAGGCCTGAATTAAATATTTCATTGCCCAAAATGGCTGTATTTCAAATGCCTGAATCAACCCCCTGTATGTAGAGGGTGCATCTCACACGGCCTGAATCAGTGTAGGCCTGAATTAGAGATTTATTTGGACAAAATGGCTGTATTTTAAATGCCTTAATCAAACCCCTGTATGTAAAGAGTGTATCTCACACGGCCTGAACTAGTGTAGGCCTGAATTCAAAATTAGTGCACAAAATGGCGGTATTTCACATACCGGAATCAAACTTCTGTATGTAGAGGGTGTATCTCACACGGTCTGAACTAATGTAGGCCTGAATTAAATATTTCTTTGCCCAAAATGGCTGTATTTCAAATGCCTGAATCAACCTCCTGTATGTAGAGGGTGTATCTCACACGGCCTGAATCAGTGTAGGCCTGAATTAGAGATTTATTTTGACAAAATGGCTGCATTTTAAATGCCTCAATCAAACCCCTGTATGTAGAGTGTGTATCTCACAGGGCCTGAAGCAGTGTAGGCCTGAATTAAAGATGTCTTTGCCCAAAATGGGTGTATTTATAATGGCTGTATTTTAAATGCCTGAATCAAACCCCTGTATTTAGAGGGTGTATCTCACAGGGCCTGAACCAGTATAGGCCTGAATTAAAGATTTCTTTCCACAAAATGGCTTTATTTCAAATACCTGAATCAAACCCATGTATGTAGAGGGTGTATCTCACATGGCCTGAACCAGTGTAGGCCTGAATTCAATATTGGTGCACCAAATGATGGTATTTCAAATGCCTGAATCAAACCCCTGTATGTAGAGGGTGTATCTCACACGGCCTGAACCAATGTAGGCCTGAATTAAAGATTTCTTTGCACAAAATGGCTGTATTTTTCAAATTCCTGAATCAAATCCCTGGGTGTAGAGGGTGTATCTCGCATGGCCTTAACCAGTGTAGGCCTGAATTAAAGATTTATTTGCACAAAATGGTTGTATTTCAAATGGCTGTATTTCAAATACCTGAATCAAACCCCTGTGTGCAGAGGGTGTATGTCACACGGCCTGAAGCAGTGTAGGCCTGAATTTAAGATGTCTTTGCCCAAAATGGGTGTATTTATAATGGCTGTATTTCAAATGCTTGAATCAAACCCCTGTATGTAGAGGGTGTATCTCATAGGGCCTGAACCAGTATATGCCTGAATTAAAGATTTATTTTCACAAATTGGCTGAATTTCAAATACCTGAATCAAACCTGATCTTTTCGGACCGGGAAAGAGCAGGCTGGAGTACCTGGGGAACTGGAGGCATCCGGATCGTCCCTGGCCAACACTTTCCAGGTGTGGCCCCCCATACTGGAAAGAAGGGACAGACCCAAAAAAGGCACAGAGTCTGTCACAGGAGGGGGATACGGAAGGACACCACTACTCAGTGTGTCATGTGCCCCGATCATCCGGGCCTCTCCATTATTGGTTGCTTTAGGGAGTACCACACTTTCATGGAGTACAACATTTATAATCCCCTTCTCCATTTAGCCACTGTCAATCGATAAAAACTATGGTTCTCAGACTTGAAATATCCACAAATTTTTTTTCTAAAAGTTTGTAAAACTAAAATAATTTTAAAAATAGTATACAAATTAGGTATCGCCGCGTCAGTGATAATCTCCTCTAAATAAATACCCCATGACCTAACCCCCTAGACTAACATGGTCCCCCCAAAAAAAACGGTGCAAAAAAAGTTTTGGGGGGTCACCTTACATAACAAAAAGTTTAATATCAAGCGATCAAAAAGTCATATAAACCCCAAAATAGTGCCATTAAAACCGTCCCCTCATCCCCCAAAAAATGAGCCCCTACCTAATACAATGAGCTAAAAAATAAATAAAAGACTCTTAGACTTTAGGGATACAAAACTTTATTTTGTATCAAAAAAGATAATATACGTAGTCTAAAACCTAAATAATTGTAAAAAAGTAGACTTATTAGGTATCGCCGCGTCTGTAAGAATCTCCTCTATAAAAATACCCCATGACCTAACCCCCCAGATTAACACGGTCCCCCAAAAAATTTTTACGGTGCCAAAACAGCTATTTTTGCCACTTTTCCATTTCAATCCTTTTTTTCGGGTAAAAAAGCAAGAGGTAAGAACCAAACAAAACTTAATATTTATTTCACTGATACTGCAGTTTACAGAAACGCCACATTTGTGGTCGTAAACTGCTGTATCACTAAAAGGCAGGGCGCAAACGGAAAGGACCGACATGGTTTCTGGAAGGCCTTTTTTATTGACACCATGTCCCTTTTGAAGCCCCCCTGATGCACCCCTAGAGTAGAAACTCCATAAAAGTGACCCCAGCTAAGAAACTACACCCCTTAAAGTATTCAAAACTGATTTTACAAACTTTATTAACCCTTTGGCCCTTTTCACACAGGCGAGATCTCCGCACAGGTGCAATGCATGAGGTGAACGCATTGCACCTGCACTGAATCCGGACCCATTAATTGCTATGGGGCGGTGCACATGAGCTGTGATTTTCACGCATCACTTGTGCGTTACGTGAAAGTCGCAGCATGCTCCTCTTTGTGCGTTTTTCACGTAACGCAGGCCCCATAGAAATGAATGGGGTTGCGTGAAAATCGCAAGCATCCGCAAGCAAGTGCGGATGCGGTGCGATTTTCACGCACGGTTGCTAGGAGACGATCGGGGTGAGGAAAAGGACGTCACTACGCTCATCACATGATCCATCACCATGGTGATGGATCATGTGAATGACCATGTGATGAGCGTAGTGACATCATCAAAGGTCCTTTTCCTTACAGATGAAGACAGAAGAGATGCCGGCTGCGCGAACAAGTGGATTAAGGTGAGTTACATTTTTATTATTAATTTTTTTAACCCCTCGAGCCCTATTGTACTATACATTCTGTATTCAGAATGCTATATTTTCCCTTATAACCATGTTATAAGGGGAAATAATACAATTTACACAACCTTGAACCCAAACCTAATCTTCTGTGAAGAAGTTCGGGTCTGGGTACCACATTCTGTTTTTTATCACGCGCGAGCAAAACACATTGCACCCGCGCAATAAAAACTGAACAACGGAACGCAATCACAGTCAAAACTGACTGCAATTGCGTACCTACTCGCGCGGGTTTGCCGCAATGCATCGGGACGCATCCGGACCTAATCCGGACACGCCCGTGTGAAAGAGGCCTTTAGGTGTTCCTCAACAGTAAATGGCAAATGGAGATGAAATTTCAGAATTTCAATTTTTGGTAACCTTACCTCACAAAAATGTAATATAGAGCAACCAAAAATCATATTTACTCTAAAAAATAGTCCCAACAAAACCACCACCTTATCCAGTAGTTTAAAAAATAGGGTCACTTTTAGGGAGTTTCCACTCATGGGGTGCATCAGGGGGGGCTTGAAACAGGACACGGTGTAAATAAACCGGTCCATACACGGCGCTCCTTACATATGGGGTGTTTCTGTAAAGGGCAATAAAGATACAGTCTTGTTTGGCTGTTAACCCTTGCTTTGTTAGTGGAAAAAATGGGTTAAAATGGAAAATTTGGCAAAAAAATGTAATTCTGAAATTTCATCTCTATTTGCCAATAACGCTTGTGGAGCACCTAAAGGGTTAACATAGCTTGTAAGATAATTTTTGAATACTGTAGTTTCTTAGATGGGGTCACTTTTATGGAGTTTCTTCTCTAGGGGTGCATCAGGGGGGCTTCAAATGGGACATAAACCAGTCCAGCAAAATCTGCCTTACAAAAACCATATGACACACCTTTCCCTCTACGCCCTACTGTGTGCCCGTACAGTAGTTTACGGCCACATATGGGGTGTTTCTGCAAACTACAGAATCGGGGCAATAAATATAGCATTTTGTTTGACTGTTAACCCTTGCTTTGTTCTTGGAAAAAATTGATTAAAATGGAAAATTTGCCCAAAAATTTAAATTCTCAAATTTCATCCCCATTTGCCAATAACTCTTGTGCAACACCTAAAAGGTTAACAAAGTTCGTAAAATGAGTTTTGAATACCTTGAGGGGTGTAGTTTCTTAGATGGGGTCACTTTTATGAAGTTTCTACTCTAGGGGTGCATCAGGGGGGCTTCAAATAAACCAGTCCAGCAAAATCTGTCTTCCAAAAACCACACGGCGCACCTTTCCGTCTACGCCCCCTACTGTTTTTCCCGTACAGTAGCTTACGGCCACATATGGGGTGTTTCTGCAAAACTACAGAATCGGGGCAATAAATATTGAGTTTTGTTTGGCTGTTAACCCTTGCTTTGTTACTGGAAAAAATGGATTAAAATGGAACATTTGCTAAAAAATCCAAATTCTGAAATGTTATCTCCATTTGCCATTAACTCTTGTGGAACACCTAAAGGGTGAACAACGTTTGTAAAATCAGTTTTGAATAGCTTGAGGGGTTATCAGTTTCTTTAATGGGGTCATTTTGGGGTGGTTTCTTAAAAAATTTGGCTTTTGAAAATTTCTGAAAAATTTCAAGATTTGCTTCTAAACTTCTAAGCCTTGTAACATATAAAATATAATTCCCAAAATGATCCAAACATGAAGTAGACATATGGGGAAACTATTTTTGGAGGTATTACTATGTATATTGAAGTAGAGAAATTGAAACTTGGAAATTTGCAATTTTTATTTTTTTTTAGTAAATTTGGTATTTTTTTTAATCCTGATCAGGATTTTGATCACAATGAAAAAATGCATTAGAAAAAATGAATTCACATTTATCAGGTTTAATATGCAAAAGCCGAATCCGGCTTGACAGAACACACGGCGCCGGTTCTGGCGTTAACCACTTAAGGACCACAGGTTTATACCCTTGTAGTGACCAGGCCCTTTTTTACAAACCGGCACTTTACAACTTTAACGGTTTATTGCTCGGTCATGCAACTTGGCACCCAAATGAATTTTACCTCCTTTTCTTCTCACAAATACAGCTTTCTTTTGGTGCTATTTGATTGCTGCTGAGATTTTTTGTTTTTCTGATATTAATCAAAAAAGACCACAATTTTCTCAAACAAAGTGTATTTTTAACTTTTTCTGGTTTGTATTAGATTTTATTGTGCTACATGTCTTTGATAAAAAAAATACAATAAGTGTATATTTATTGGTTTGCGCAAAAAGTATAGCGTTTACAAACTATGGTACAAAAATGTGAATTTACACATTTTGAAGCAGCTCTGACTTTCTGAGCACCTGTCATGTTTCTTGAGGTGCTAGAATGCCAGGATAGCATAAATACCCCCCAAATGACCCCATTTTAGAAAGAAGACACCCCAAAGTATTCGCGGAGGGGCATGGTGAGTTCATGTATGATTAAATTTTTTTTCACAAGTTGACACTTTCTGAGGAAAAGAAAAATAATAATAATAAATAAATGAATACCTTGGGGTGTCTACTTTGCGAAATGGGGTCATTTGTGGGGTGTGTTTACTCTTCTGGCATTTTGGGCGGGGCTAGATTGTGAGCAACCCTGTAAAGCCTAAAGGTACTTGTTGGACTTTCGGCCCCTTTACGCACCTAGGCTGCAAAAAAGTGTCACATGTGGTATTGCCGTACTCAGAAGTAGGGCAATGTGTTTTGGGGTGTATTTTTACATATACCCATGCTGGGTGAGAGAAATATCTCTGTAAATGGACAACTTTGTATAATTTTATTTTTTAAGTTGTTTTAAGATGACGCTAATCAGCGATTAATCAGTGACTGCGGTGCGATGGGCTGGACGCTAACTATCTAACAAGTAGCTAACTAACTGGCGGTGATAAGGGACCCTTACAGGGGGGTGATCAGGGAGTCTATATGGGGTGATCAGGGGTTAATAAGGGGTTAATAAGTGACGGGGGGTGTAATGTGTGTGTGGTGCTTGGTGCTACTTACAGAGCTGCCTGTGTCCTCTGGTGGTCGATCCAAGCAAAAGGGACCACCAGAGGAGCAGGTAGCAGGTGTATCAGACGCTATTTACAAAATAGCGTCTGATATACCTATTTGATTGGTTCTTTTAAAAATCTACAGCCAGCCAGCCAATGATCAGCGCTGGCAAGCTGTAGTTAACTTGAATACTGTGCAATCCTGTGAACGCACGCTCCAGGAAATCTCAGGTCTCACGAGAGCGCTGCCGTCCGGACACCTATCGGGGCGGGAACTGTGGAGGTCACTGTTAAAGAGGCCGGCACTGTGTAGGTCACTGTTAAAGGGGCCGGAACTGTGTAGGTCACTGTTAAAGGGGCAGGCACTGTGGAAGTCAATGTTAAAGGGGCAGCCATTGTGGAGGTCAATGTTAACCACCTCAACTCCCCTAGCTTAAACCCCCTTAATGACCAGAGCACTTTTTACAATTATGCACAACACTACTTTCACGGTTTATTGCTCGGTCATACAACTTACCACACTAATTCTCACTAATAGAGCTTTTATTTGGTGGTATTTTATTGCTGCTGACATTTTTACTTTTTTTGTTATTAATCGAAATTTACCGATATTTTTTGTTGCAAAAGAAATGAAATTTTTCACTTTCTGTTGTAAAATTTTTCAAATAAAACTACATTTCTATATAAATTTTTCTCTAACTGTATTGTTCTACATGTCTTTGATAAAAAAAATGCAATAAGTGTATATTTATTGGTGTGCGCAAAAGTTATAGCGTTTACAAACTATGGTACAAAAATGTGAATTTCCGCATTTTGAAGCAGCTCTGACTTTCTGAACACCTGTCATGTTTCCTGAGGTTCTACAATGCACAGACAGTAGAAACACCCCACAAGTGACCCCATTTCGGAAAGTAGACACCCTAAGGTATTCGCTGATGGGCATAGTGAGTTCATGGAAGTTTTTATTTTTTATCACGAGTTAGTGGAAAATGATGATTTTTTTTTCTTCTTACAAAGAAAAAAAAAGTGTCACACATGTGGTATTGCCATACTAAGAAGAAGTAGGGCAACGTGTTTTGGGGTGTATTTTTACATATACCCATGCTGGGTGAGAGAAATATCTCTCTAAAAGTCAACTTTTACCATTTTTTTATACAAAGTTGTCATTTTATAGAGATATTTCTCTCACCCAGCATGGGTATATGTAAAAAGACACCCCAAAACACATTGCCCAACTTCTCCTGAGTACGGCGATACCACATGTGTGACACTTTTTTGCAGCCTAGGTGGGCAAAGGGGCACAAATTCTAAAGAGCACCTTTAGGATTTCACAGGGCATTTTTTACACATTTTGATTTCAAACTACTTCTCAGGCATTAGGGCCCCAAACTACTTCTCAGGCATTTTTTATTTTATTTTTTTTCTTACAAAGTCTTATATTCCACTAACTTGTGACAAAAAAATTAAAACTTCCATGAACTCACTATGCCCATCACGAAATACCATGGGGGGTCTTCTTTCCAAAATGGGGTCACTTGTGGGGTAGTTATACTGCCTTGGCATTTTAGGGGCCCTAATGCATGAGAAGTAGTTTGAAATCCAAATGTGTAAAAAATGCCCTGTGAAATCCTAAAGGTGCTCTTTAGAATTTGTGCCCCTTTGCCCACCTAGGCTGCAAAAAAGTGTCACACATGTGGTATCGCCGTACTCAGAAAACGTAGGGCAACGTGTTTTGCGGTGTAATTTTACATATACCCATGCTGGGTGCGATAAATATCTCTCTAAAATCAACTTTTCCCATTTTTTTATACAAAAGTTGTCATATTCTAGAGAGATATTTCTCTGCAATCATTACATGTATGGCCAGCATTAATCAATTTGGATGAAAAAATCTTTGCCCAAAAAAAAAAAAAAAAAAAAGGAGGGGAAAGGCGTCTGCCAGGACATAGGAGCTCCGCCCAACATCCATACCCACTCAGCTCGTATGCACTGGCAAACCCGATTTCTCCATTCACATCAATCGATGTGGATGAATAAATCATTGCTGTTTTTTTTTTGTTTTGTTTTTAATATACAAAGTGTTTGCCAAAGCATATGAACACCGCCCCTCAGCTCATAAGCCTCGGCAAACATATCTTTTTTACTGCAGAGGAGAAATCTCGTCTTGCAGCGCTGCATACACCAACTTTTGTGTAATCTGACAGCAGCGCCATGCTTCTGTCAGAATGCACATCAGTGCTGCAGCTGATTCATCGGTTGGTCCCCCTAGAAGGTAAAAAAAAAAACACAATAAATTTATTAACATGAATTTTAAAATAACATTTGAACAGAACATTAACTTTTATGAACTTTTGGAACTGAAAATTAACTTTTTTGCTTACCGGTGATTTTTTTTTTGTTTTTTGCTTTTTTAACCTTTATAGGACAAACCTCTCCTTCCCCATGGGACAATTTGCAAAGCGCAATTCACCCAGAGAGGTGGCGAAGTACATTATGCACTTTGTCCCAGGTGAAAGGAGAGGTTTGCAGCAGCTGTGAGTGAAATGGCCCTAAGAGCCCTGTGTGCCTGTCCTGTGAGATGCAATCCCGATGCTAAGTGTACCTGTGTGTGGTACTTCCGGAAACACTCCACTAAGCATAGGGCAGGGTGATCAGGGCAGTCAGGACAGAAATAGCGGGTGTCACACCTTATTCGACTCCTGCTAAAGACACAACATTTTTTCCGGGGTGGCGGTTGGTTTGAGGTACCAGCAACGACACTGGGCAAGTGTTGCTCGTGTAGACGGCTCACTACACTGGTGGTTGGGGCCACATAACCTCCTGGATACAGGAGGTTCTCGATGATCTCTTCCTGAAATTTGAGGAAGGATCTTGTTCTTCCAGCCTTACTGTAGAGAACAACTATTATACAGAGCCAATTAAATTAAATATACAGACACATTCTTATACCAGCGTCTGGTTCTGCGGGAAAGTAAATATGGAGCCAACATCTGGTCATTGAAGTCCACCCCTCCCATGAGCAAATTATAGTCGTGGACCAAGAGGGGCTTATCAATGACTCCGGTTGCTCATTCAATTTGGATTGTCGTGTCTGCGTGAATGGAGGAGAGCATGTAAACGTCACGCTTGTCTCTCTAATTTCACCGCGAGCAGTTCTTTATTACACAAGGCAGCCCTCTCCCCCCTTGCAAGACGGGTGGTAACGAGCCGTTGGGGGAAGCCCCGGCAACTAGGACGCCCGGTGCCACAGCAGCCAATCTGTTCTAAAAACAAATGCCTGAAGAGGGGCACACTTGTGTAGAAATTGTCCACATAAAGATGGTACCCCTTGCCAAAAAAGGGTGACACCAAGTCCCAGACTGTCTTCCCACTGCTCCCCAGGTAGTCAGGGCAACCGACTGGCTCCAGGGTCTGATCTTTACCCTCATAGACTCAAAATTTGTGCGTATAGCCTGTGGCCCTTTCACAGAGCTTATACAATTTGACCCCATACCGGGCGCGCTTGCTTGGGATGTATTGTTTGAAGCCAAGGCACCCGGTAAAATGTATAAGGGGCTTGTCTATGCAGATGTTTTGTTCAGGGGTATACAAATCTGCAAATTTGGTGTTAAAGTGGTCTATGAGGGGCCGAATTTTGTGGAGCCGGTCAAAAGCTGGGTGGCCTCTGGGACGAGAGATGCTGTTGTCACTAAAGTGCAGGAAACACAGGATGGTCTCAAATCGTGTCCTGGACATGGCAGCAGAGAACATGGGCATGTGATGAATTGGGGTTGTAGACCAATATGACCGCAATTCATGCTTTTTTGTTAGGCCCATGTTGAGGAGAAGGCACAGAAAAGTTTTAATTTCGGAAACTTGGACGGGTTTCCACCAGAAAGACTGGGCATAAAAGCTTCCCGGGTTGGCGGCTATAAATTGAGTGGCATACCGATTTGTTTCTGCCACGACTAAGTCCAACGGCTCCGCAGTCAAGAACAGCTAAAAAAAAAACTAGTGCCGATCCGATCTGAGCTGTCTCAACCCGAACTCCAGACTGGGCGGTGAAAGGGGGAACTACTGGTGCGGCTGAAGTTGGGGGCTGCCAATCAGGGTTTGCCAGCACCTTCAGGGACTCTAGGGGGTCTACAGGCCTGTCTGTGCAGTGGCTGCGACGGGGGAACTAATGCACGTGCCACCGTACCAGCATCAACTGCCCTTCTGGTGCTCGCCACTTCACCATATTGTATGGCAGTGCTGGTACTAGATCCAGGATGGGCTGCGCTGGTGTATGCCTCACCACGTAATCCGACAGCCCCAGCCCCACTCTGCTGCCCTTGAAGCGGATCCTGCACAACCTGTGGTCTAGCAACACGGGGCCAGGTACGCCTGGTGGTATCAGGGACCTCAACTTCCTCGTCCGAACTTTGGGTCAGACTGCCACTGCTTTCTGCAGGTTCGTATTCTGACCCGCTGGATTCGTCAGATGAGGGTTCCCATTCCTCATCTGACTGGGTCAGAAGCCTGTAGGCCTCTTCAGAAGAATACCCCTTACTTGCCATTTGGTCAATTAAATTTAGGGGGTATTCCATGAGACTACCCAAGAAAAAAAGCAAGCCTGTCTTACAAATGGGAGGCTAGCGAAGTACCCGAAGCCGCTGCGATTGATAAAAAATATCAAAACTGAGGGTTTTTTATCGCCGCAGCGCTTGTAAAGTGATTGCGCAGTGATAAAAAAATATATTTTTTTTGTCACCGGGGCGGGGCGGGCGTGGGTGAACGCACGTGTGGGCGACCGATCAGGCCTGATCGGGCAAACACTGCGTTTTGGGTGGAGGGCGAACTAAGGTGACACTAATACTATTATAGATCTGACTGTGATCAGTTCTGATCACTTACAGATACTATAAAAGTACCAATGCTGATTAGCGATACGCTAATCAGTGACTGCGGTGCGGTGGGCGCTAACCGACGCTAAGTACCTAGCAAAGGGGCCCAAACTATCCTAAAACCTAACCGTCAATACTAGTGGAAAAAAAAGTGACAGTTTACACTGATCACTTTTTTCCCTTTCACTAGTGATTGCCAGGGGTGATCAAGGGGTTAATTGGGGTGATGGGGGGTGATCTGGGGCTAAGTGTAGTGTTTGGTGTGTACTCACTGTGATGTGTGCTCCTCCGCTGGGACCAACCGATGAAAAGGACTAGCAGAGGAGCACACAAGCCATTTAACACCTTATATTTATAAATATAAGGTGTTATATGGCTTCTGATTCGATTTTTTTAAAAGTCACCAACCTGCCAGCGCTGATCATTGGCTGGTAGGCTGGTGACGAAATACTCCTTTAACGATTCCCGGCACGCACTGCACATGTGCGGGCCGGCTCTGACCGAAATCTCGCGTCTCGCCAGAGGACGCATCGCCGCGTCCAGGAGGAATAACAGGGCCGCCGCCAGGACGCGATCCTGCGTGCGGCGGTCCTGTAGAGGTTAAAGAGGACCTTTCACTTGTATAAACTATGTGAACTGAGTATGTTGCCATATAGAGCGGCGCCCGGGGAGCTCACTGCACTTACTATTATCCCCGGGCGCCGCTCCGTTCTCCCGTTATAGGCTCCGGTACCTTTGCTCCATAAGTTATAGTAGGCGGGTCTTCCCTTGTCCTGTGAGCGTCTCCTTCTCCTAGGCTGCAGCGCTGGCCAATCGCAGCGCACAGCGCGCAGCCTGGGATGTTTTTTTCTCCCAGGCTGTGAGCTGTGCACTGCGATTGGCCAGCGCTGCAGCCTAGGAGAAGGAGACGCCCACAGGACAAGGGAAGACCCGCCTACTATAACTTAAGGAGCAAAGGTACCGGAGCCTATAACAGGAGAACGGAGCGGTGCCCAGGTCACTGTTAAAGGGGCGGGCATTGTGAAAGGCACTGTTGAAGAGGCAGGCACTGTGGAGGTCACTGTTAAAGGGGCAGCCACTATAAAGGTCACTGTTAAAGGGGTGGTCAATGTTAAAGGGGCGGGCACTGTGCAGGTCACTGTTAAAGATGCGGTCACTGTTAAAGGGGCGGTCACTGTGGAGGTCACTGTTAACCCCGTAAGGACTCAGCCGTATTTCACCTTAAGGACTTGGCCATTTTTTGCAAATCTGACTAGTGTCACTTTAAGTGCTGATAACTTTAAAATGCTTTGACTTACCCAGGCTGTTCTGAGATTGTTTTTTCGTCACATATTGTACTTCATGACACTGCTAAAATTGGGTCAAAAAGTTAATTTTTTGCATAAAAAATACCATATTTACCCAAAATCTTGAAAAATTTGCAAATTTCAAAGTTTCTGTTTCTCTACTTCTGTAATACATAGTAATACCCCCAAAAATTGTGATGACTTTACATTCCCCATATGTATACCTCATGTTTGTAGCATTTTGGGAATTATATTTTTTTGGGGGGGGGGGGGGATGTTACAAGGGTTAGAAGTTTAGAAGCAAAATTTTTCAGAAATCTGGACCAGTTCAGGTTTGAAGTCATATTGTGAGACTTAGATAATAGAAACCTCCCAAAAATGACCCCATTCTAGAAACTACACCCCTCAAGGTATTTAAAACTGGTTTTACAAACTTTGTTAACCCTTTAGGTGTTCCACAAGAGTTAATGGCAGATGGAGAAACAATTTCGAAATTTCAATTTTTGGGAGAATTTCCCAATATAATCAATTTTTTCCAGGAGTAAAACAAGGGTTAACTGCCAAACAAAACTCAATATGGGTTGCCCTGATTCTGTAGTTTGCAAAAACACCCCATATGTGGTCATAAACTACTGTTTGGCCGAACGGGAGCACATAGAATGAGGGGAACACCATATGGGTTTTGGAAGGCAGATTTTGCAGGACTGGTTTTGTTTATACCATGTCCCATTTGAAGCCCCCTGTTGCACCCCTAGAATGGAAATTTCAAAAAAGTGACTCCATCTAAGAAAGTACACCCCACAAGGTATTCAAAACTGGGTTTACAAACTTTGTTAACCCTTTAGGTGTTCCACAAGGGTTAATGGCAGATGGAGAAACAATTTCGAAATTTCAATTTTTGGGAAAATTTTTCATTTCAACCCTCACTATATTACTGGAAAAAATGAGTTAACAACAAAACAAAACTGAAAATGGGTTGCCCTGATTCTGTAGTTTGCAGAAACACCCCATATGTGGTTGTAAACTACTATTTAGCTAAACGGCAGGACATAGAAGAAGGGGAACGTCATATGGTTTTTGGAAGGCAGATTTTGCTGGACTGGTTTATTTACACCATGTACCCTTTCAAGCCCCCTGATGCACCCCTAGAGTAGAAACTCCATAAAAGTGACCCCATCTAGGAAACTACGGGATAAGGTGGTTGTTGTTTTGGGACTATTTTAGGGGTAAATATAATTTTTGGTTGCTCTATATTACTCTTTTTTGAGGCAATGTAACAAAAAATTTTAATTCTAAAATTGTTTCTACATTCGCAATTTAGTTTTGTGGAACACCTAAAGGGTTAACATAGTTTGTAAAGTAACTTTTGAATACCTTGAGGGGTGTAGTTTCTTAGATGGGGTCACTTTTTTGGAGTTTCTAGTCTAGGCTACATAGGGGGGGGGGGGGCTTCTAATGGGACATGGTGTAAAAAAAAACAGTCCATCAAAATCTGCCTTCCAGAAACCATATGGAGTTCCTTTCGTTCTATGCCCTGCCGTGCGGCTATATAGCCATTTACAACCACATATGGGGTGTTTCTGCAAACTACAGAATCAGGGCAATAAATATTTAGTTTTGTTTGGCTGTTAACCCTTGCTTTATTACCGGGAAAAAAGGATTCAAATTGAAATTTTGCCCAAAAATGGGTGTTTTGGCACCGTTTTTATTTTATATCTTTAACGCTGTTCATCCGAGGGGTTGTCACCACCAGACATCTGAGAAGCTCTGACAGACGTCTAGAACCTCCTCCTTGAGGTTCCTTTGTTTTGCTTTCATTTTCTCATCTCGTTAGCCTCTCTCAGCTGTCATGTAGTTGCACTGATTGCATCCCTTTAAATCCTTTTCCCATAGTGCATCACTTTGCGGTTTATACAACTTCCTGGAGTGTGTGCATGCTGCTCCTACTTCTCAGTCTTCTACAAAATAAGTTTTGTTCATCTCTTTGCTGGATCCCAGGTGACCCTGACTCCCTCCGTATCTAGAGTAGGGAGCCGGTGGTCGTGTCCCCTCACTATTGTAGGGTGTTCAGGTGTTATACAGTCGAGGTACGAGGATATGCGATCATCTACCATTGGGATTTTCGCGTAGGCTGAGCAGTCAGGGAGAGAGCCAGGTCTGATGCAGGGCTCTCCCTTTTTGTTCCTTAGTTTTGGATCCAGTCAGTCGTATATTAATTTTGTGTTTTCTAGTTTCCTGCACACCTTCCGTGACAGGGGTTTGGTCAAATGTTATTTTTATAGCGACGACTTTTACGCACGCGACAATGCCCAATATGTATGGCTCTCAGACTTTGGAGACACTAAGCAGGCATCCTAAAAACTGCGGCCCTCCAGATGTTGTAAAACTACAATTCCCACCATGCCCTGCTGATGGCTGTAGGTTGTCTGGGCATGCTGGGAGTTATAGTTTTACAACATCTGGAGGGCCGCAGTTTGAGGATGCCTGCTCTAGAATGAATATTTTTTTGGGGGAAAAAAATTGTTTCCGTGTCTCCAAAGTCTGAGAGCCATAGTTTTTTTATGTTCTCTAGTGGACTGTTGGGGATTATAAAAATTTAGTACTCTATGGAAGTGTGATACTGCCTGAAGCAATCGATAACGCAGAGGCCCGGATGATCGGGGCAAGTGTCACACTGAGTGGTGGTGTCCTTCCGTATCCCCCTATTCTGACACACTCTGCATCGTTTTTGGGTTCGTCCCTTCTTTCCAGTATGGAAAGTGTTGGCCAGGGACGATCCGGGCGCCTCCAGTTCCCGAGGTACTCCGGCCTGCTCTTTCCCGGTCCGAAAAGATCAGGGCCTTGAGGACTGCCTCATAGAACTGGAGGAATGTCCCTGTGCTGCCAGCGCTTCGGAATAGTACAAAAGAGTTGTACATGGCAACCTGCACCAAGTAGACCGCAACTTTTTTGTACCATGCCGGGGTTTGCGCATGGCATTTTATGGCTTGAGGACTTGATCAGAGAGATCAACTCCTCCCATATACTGATTGTAGTTGACGATACAATCGGGCTTGAGGACCATTGCCGCGGTACCTCGCACAGAGACGGGGGTGGTGCTGTTACCGTGGATTGTGGACAGCATAAGGACATCCCTCTTGTCCTTATACCTGACCAGCAACAGGTTTCCACTGGTAAGTACACGGGTCTCACCCCTGGGGATAGGTACCTGGAGGGGGTGGGCAGGGAGGCCGCGTTGATTTTTCCGCACAGTAAACCCCTCTGTGGAAAATACATTTTTAGACATTTTGAGTTCACACAAGGTCCCAGAATAGCAAGCAGATACAAAAAGTGCATCTGTTTTCAGATAAAAGTAAATTTTGCAGAGGCATGTCATATGCTGGTGTTGGTCCACTGAGTTATATCAAGTCCAAAGTCAGCACCGCCATCTACCAGGAAATTTTAGAGCACTTCATGCTTCCCTCTGCTGACAAGCTTTATGGAGATGCTGATTTCATTTTCCAGCAGGACTTGGCAGCTGCTCAAACTGCCGAAAGTACGAATACCTAGTTTATTAAGCACCGTATCACTGTGCTTGATTGGCCAGAAAACTCACCTAGTCCAAACCCTATAAATAATCTATGGGGTATTGTCAAGAGGAAGATGAGAGACACCAGACCCAATAATACAGACGAGCTGAAGGCCACTATCAAAGCAACCTTGGCATCCATAACACCTTAGGGCTCACTGTCTTTGTCTGTACCTACCTACAGTTGTAACATTATCACTGGCCCAAAAAAATGAAACTAGGGATCTCTATTGGGAGTGTCTGAAATAGATAAAGAATTCTTGGTAAAACTACCATGTTGACCAGGTTTATTCTACCAAACCAGTATAAATGAAGAGTATTCCACTCCTTAAAGCTTTCTTTTAAGGTTTTTAAGAGAGGTTGATAATTAAAAGAGAAAAGCTCAGACATTTGAAAGCAATCTTGACCCCAAGATAGGTGAAGTAATTTTTTGCATGTGTTTAAATAGGCTGATTCTCATTACATCCTCCTATTTTTGGGTGTCAAAGTTTAGATTGAAAATTAATTTACATTGATCTTGAGATTTACATCAATCTTGAAACCTGATATTGAGCCAAACTCTTCAAATTCTTTAATAAGTACTGCAACAGAGGTTTGGGGGTTTGAAATAAATAAGGTGTCATCAGCAAATGCTGCGACTTTGTGTGTTTTCTGTTGCGTTGCAATATCTTCAATCAGTTCATTTTCTCTTATCTTTGAAAGAAAAGGTTCTAGGGACAAAACATAGGGAGGGGTAAAAGCAGGCATTCCTGTCGGGTACCGTTAGAAATTTTAAAAGGGTCAGATAGGTAGAGAGGGGCAGAGTCATCACTTTGTCGATAAAAGGGCTGGGGATTCCAAATTTAACCAAAACTTTTTTAGAAAACGCCAATTAAATTGGTCAAATGCTTTTTCTACTATAGGTAGGCTACACAATTTAGACATTTGGATAGCATGCGGTACTTTCACGGTGTTATACAAAGTTCAACAGCACTAAAGGGTTCAGCTCATCTGAAATCACTTTGGGAGGCACGGATCAGCCTGGAACCAGCTTACCATAAAAAAGTGATAACCTTTATTCTTCAAAGTGATAAAATATCCAGTGACATAGTACAGACACACAGTGTTAGCATCTACGCATTTCAAATCTTAAAATGTGACCCTTACTCATTACGCATGACATGAGAAGGGTCACATTTTGAGATCCAAAACACATAGACGCTAATGTTGTGTGTCTGTACTGTGTCATTCATGTGTTTTCATGGGATGCTGGTTCCAGGCTGATCCGCCCCTCCCCAAGTAATTGCAGGTGAGCTGAGCCCTTTAGAAGCTTGACATCTCTCTTTGTTTCATGGTTAGAGTTGAGCGAATCCGAACTGTAAAGTTAGGGTTTGTACCGAACTTTAGGAATTTTGTTTGGCTCTTTCTTGGTGCTTCTTGAAAGGCTGCAGAGTAGCCAATGAACAAGCGGTTAACTGTCTGACCTTAGAAGCCATCACAACCATGCCTACTAATGGCATGGCTGTGATTGGCCAGAGCAGCATGTGACCCAGGCTCTATATAAGCTTGAGTCACGTAGCGCTGCACGTCACTCTGCTGTTACAAGTGTAGGGAGAGGATGTTGCTGGACTTGTGATTTCAGGGAGAGAATAGGAGAGAATCTAACTCAGCGATCTACAGAGAAATAGATGTGTGGGTGCATGGCACAATCGTTTTACCCTGCCCTGAGCCCATTGACCAAAAAAAATAAAAACTTTTATAATTCTGTTAGTTAGGTGGGCAGCGGCGGCCATTTTATGCAAGCTCAGTGCACCAGCACTGTATTTGAGCTTTTGGGACATTGCAAATCACCATTTCTTTGCCAAACTACAACATCTTGATTAGTCAGTGTGCAATTTATGCTAGAAATACAGCCATCATTTTCTGGGGTTTGAAAAACAAACTTTTTTGTCAAAAAACTGTATTTTTCTGATCTGCAAGTGTTAAATCTAAGTTTAATATATACAGCTTTCATATTCTGTTACAAAAAAAGCACTTTTTTGGCAATCTACTAAATCTGGATTAGTCAGTGTGCAATTTAAGCTAGAAATACACCGATCATTTTCTGGGGTTTTAAAAACACTTTTTTGTCAAAAAAACACTATTTTCAGGCCTTGCAGCATCAGCACGTGTGAAATTACAGGCTTATATACTGCTGTCAAATTCAGTTGTTAAACACTCGTTTGTGCACAAAATTTTTTGTTGGCAGCCTTTGATGCAGATGTCATTGTGAGATACACCCTTAATACATTTGGGTTACATTCAAAGATTTTAACCACTACAGGACCGCCGCACGCAGAATTGCGTCCTGGCGGCAGCCCTGTTATTCCTCCTGGACGCGCCGGGGCGTCATCTCACGAGACGCGAGATTTCCTGTGAACGCGCGCACACAGGCGCCCGTTCACAGGAACTGCAGGTAAGGGCTCTTTCACACTTGCGTTCTTTTCTTGTGGCATAGAGTTCCGTCGTCGGGGCTCTATGCCGGAAGAATCCTGATCAGTTTTATCCTAATGCATTCTGAATGGAGAGAAATCCGTTCAGGATGCATCAGGATGTCTTCAGTTCCGGACCGGAACGTTTTTGGCTGGAGAAAGTACCGCAGCATGCTGTGCTTTTTGCTCCGGCCAAAAATCCTGAACACTTGCCGCAAGGCCGGATCCGGAATTAATGCCCATTGAAAGGCATTAATCCGGATCCGGCCTTAAGCTAAACGTCATTTCGGCGCATTGCTGGATCCGACGTTTAGCTTTTTCTGAATGGTTACCATGGCTGCCAAGACGCTAAAGTCCTGGCAGCCATGGTAAAGTGTAGTGGGGAGCGGGGGAGCAGTATACTTACCGTCCGTGCAGCTCCCGGGGCGCTCCAGAGTGACGTCAGGGCGCCCCACACGCATGGATGACGTGATCGCATGGCACGTCATCCATGCGCATGGGGCGCTCTGACGTCATTCTGGAGCGCCCCGGGAGCCGCACGGACTGTAAGTATACTGCTTCCCCGCTCCCCACTACTACTATGGCAACCAGGACTTTAATAGCGTCCTGGCTGCCATAGTAACACTGAACGCATTTTGAAGACGGATCCGTCTTCAAATGCTTTCAGTTCACTTGCGTTTTTCCGGATCCGGCGTGTAATTCCGGCAAATGGAGTACACACCGGATCCGGACAACGCAAGTGTGAAAGAGCCCTAAACAAGCTGATCTACAGCCTGCCAGCGGCGATCGTTCGCTGGCAGGCTGTAGATGCGATTTTTTTAACCCCTAAAAGGTATATTAGACGCTGTTTTGATAACAGCGTCTAATATACCTGCTACCTGGTCCTCTGGTGGTCCCTTTTGCTTGGATCGACCACCAGAGGACACAGGCAGCTCTGTAAAGTAGCACCAAACACCACTACACTACACCCCCCCTGTCACTTATTAACCCCCTGATCACCCCATATAGACTTCCTGATCACCCCCCTGTCATTGATCACTCCCCTGTCATTGATCACCCCCCTGTAAGGCTCCATTCAGACGTCCGTATGTGTTTTGCGGATCCGTGGTGTCCGTGTTTTGCGGATCCACGGATCCGCAAAACACATAAGGACGTCTGAATAGAGCTTTACAGGGGGGTGATCAACGACAGGTCACCCCCCTGTAAGGCTCCATTCAGACGTCCATATGTGTTTTACGGATCCACGGATCCTCAAAAGACATACGGACGTCTAAATGGAGCCTTACAGGTGGTGATCACCCCATGTAGACTCCCTAATCACCCCCCTGTCATTGATCACCCCCCTGTAAGGCTCCATTCAGAGGTCCGTATGTGTTTTGCGGATTCACGGATCCGCAAAACACATACGGACGTCTGAATGGAGCCTTACAGGGGGGGGTGATCAATGACAGGGGGGTGATCACCCCATATAGACTCCCTAATCACCCCCCTGTCATTGATCACCCCCCTGTAAGGCTCCATTCAGACGTCCATATGTGGTTTACGGATCCATGGATCGGATCCGCAAAACACATATGGACGTCTGAATGGAGCCTTACAGGGGGGTGATCAATGACAGGGGGGTGATCAGGTGTCCGCAAAATAGGACACCGCAGATCCGCAAAACACGGACACCGGCAATGTGCTTTCTGCATTTTGCGGATCCGCACATTGCCAGAACTATATAGAAAATGACTTTTTTTGTCCGCAATTGCGGACAAGAGTAGGACATGTTCTATAGGCTCTACAAAAAACGCAGTGTTCGACCAAACAGGCCTGATCTTGTGCGTACACTTGCGGTTTTTTTTTTTGGGCACAAGTTAGCGGAAATGTTGTATTTTTTTTCTTACAAAGTCTCATTTTCCACTAACTTGAGACATAAAAAAAAAAATCTCAATATGAACTCACCATACCCCTCACGGAATCAAAATGCGTAAATTTTTTTTTACATTTATATTCCAGACTTCTTCTCACACTTTAGGGCCCCTAAAATGCCAGGGCAGTACAAACACCCCACAAATGACCCCATTTCGGAAAGTAGACACCCCAAGGTATTCTCTGAGGGGCATAGTGAGTCCATGAAAGATTGAACTTTTTGTCACAAGTTAGCGGAAAGGGAGACTTTGTGAGAAAAAAATAAATAAATCAATTTCCGCTAACTTGTGCCCAAAAAACTTAAATGAACTCGCCTTGCCCCTCACGGAATACCTTGGTATGTCTTCTTTCCAAAATGGGGTCACATGTGGGGTATTTATACTGCCCTGGCATTTTAGGGGCCCTAAAGCGTGAGACGTCTGGAATCCAAATGTCTAAAAATGCCCTCCTAAAAGGAATTTGGGCCCCTTTGCGCACCTAGGCTGCAAAAAAGTGTCACACATGTGGTATCGCCGTACTCAGGAGAAGTAGGGCAATGTGTTTTGGGGTGTCTTTTTACATATACCCATGCTGGGTGAGAGAAATATCTCTCTATAATGACAACTTTTCCCATTTTTTTATACAAAGTTGTCATTTGACAGAGATATTTATCTCACCCAGCATGGGTATATGTAAAAAGACACCCCAAAGCACATTGCCCTACTTCTTCTGAGTACGGCGATACCACATGTGTGACACTTTTTTGCAGCCTAGGTGGGCAAAGGGGCCCAAATTCTAAAGAGCACCTTTAGGATTTCACAGGGCATTTTTTACACATTTGGATTCCAGACTTCTTCTCACGCATTAGGGCCCCTAAAATGCCAAGGCAGTATAACTGCCCCACAAGTTACCCCATTTTGGAAATAAGACACCCCAATGTATTTTGTGATGGGCATAGTGAGTTCATGGAAGTTTTTATTTTTTGTCACAAGTTAGTGGAATATGAGACTTTGTAAGGAAAAAAAAAATCTAAAACAAAAATCATAATTTTCCGCTAACTTGTGACAAAAAATAAAAAGTTCTATGAACTCACTATGCCCATCAGCGAATACCTTAGGGTGTCTACTTTCCGATATGGGGTCATTTGTGGGGTGTTTTGTACTGTCTGGCCATTGTAGAACCTCAGGAATCATGAAAGTCAGAGCTGCTTCAAAATGCGGAAATTCATTGTTGTGCCATAGTTTGTAAACGCTATAACTTTTGCGCAAACCAATAAATATACACTTATTGCATTTTTTTATCAAAGACATGTAGAACAATAAATTTAGAGAAAAATGTATATAGAAATGTAATAAAAAAATAATACAACTGAAAGTGAAAAATTTCATTTTTTTGCAAAAATTTTGGTAAATTTCGATTAATAACAAAAAAAGTAAAAATGTCAGCAGCAATGAAATACCACCAAATGAAAGCTCTATTAGTGAGAAGAAAAGGAGGTAAAATTAATTTGGGTGGTAAGTTGCATGACTGAGCAATAAACCATGATAGTAGTGTAGTGCAGAATTATAAAAAGGGGGGGGGGGGGCGTGGCCGGATGCCGGGCAAGGAGGACGTGTAGAGTGAGAGCTTAGTCTGGAACCCCGTGAAGCGGCTCAAAGCAGCACATCGTGGTGCATTATTCATCCACAGATTTGGCCCTCCTGACTCCTGTACCCCCGCGGTGCCCTCTGATGATGACGAGAGGGAAAGAGAAAGGAGCGGCGCCACAGAAAATGACTGCCTTCTTCCCGCTCGCTCCAGGCTGCAAACAAGATGGCGCTGGCATTCAGAACACAGAAGCAGCAGTGCGCTCCTCCACATGTGAGTCGAGCCCTCCCTCTCCGTTATTGGAAGCTTCTGACAGTGCCAGCAAAGCAAGTCCTTCCTCCCTACTGGATAAAGGCAGAAATGGAAGGGTGAGTGACTCTTCTAATAATAAATCCCCCAGTGTGTCAGCCTCTTCAACCCCTCACATAGAATCCAGCATCTCTGTGTCCACAATGCAAGATATGCTTATGGATTTGAAAAGGTCAATTCATAATGACTTTAACCCTTTCATGACCAAGGGTCATTGATGCCCCAGTGTCCAGGTCAAAATCTACTAATCTGACATGCGTCACTTTATGTGGAAATAGCTTTGGAACACTTTTACTTATCCATGCCATTCTGAGATTGTTTTCTCGTGACACATTGTACTTCATGATAGTCATATATTTGAGTCAATATATTTCACCTTTATTTATGAAAAAATCCCAAATTTACCAAAAATTTGGAAAAATTCACAATTTTCCAAATTTTAATTTCTCTGCTTCTAAAACAGAAAGTCATACCTAATAAAATATTTATTACTTCACATTCCCCATATGTCTACTTTATGTTGGCATCATTTTGGAAATGTCATTTTATTTTTTTAGGATGTTAGAAGGCTTAGAAGTTTAGAAGCAATTCTTACAATTTTTAAGAAAATTTCCAAAATCCACTTTTTAAGGACCAGTTCAGGTCTGAAGTCACTTTGTGGGGCTTACATAGTGGAAACCCCCCATAAATGACCCCATTGTAGAAACTACACCCCTCAAGTTACTCAAAACTGATTTTACAAACTTTCTTAACCCTTTAGGCGTTCCACAAGAATTAAAGGAAAATGGAGATAAAATTTCTAAATTTCACATTTTTGGCAGATTTTCCATTTTCAAAAAAGATTTTCTTTAACACATTGAGGGTTAACAGCCAAACAAAACTCAATATTTATTACCCCGATTCCGCGGTTTACATAAACACCCCACATGTGGTCCTAAACTGCTGTAAGGGCACACGGCAGGGCGCAGAAAGAAAGGAATGCCATACGGTTTTCTGAACGCCATATGTGCAGGGGCTCGTCTTGTGCAGGGGCTAGTTTTTTGCAGAAAGTGTTGAGGTTTATATTGGTACCATTTTTGGGTACATAGGATTTTTTGATCATTTATTATTACACTTTATGGGGCAAGGTGACCCAAAAATTGGCTGTTTTGGAACAGTTTTCATTTATTTATTTTTACAGCGTTCATCTGAGGAGTTAGGTCATGTGATAGTTTTATAGAGAAGATCGTTACGGACGTGGCAATACCTAATATGTATACATTTTCTTCTTTACTTAAGTTTTACACAATAATAGCATTTCTGAAACCAAGAAAATGATGTTTTAGTGTCTCTATAGTCTGAGAGCCATAGCTTTTTTATTTTTTGGGCGATTGTCTTAAACAGGGTATCATTTTTTGTGGGATGAGGTAACGGTTTGATTGGTACTATTTTGGGGGTCATACGCCTTTTTGATCGCTTGCTGTTGCACTTTTTGTGATGTAAGGTGACAAAAATGGCATTTTTTTTTACACTGTTTTTATTTTTTATTTTTTATGGTGTTTATCGGACGGGGTCTATCATGTGATATCTTTATAGAGACGGTTGTTACGGACGCGGTGATACCTAATATGTGTACTTTTTTAATTTTTTATAGGAAAAGGCAATTTTTTTTAATTTTACATTTTTACTTTTATTTTTTTTCACATTTTTTTTTATCAAGTCCCTCTTGGATCATGAAGATCCAGTGGGGCTGATGGATGTACTATACTTTGCAATGCTTTTGCATTGCAAAGTGTAATACATTCAGATGCCCTGTAGGTGGCAACAGCGGACGCTTTTGCAAAGCGTCCGGTTGCCAGGGCAACCATCGGGGCTGCTATCGCAGCGCAGCAGCCCCGATGGTGGAGAGAGGGAGCCCCCTCCCTCTATTAACCCCATGGATGCCGCTGCCGCGGCATCTATGGGATTTCCAGAACTTACAGCAGAGTGTCAGCATAGAGCTGACACTCTGATGATGGCGGCGGCTCAGGAATGGAGCCGCCGCCATCAAACAGCAGGGGGGCAGACCGAGCGGGGGGGGCAGCGCTGGAAGAGGGGGGGGAGGTATGTCAAGCCAGCAGGGGGCACCGCCGCAGCACTGGGAACAGACGGAGGGGGCACAGAAGGGCATGCACAGATCGGGGCGGGATAAGTGTCTGCACCCACAGATCGGGGGCAGGGGGGGGCGTGCTGCACAGATCGGGGGGGCTTCGAGGACACAGATTTCAGGCTCTGATCTGCAGAGAGCAGATCAGAGCCTGAAACCGTCATTTTAACACTGCCGCGATCCGATTGGTTAGTCTGCACAGACTAACCAATCGGATCGATTGCCGGCAAGGGACCACTCTGATTGGTCCCTTGCCGGCATTACTGCACTGTATGCTGTCCGTGACAGCATACAGGGCAGGGGCAGAAGCTTTAATCCAAGCGTTTTGCAGCGCTTGGATTAAAGAGCTGCCAGAACGTATATATACGTGGTAGCTGCACGGGGTATGTGCAGCTATCACGTATATATACAGATTGCGGTCGGGAAGGGGTTAAAGAAACCATTTCTATTATACACGCGGATATAGTCTCCATAGGTGAAAGAACTGCTCACCTTGAAGAAAAAATGGAAGAATTTGTCTCTGCTCACAACTCACTAGTTGATGGTCATAAGTATGGATGAAGATGATCTGGCTGCCATTAAGCTGAAAGTTGCTGACTTAGAGGATCGTTCCAAAAGGAACAATATTCGTTTCAGAAACATCCCTGAGAACATAACGGACACCCAGCTACAAGAATTTATCTCTGATTTAATTGTGGCTTATCTCCCAGATACTCCTAGCTCAGATTTAATCATTGACAGAGCTCATCGAGTGCCAAAGCCCAAATCTCTCCCTCCATCGTCTCCTAGAGATGTCCTAGCTAGGATCCACTTTTTCCAGCTCAAAGAATCTCTAATGAGAGCAACACAAAAAAGTAGCAACACAATTCCTGAGAGGTTCCAAAATATTCTTCTCTTCACTGATCTCTCCGCAGGCACTCTCTCCAGGAGGAGGGAATTTCAAGCTTATACCAAGGCATTACGCGATAATAATATCCCATATAAATGGGGATACCCTGTGAAATTAATTGTGAGATTTCAGAACTCATCCCACGTAATGAATACCCCTCAGGATTTAGCTGAAGCTTGTTCCAAGTGGAATATCTTCCTACCACAAGAGGGCGTTAAATCCTCTCCTAAAGCATTATCCCCAAGCATTTCGACTCCAAGGAAGAAGCAATCATCATTGTCCCAGGAGTGGTTCAAAGTTGGATGACTGTTTCAGACATCAATATTCCCTTCAACACACCTCTTTTATAATTAAGGGGTTCCATACTCTACATACGAGTTGGATTAACTTCACTTCTGTTCTCCATCCCTGATCCACACTGTTTTGTTTGTTTTATTTTTTTTACCTCCTCCTGCCTCTTTACATATATTGCTTGTTTTTTCTTACTCAGCCCAGCCTGGGCTGTGAATGCTTCATAATGTTTTTTCAGTATTTTTCAAATTGGTTGCTATTTTTTGTTTTTCTAGGCTACTCTCGAGGTTCCATCATTCAAATCTCAAGTAGTCTCGACCTTCACACAGACAGGTTTACTTTTATGCTTTGTTTCAAGTACTATGGCAATTTTGGTAAATATACGTTTACAGCTTGCTTGTTTTTCATTCAGAATACATGGGGTATAATAATTATCTATGAGCTGATTCAGTTATGGTCACTATGGGAGTAAAAATCCTGTCTGCCAATGTCAGAGGACTTAATAGTCCTTTTAAACGTTCCACTTTTTGGTCAGAATCCAGAAAACAAAAAAGTGACATTATATGGATACAAGAATCCCATTTAAATGCAGTAGACACATATAGATTCCATTATTTCTCCTTTCCGCATATCTTCTTTTCTCCAGCTGAGAAGAAGAAGGGTGGGGTTATTATTGGCTTTAAAAATTCCCTAGCATTCCATTGTATAGACACAGTAATTGACGAACATGGTAGATATATCATTATTATATGTGATATTAATAACAAGATACACCTTGGTGAACTTATATGCCCCCAATAGCAATCAACTTAGATTTATTAAACAAATAATAAAATCAGCACAAGAAATCAAACAAGGTGCCCTTTTAATATGTGGAGACTTTAACTTATGCCCAAACTCTTCTATTGATAAGCAACCCTCACAACCTCATTCCATAAAAAATTCAGCTCTTCAGGACTATCTTTTCCAGGAAGGTCTATACGATGCTTGGCGTATTTTTCATGAGAATGAAAAAGATTTCACCTTTTTTTCACACATTCACAACTCCTTTTCACGGATAGATCTCTTTGTAACGGATAAATGGCTTTTACAAAAAATTATAAATGTCTCTATAAACAACATAACTTGGTCTGATCACGCCTTCATTTCCCTAACCATAAATGACATCCATAGTAATAATATAACCTCGCCTTGGAGATTAAATAACTCTCTGTTGCAAAACTCCCAAATATATCTGGCTGTTGAAAAATCCTTAAAAGAATACTTCAAATTCAATGATAACTCCTCAGTAAGTGAATCCACACTATGGAGCGCACACAAGGCTTGCATTAGAGGTATCTTTTTAAAACATGCAGCTATTCAAAAAAGATCTAAAACAAAAGTCCTAGATACGTTACTAACTGATATACAAAATCTAGAAAACTCATACAAAACATCTCTAGACCCCATAACCGGGAATAAACTGAAAAAAGCCAGACATCTCCTATACCTTCATCTCCATGATAAATACGAATTCCATCTTCGTAAAAATAGGGCAAATCACTATTGGTACGGTAATAAAGCTTCCAAACTATTAGCTAATAGGATTAAAAAAAGAGATTAGGTCCAGGATCCCCTTTATCCTCAATAAACAGGGACAAAAGATTCTCAACCCTAAAGATATAGCTGAAGAGTTCGCACACTATTACTCCAGCTTATACAACTTAGAGAAGTCTTCAGACACTTTTCAACCATCGACGGAAACTATCGATGGATTTTTAAAGGAGATTTCCCTTCCTACCTTATCTACTACTTAGTCTTAGTCTTAGAAGCTATCAAATCACTCAAACCAAATAAATCCCCTGGCCCGGATGGCCTTACAAATGAATACTACAAATCTTTTTCATTGATCTTGACTCCTTACTTGACTAGAACCTTTAACTTTTTGGCCACTCAAAGTTCAATGCCTAAAGATATGTTATCCGCTCTTATTGTCACTCTACTAAAACCAGGTAAACCCGCTGACTCGCCAGCTAACTTTAGACCAATCTCCTTACTCAACTCTGACATTAAAATTTACGCCAAGATTTTAGCCGGGAGATTGGTCAATATTCTTCCTAGTCTTATCTCAAATGATCAGATTGGATTTGTTTCAAATAGACAATCCTCAGACGGAACAAGGAGATTTATTGATCTCATAGACGCAGCGTATGCCTCCCGGACGCCTTCTCTGCTCCTCTCCCTGGATGCGGAGAAGGCGTTCGACAGGATTCATTTGAAATATATTCACATGACCCTTCAAAAATTCGGGTTTGGAGATTTCTATCTCTCAGCGATAATGGCCTTATACTCGAACCCAAGTGCTTCAGTATATTCCTCTAGCTTCATATCTAAACCATTCAGTATTAATAACGGAACCAGACAAGGTTGCCCCATGTCCCCTCTGATCTTTGCCCTTGCAATGGAGCCCTTTGCAGAACATATTAGATCGTCCCCACATATAAGAGGTTTAAAAATTGGCTCCCAAGATCACCGCATAGGACTATTTGCTGATGATGTCCTGCTCATCACTTCCAATCCAATTACCTCCCTCCCCTCTATAAATGAGATAATTTCCAATTTCGGCAAAGCTTCTTACTACAAAATTAATATCAGCAAATCCCAGATGTTAGATTTAGGTCTCCCCCTAGAGACAAACAGCATATCACGAAAAACTTCCAGTTCTCATGGTCCCATGACTCCCTTACCTATCTAGGAGTCCAATTAACATATCCTTCTTCTAAACTTTTTCAAGCCAATTACTGGCCCCTTCTAGATAAAGTGAAAAACTCCCTACACAATTTACGGTTAGACTCATTATCCTGGTTAGGTAAAATCGCGGCAATAAAGATGGTCGTCCTATCGAAAATATTGTACATTTTCCGAAATGTTCCTATTGATGTCCCCTCTTCCTTTTTACAAAAGGTTCAATCACTAATAAATAAGTACATATGGGGGGGGGAAACAGAGTCAAAGCAACTATTCTATATAAACCCTTAGCTGCGGGTGGTCTTAATGTCCCCTCGGTGAAACACTATTATTTAGCTTAAATTCTTGATCAGCTTAGATATTTATTGTCTGTTGATTCTTCTAAGAAATGGACTTTACTAGAGAATTACATCCTAGGTACTGCAAATATTCGTACTTTTCTTCAAGCAATAGGAACGTTCGGTACTAAGCCTTCTCTACCTTATGTCACGCTGCAAGCTATCTTTAAAGTTTGGTATTCCCTGACTAGAATTGAAAAGAGACTTCCCTCCAGTATATCTAATGCCCCAATACAATTATGAGAGGTAGCTATTCCCAATCTTAATATCAAAAATTGGTCTGAATCTGGCTTGGAAAAAATCTCACAATTGTGGATTGATGGGAGATTAGTCGACTTTTCTTACATTCATAATACATACGGTATCTCAAATAGGGAATTTTATAAATTCCTCCAGATTCGTCATTTGTTGCATTCTCCCAATTACGAAGAGCACTCCCCAGATAACCTAGACTTATTTGATTGGCTTAACTCCACTAAGGGTTCAAATAAAGGCATAACAAAAGGTTACCAACTACTTAAGGAATCTCCCATTGACCCCCTATCTTACATTAGCAAACAATGGAACGAGGACTTGGGGATTACTGTTCCTGATACGGAATGGAAGGAAGCTTACACCGCAATCTCTAAACTTTCAAAGTGCGCTGGACATCTGGAAGGTGCTAGAAAAATCTTATATAGATGGTACTTAACACCTTATAGTCTCAGCAAGATTTTTCCTGAACACTCTTCAAGTTGTTGGAGGTGTGGACACGCATCTGGCACTTTCATGCACATGTGGTGGGACTGCCCCCCTATCTTCAGTCTGTGGGAAAAAACATTTGCTATCATTTCTGGCTTATGCTCCATCCCTATAACTCTCTCTCCCAAGCTGGCTCTTCTATCCATTGGAATTAACGACTTCCCAACCACACTTAAATCTATCATTATGCATGTCATTATAGTCATGCGGTCCAAGATTGCCTCATCTTGGAAATCCAATAATGTCCCAAGCATTAAGAGTATTCTCAAAGACCTTTATATTAACTGCTTATTTGCAGGCCTATGGGCATCTTTCAGAAATAACAAAGCTTCCTTTCATTCTAAATGGGAGATATGGCTTAAAGATTCCAGATGTCATATACCTTCAACCTTGAATATTAGTACTTGACTCATTCAATAACTGACTCGATTAATTTTTAATATTTACCTTTTTGTATACCGAATCTGATGTGTAATACAAGCAATCTAAAGTTGTATGTACTATGTTGTATTGTAATTTTTACATTTACTAAAAACCAATAAAAATGTTGTTAAAAAAAAAAAAAGTGGTCTGGTCATTAAGGGGTTTAAGCTAGGGGAGCTGAGCTGGTTAAATACCAGAAGTGGAAGAGATTGAGTGCACCGATGCCCAAACACTTATCTTTCAAGATGAGTACATGAGTTTCAGCTTCAGCACGCACGGCTGAGTCGCTAGGCGAAACAGCACCACTTCACCACCAATGACTGGGCCTCCATGCGAGACCTGTGTTCCTTGTTGCGCTGTTTCGAGTACTCCACCAACATGGCCAGTGCCGATAACGCCGTTCTCAGCGTTACTATCCCACTTCTATGCCTCCTTGAAAAAATGCTCCTGGCGATGATGGAAGAGGATGTGGCACAGCAGGAGGAGGAGGAAGAGGGATCATTTCGGAGGGTTTCCGGCCAGTCATTCCCAAGTGGCACCGAGAGTGGGTTCCTGCACCCACAAACCCAAAGTACACAATTATCCAGCCAGGGCACAGTTCTGGAGGATGAGAAGGTGGAGAATGAGGAGGAGGAGATGGAGGAGGAGGAACCATGTTCACAGCAGGGTGGCACCCAGACCAGCTCATGGCCATCATTGGTGCGTGGATGGAGGGATACAGAGGACACAGAGGACAGCTTTTTGTTGCCTCTGGGCAGCCTGGCACACATGAGCGATTACATGCTGCAGTGTCTCCGCAACGACCGCCGTGTTGCCCAATAATTTGTCAGTTACATTTTCAGTTGAAATTCAACAATTTTTGGGTGTGAAGTACCACTGCTATACCTAATAGACAGGTTAAACAATAAACAAAAATTGTCTGTTACATTTTATGGTGAAATTCAACAATTTTTGGGTGTGAAGAAGTACCTACTGCTATACCTAGTAGACAGGTTAAACAATAAAAAAAATTGTCTGTTCCATTTTATGGTGAAATTCAATTTTTTTGGGTGTGATGTACCACTGCTATACCTAGTAGGCCAGTTAACAAAAAAAATAAAATTGTCAGTTACATTTTCTGGTGAAATTCAGCAATTTTTTGGTGTGATGTACCACTGCTATATCTATTAGACCGGTAAAAAAAAAATATAACATTTGTCAGTTACATTTTATGGTCAAATTCACCAATTTTTAGGTGTATTATACCCCTCCTCTACCTAGTTGACAGCTTAATAAATTTCAATAATTTTTATTTTACATTTTCGGGTGACAATAAACAATTATTTTCTGTCATAGACCCCTGCTCTAACAAGTAGACAGGTTAATTAAATTTCTGTAATTTTTCTGTTTCATTCTTGGGTTGACATTATACAATTTTAGACGTGAATAAACCCCTGCTCTGCATAGGTGACAGGGAATAACATTTCTGAAATGCTTCTTTAATTGATGCGCGCCACCTCCTTTGATTCAATGCTTAAACTTAAACAAGCTGTACCACATTTAAGCTTCAATACTTTGTCCCACATTTCCGCTTTACTCTTTTGGCCAACATTTGCGCCTCAATAGCTTTTCCCACAATTATGCTTGACTCTTTTGGCCCACATTTGGGCTTCTGTAATTTGTCCCACATTTGCACCTCAATAGCTTTTCCCACATTTCTGCTGGATCCCAATTTTTTTTAATACATTTATCTCCCATAAATTTGGTCTCTTTTTCTCATGCTCCCTCTCCGGCCTGGGACCCTGATTCCCCGCCACCCGTGATCACCATGGTAGGTGCATAAAAGAACATCGAAAGTTGATAAAGCAGATATGAACATCACAAGGACGTGCGACATGGTGAGGCAGTAAGTATGCACACGCCTACACAAACTAACTGGCAGGGGTCAGCCCCTGCAACTTCTGGGTTTCCAAATTGGGCACATGGCCTGAGCTTGCCCTTTATGCTTGGAGGTGCTGGCCTGCCCTGCAGCCGGTGTATTGTCTGAACATGTGTTTAGCACAACTGGAGGGGGTTATCACAGGTTATATTTTCTAATGTTTTGGGGTGTACCCTAATTTAATTAAATAAAAATACATTTTAAACCAAAAAGCAGTGTAGGCTACCTCCTCCTCCACCGCCACTTCCACCTACACCGCCACATCCACCGCCTCTGCAACCTCCTACTCCATATGAACCTGGTCCTCCTAGATCAAGATTATTATTTTTAATTTTTAAGTATTTTATGCAATTTTAAGTAATTTCCCTAGCCACATTTGTTTGAAGAGCACTTGCCATGCTCTTAACCACACTTTGACGACATTTGCAGCCCTCTAGCCCTTTCCATGACATTTTTCCAGCCATTTTAGTGCTAAAAGTTCGGGTCCCCATTGACTTCAATGGGGTTCGGGTTTGGGGTCAAGTTCAGGTCCCAAACTCAAACTTTTTTCCGAAGTTCGGCCAAACCCGTTGAACCCAAACATTCAGGTGTCCGCTCAACTCTATTCATGGTGTTATCTTTCGCTTCTTATTGTAATAAAGCCAACCTGTTCTTCGTTAATGAGTGTGCCTATATTAGATTGCAATCTCATTGCAAGTTTGACAAACATCTTTGTTGTTGTTTAGAAGAGAGATGGGTCTGAAGTTTGCACATAATGTGTTGTCTTTTCCCTCCTTAGGGATTAATGTGATGTGTGCCCTTAAAGTTTCCTGTCTTAATTGATTGTCAAGAGTTAGCATGTTTCAATAATTTGTCAGATGGGGATAATATGTCTGAAATATTTAAAATAGCTGATGGTAAAGCCATCTGGACCGGCACTTTTGACATTTGAAAAAGAGTCAATTATGTTAATCACTTCTTCTGATTGGAAAGGCATTGGAAAATGCTGAAAGACCTACTGTATCTAGATACTTTTGGATGTGTTAATTCGTGGGAGTCTTTTCCTGGCTGTGGGGGTTTAGTCTATAGAGTTTCTCATAAAACTCTTTAAATGAGTTTGCTATGTCTCTAGGTTTTGAGACCTCTTTAGTGTTATCTACCCTGATTTTGGCTATAAAGGACTTGGCTTTAGCTTTGCTTATCAAGCTCGCCAAGGTGGCGCATGCGCATTAATTACTGTGATGCCGTACCAGGAATGGACATCGCAGTGCGCATGCGCCGGCCGACGGAATCAGCGCTTAGGCGCGGGATCTCGTTGAGAGAAAAAGTAAGAAGATAGGTGGGCAGAGGGAAAGGATGGGCGGGCAGAGGGAAAGACTGGGCAGGGGGAAGCGACGATAAGGCCTGGGCACCTACAAGGTTGACGCCAGGGCCGGCCTTAGGTATTCAGGTGCCCTGTGCGAGCTAACCTTGTGGCGCCCCCCCCCCCCCCCCCAAAAGAGAAAAAAAAACATTGCTTGTTGCTGGCATCATGGCATAGGCTGGCTGGCTATCCAACCAAGTAGTTTCCAGCCCGCACACCCCGAAGGCCGGTGTAACGTTATACCTACCTACTTCGTGAGATTTCCCTACCCTCGTCACTTCCGGTCGCACCAGACATGACGTGAGGAGGTGTGCAGCACCGCGCAGGCGCACAACGACAGGTTAGGGAAATTTCACAGCAGGGTGCGCATGCGCCAAGAGTTTCGCTGGCAGTTAGGGTAGGGAAAAATTATGGGCCAGTGCGCAGGCACAGTGATCGGATGGATGTTCTCAGCTGAACACCGGCCGACACTGCGCATGCACCAGGAGCCTCACCAGCGGTTAGGGAAGGGAAAAATTACGTACGGACAGTGCTTTTTCCCTACCCTAACCGCTGGTGAGGCTCCCAGTGCATGCGCAGTGTCGGCTGGTGTCCAGCTGAGAACATCCATCCGATCACCGCGCCTGTGCACTGGCCCATAATTTTTCCCTACCCTAACCGCCGGCGAGGCTCCCGGCGCATGTGCACTCTGCTGTGAAATTTCCCTAACCCGTCGTTATGCGCCTGCGCGGTGCTGATTACATCCTCACATCATGTCCGGTGCGACCGGAAGTGACGAGAGTAAGAAATTTCACGAGGTAGGGAAGGGTAGTATAATGTTACACTGACCCTGGTGTGCCATCATTAATTTTCCCTCCATGGGCACAACAATGTTAGCACCTGTGCCTATAACATAAGTCAGAAGGTGCTAGAAAACACAATGGGAAAATTCATCATTCCCCCTGCACCAGAATTGTGGCACTAAGAAGCCACATATTTTTGCACAAGCTTTGTTTTGCTAAAACAATTGTGACTTTTTGCTCAATCTTGCCACTTTGCTAAATTGGGCAGGGTATGGATCACAGGAACAAGCGGAATGCGAGCGGAGCGCCTGCTGCTCCAGTCCTACACACTGGCCAATCAGCAGCAGGATCTTTGTGCTGCGAAAAGCTGATTGGCCAGTGTGAACTGTGAAATGGTGCAGACGTGCCAGACGCACGGCACGGAGCATCATAAGGTGACAGGTCAGACACAGGGGAGGAGGAATCAGGTCAGATAGGGGAGGGGGCGGTGGGACCACCACGAGGCAGAACACAAGTGCCGCCTCGCCTGCCGCATATTACACTGCGAGCTGTTGGCCGCTCGGCGCCCCTGTTGCTATGGCGCCCTGTGCGGCCGCACAGCCAGCACACCCCAAAGGCCGGCCCTGGTTGATGCCGCCCCTGGGCACTTGCGAGCCCTCATTTGCATATCCTACTAAGAGGATTTTTGCCAGTTTTATAAGTCCATGATTGCTTATAAAGGTAAAGTTTTTATCAACTGTAATGCTGCTAGAAAGCTATGGGAAGGGTTAAAAAGGTGAAACTGTGATGACAGACTCCCTTTAAGTTTTCTCATCCAAAAAGAATATCCTTAGATAGCTCTAGGTCTAACTACCCCTGTAAAATCTATTTTACTTCTTAAAAATGCAGTCTGTACTGTGGATGATTGTAGATATTTTTGTCAGGTCACAGCTCTGCAGGGACTCATCCTCTCAGCTAGCTGGTTGCTCTGCCCCCTCCTCCCCCTCCAGTGGCTTCTCACAGTTCTATTGCAGTTATGGGTTTCATCTTTTTTTTTTTTTTTTTTTGTGTCTGAGTTTAGTTCTGCGAGTCCTACAGTGGATGCCATCATGAATGATCTGTGCACAGTTTCGCCCAAGGCTCGTAAGAACCTGGAAAAAGGTCAAAGCATCCAGTGTGAATAAGCCAACAGGAAATGTTCCTTGAATTTTATTCTAGGGGAACTTTGTACTAAGAATTTGCGCCTTAGTTTCCTATATAAGATCACCTCTATTATTAATCCGGTGTCGTTTGCTCTTCAGCTGCAATCCTCTTTTAGGCTACATAATGCTTTCCACAAATAACTGCTTAACCCCTTCCCAACACATGACGTACTATTACAGTCATGGAAGTCAGTGCGTTCCTGCATCTTGAAGTAATTGTATGTCATGGATAACTCCGGTCACTGTGCTGCATCGCGCGGTGACCGGCATAGGATGACTGCCACGGAGGGGGCAGAGCAACCAGCTAGCAGAATAAGATGACTGCTCGCCATTTTAGCTGAAGGCAAGCAGGAGTTTTTCCGCCCCTCCCCTGCAGCCCTGATCACTGCGATTAGCTGGTTAGTGAAGACCGGCCCATCACAGTGCCGGAAATGGTATGGTGCTGCAGGGGGCCTTGGCTAGAGGTGGCAGGGGCTGATTACAACAGGCTATGTCACCTTCTAGGTCAGGGACACAGGTATCCCCTCCCAGCACTGCGATTAGCTGGAACAACGCTCCAACCAATGGCATCGCTATTTTACAATTAGCCAATCTGTGGTGCTGCTGGTAGCTGGAACAGAGGTGATTGGGGCTGATTACACCAGCCCATGTCACCTCCAAGGTCAGGGAGTGGACATCAGATACTGGTGTCACATCCCAGCACTGCGATTGGCTGGAACAATGCTCCAGCCAATGGCAGCTCTCTATGCAGCTGAAAGAACAGTTGGTGCCTCTTTGTAAGCAATTGTAGCTTGTGACTGCTTGCAGAGAAGACCTGTTCCCCAATGTGCTGCTGGTTGTCGGCTGGGACTTGTGGTACTACCACATAAATCAGTGGTTTTTACTAAAGAAGAACATCTGGAACAGCTGCAGTGATTTTTGGCTCATCTGCAGAAGTTTTAGATCCACATTTCCTGTCCCTTTCCAACCCCTGCCCCCCCCCCCCCTCCGGCAGACTACACTCTTATATATATATATATATATATATATATATAGATATATAGATATAAAGAAGGACGTATGTGTGTATGTTCCATGATCACTCAAAAACGCAACCATCGATTTCAGCATTATTTGGTATAGACATCCCTTGCTACCTGGAAAGAAATCTTGTGGGAAGGGGGGGGGGGGGGGGGGGTCTCAGTATTCTAGGACGTACCATTCCTCCTGAGATTTTCCCCAAAAATGACCTGCATTAGCCAATACAAGCCTGCAAGTCTTTCTCTTCATATCCCAACCTTATCAGCCAATAGAAGCTCGCAAGTCCTTAGTCTGCACATACACACAGTTTTACTCCAGGTTTCCATAACAACCCAACCATTTTTATTCACCGCTGTAGGTCAGTTTTAGGCTTGGGCTACACGACGACATGTGTCGGACGACAATCAGTCGCACGACACATAGGGCACAACTACATGTGTCGCGCTGTTTTGGATCTGGTCAAGATACCAGATAGGTTGATGTACTGCTCCAAATTAGCAGATATTGTCTTGACGTGCCCAGAGGGATTAAGCAAAGACACACACGCTTGGGTCAAAGCGAAATCTCTAGTTTATTATGAGTGTTCACACAGAATATAATATTTCAAATTACCCACTGGACCCAGGAGGTCAAAGATAATATTTCAATAGTCATAAGACTATAATTTCCTGTTTCTGGTCTTTTAAATAAAAATATAACTTTTATTCTTTATTTATTAAACGACGCACAACTACGAAAACAAATTAAAAAAATATAAATGGAGGGCTACTGTATTTGGGGCTGAGGGTAAAATGTCTCTACTTCGTTTGTAGGTCAAAGGATATTAATGCATATCCTTATAAAGATTGAGTGTGGTCTATATCATTGTATTCATTGTGTCTGCAATGTCAGTTCAACACCAGCCGCTCTATCACCTGGACTACACTCTGATTACCTGATTATTAGGGATGAGCGAACTCGAACTGTATAGTTCGGGTTCGTACCGAATTTTGGGGTGTCCGTGACACGGACCCGAACCCGGACATTTTCGTAAAAGTTCGGGTTCGGTGTTCGTCGCTTTCTTGGCGCGTTTGTGACGCTTTCTTGGCGCTTTTTGAAAGGCTGCAAAGCAGCCAATCAACAAGCGTCATACTACTTGCCCCAAGAGGCCGTCACAGCCATGCCTACTATTGGCATGGCTGTGATTGGCCAGAGCACCATGTGATCCAGCCTCTATTTAAGCTGGAGTCACATAGCGCCGCCCGTCACTCTGCTCTGATTAGCGTAGGGAGAGGTTGCGGCTGCGACAGTAGGGCGAGATTAGGCAGATTAACTTCTCCAAAGGACTTGATTAATCGATCGATCTGCAGCTGTGCATCATTGAGCTGCTGAAATTCAATTGCTCACTGTTTTTAGGCTGCCCAGACCGTTTGTCAGTCACTTTTTTCTGGGGTGATCGGCGGCCATTTTGTGTCTTGTGGTGCGCCAGCCCTTGCTGCGACCAAGTGCATTTAACCCTCAATGGTGTGGTTGTTTTTTGGCTAAAGCCTACATCAGGGTGAAGCTGTCACACCAAGTGCATTTAACCAGCAATAGTCTGTTTATTTTTTGGCCATATACTACATCAGGGGCAAGCTGCGCCTGTCACCAAGTGCATTTAACCCTCAATGGTGTGGTTGTTTTTTGGCTAAAGCCTACATCAGGGTGAAGCTGTCACACCAAGTGCATTTAACCAGCAATAGTCTGTTTATTTTTTGGCCATATACTACATCAGGGGCAAGCTGCGCCTGTCACCAAGTGCATTTAACCCTCAATGGTGTGGTTGTTTTTTGGCTAAAGCCTACATCAGGGTGAAGCTGTCACACCAAGTGCATTTAACCAGCAATAGTCTGTTAATTTTTTGGCCATATACTAAATCAGGGGCAAGCTGCGCCCGTCACCAAGTGCATTTAACCAGCAATAGTCTGTTCATTTTTTGGCCATATACTACATCAGGGGCAAGCTGCGCCCGTCACCAAGTGCATTTAACCCTCAGTAGTGTGGTTGGTCAAGCTGTCACACCAAGTGCATTTAACCAGCAATAGTGTGGTTATTTTTTGGCCATATCCCAGTCTAATTCTGTCACTAAATCCATACCGGTCACCCAGCGCCTAAATACTAGGCCTCAAATTTATATTTGAAATCTATCCCTAAAAGGGTATATAATATTCAAGGTGCACATAGGGTCATTCAGAATAACTTCACACACACGCTACTGTGCATTTCCAAGTCTAATTCTGTTAGTAAATCCATACCGGTCACCCAGCGCCTAAATACTAGGCCTCAAATTTATATCCCGCTAAATCTCTCGTTACCGCTGTACTGTTGTGGCTGGGCAAGTTATTTAGTGTCCGTTAAAGCACATTTTTTGTTCAGGGTTGAAATACAATTCCCAATTTAGCAATTTCATAATTTAGTGGTTTCTGCTATATCAGAGCTATTTGAAATCTATCCCTAAAAGGGTATATAATATTCAAGGTGCACATAGGGTCATTCAGAATAACTTCACACACACGCTACTGTGCATTTCCAAGTCTAATTCTGTCACTAAATCCATACCGGTCACCCAGCGCCTAAATACTAGGCCTCAAATTTATATCCCGCTAAATCTGTCGTTACCGCTGTCCTGTTGTGGCTGGGAAAGTTATTTAGTGTCCGTCAAAGCACATTTTTTGTTCTGGGTTGAAATGCAATTCCCAATTTAGCAATTTCATAATTTAGTGGTTTCTGCTATATCAGAGCTATTTGAAATCTATCCCTAAAAGGGTATATAATATTCAAGGTGCACATAGGGTCATTCAGAATAACTTCACACACACGCTACTGTGCATTTCCAAGTCTAATTCTGTTAGTAAATCCATACCGGTCACCCAGCGCCTAAATACTAGGCCTCAAATTTATATCCCGCTAAATCTCTCGTTACCGCTGTACTGTTGTGGCTGGGAAAGTTATTTAGTGTCCGTCACAGCACATTTTTTGTTCAGGGTTGAAATACAATTCCCAATTTAGCAATTTCATAATTTAGTGGTTTCTGCTATATCAGAGCTATTTGAAATCTATCCCTAAAAGGGTATATAATATTCAAGGTGCACATAGGGTCATTCAGAATAACTTCACACACACGCTACTGTGCATTTCCAAGTCTAATTCTGTTAGTAAATCCATACCGGTCACCCAGCGCCTAAATACTAGGCCTCAAATTTATATCCCGCTAAATCTCTCGTTACCGCTGTACTGTTGTGGCTGGGAAAGTTATTTAGTGTCCGTCAAAGCACATTTTTTGTTCTGGGTTGAAATACAATTCCCAATTTAGCAATTTCATAATTTAGTGGTTTCTGCTATATCAGAGCTATTTGAAATCTATCCCTAAAAGGGTATATAATATTCAAGGTGCCCATAGGGTCATTCAGAATAACTTCACACACACGCTACTGTGCATTTCCAAGTCTAATTCTGTTAGTAAATCCATACCGGTCACCCAGCGCCTAAATACTAGGCCTCAAATTTATATCCCGCTGAATTTGAATACAATACATTGGGCCAAATAATATTTTTGTTGTTGTGGTGAACCATAACAATGAGAAAAACATCTAGTAAGGGACGCGGACGTGGACATGGTCGTGGTGGTGTTAGTGGACCCTCTGGTGCTGGGAGAGGACGTGGCCGTTCTGCCACATCCACACGTCCTAGTGTACCAACTACCTCAGGTCCCAGTAGCCGCCAGAATTTACAGCGATATATGGTGGGGCCCAATGCCTGTTCTAAGGATGGTAAGGCCTGAGCAGGTACAGGCATTAGTCAATTGGGTGGCCGACAGTGGATCCAGCATGTTCACATTATCTCCCACCCAGTCTTCTGCAGAAAGCGCACAGATGGCGCCTGAAAACCAACCCCATCAGTCTGTCACATCACCCCCATGCATACCAGGGAAACTGTCTCAGCCTCAAGTTATGCAGCAGTCTCTTATGCTGTTTGAAGACTCCGCTGGCAGGGTTTCCCAAGGGCATCCACCCAGCCCTTCCCCAGCGGTGAAAGACATAGAATGCACTGACGCACAACCACTTATGTTTCCTGATGATGAGGACATGGGAATACCACCTCAGCATGTCTCTGATGATGACGAAACACAGGTGCCAACTGCTGCGTCTTTCTGCAGTGTGCAGACTGAACAGGAGATCAGGGATCAAGACTGGGTGGAAGACAATGCAGGGGACGATGAGGTCCTAGACCCCACATGGAATGAAGGTCGTGCCACTGACTTTCACAGTTCGGAGGAAGAGGCAGTGGTGAGACTGAGCCAACAGCGTAGCAAAAGAGGGAGCAGTGGGCAAAAGCAGAACACCCGCCGCCAAGAGACTCCGCCTGCTACTGACCGCCGCCATCTGGGACCGAGCACCCGAAAGGCAGCTTCAAGGAGTTCCCTGGCATGGTACTTCTTCATACAATGTGCTGACGACAAGACCCGAGTGGTTTGCTTGCTGTGCCATCAGAGCCTGAAGCGAGGCATTAACGTTCTGAACCTGAGCACAACCTGCATGACCAGGCACCTGCATGCAAAGCATGAACTGCAGTGGAGTAAACACCTTAAAACCAAGGAAGTCACTCAGGCTCCCCCTGCTACCTCTTCTGCTGCTGCCTCCTCGGCCTCTTCCTCTGCCTCTGGAGGAACGTTGGCACCTGCCGCCCAGCAAACAGGGGATGTACCACCAACACCACCACCACCTCCGTCACCAAGCGTCTCAACCATGTCACACGGCAGCGTTCAGCTCTCCATCTCACAAACATTTGAGAGAAAGCGTAAATTCCCACCTAGCCACCCTCGATCCCTGGCCCTGAATGCCAGCATTTCTAAACTACTGGCCTATGAAATGCTGTCATTTAGGCTGGTGGACACAGACAGCTTCAAACAGCTCATGTCGCTTGCAGTCCCACAGTATGTTGTTCCCAGCCGCCACTACTTCTCCAAGAGAGCCGTGCCTTCCCTGCACAACCAAGTATCCGATAAAATCAAGTGTGCACTGCGCAACGCCATCTGTAGCAAGGTCCACCTAACCACAGATACGTGGACCAGTAAGCACGGCCAGGGACGCTATATCTCCCTAACTGCACACTGGGTAAATGTAGTGGCAGCTGGGCCCCAGGCGGAGAGCTGTTTAGCGCACGTCCTTCCGCCGCCAAGGATCGCAGGGCAACATTCTTTGCCTCCTGTTGCCACCTCCTCCTTCTCGGCTTCCTCCTCCTCTTCTTCCACCTGCTCATCCAGTCAGCCACACACCTTCACCACCAACTTCAGCACAGCCCGGGGTAAACGTCAGCAGGCCATTCTAAAACTCATATGTTTGGGGGACAGGCCCCACACCGCACAGGAGTTGTGGCGGGGTATAGAACAACAGACCAACGAGTGGTTGCTGCCGGTGAGCCTCAAGCCCGGCCTGGTGGTGTGTGATAATGGGCGAAATCTCGTTGCAGCTCTGGGACTAGACAATTTGACGCACATCCCTTGCTTGGCGCATGTGCTGAATTTGGTGGTGCAGAAGTTCATTCACAACTACCCCGACATGTCAGAGCTGCTGCATAAAGTGCGGGCCGTCTGTTCGCGCTTCCGGCGTTCACATCCTGCTGCTGCTCGCCTGTCTGCGCTACAGCGTAACTTCGGCCTTCGCGCTCACCGCCTCATATGCGACGTGCCCACCAGGTGGAACTCCACCTTGCACATGCTGGACAGACTGTGCGAGCAGCAGCAGGCCATAGTGGAGTTTCAGCTGCAGCACGCACGGGTCAGTCGCACTACAGAACAGCACCACTTCACCACCAATGACTGGGCCTCCATGCGAGACCTGTGTGCCCTGTTGCGCTGTTTCGAGTACTCCACCAACATGGCCAGTGGCGATGACGCCGTTATCAGCGTTACAATACCACTTCTATGTCTCCTTGAGAAAACACTTAGGGCGATGATGGAAGAGGAGGTGGCCCAGGAGGAGGAGGAGGAAGAGGGGTCATTTTTAGCACTTTCAGGCCAGTCTCTTCGAAGTGACTCAGAGGGAGGTTTTTGGCAACAGCAGAGGCCAGGTACAAATGTGGCCAGCCAGGGCCCACTACTGGAGGACGAGGATGAGGAGGAGGTGGAGGAGGATGAGGATGAAGCATGGTCACAGCGGGGTGGCACCCAACGCAGCTCGGGTCCATCACTGGTGCGTGGCTGGGGGGAAAGGCAGGACGATGACGATACGCCTCCCACAGAGGACAGCTTGTCCTTACCCCTGGGCAGCCTGGCACACATGAGCGACTACATGCTGCAGTGCCTGCGCAACGACATCAGAGTTGCCCACATTTTAACCTGTGCGGACTACTGGGTTGCCACCCTGCTGGATCCACGCTACAAAGACAATGTGCCCACCTTACTTCCTGCACTGGAGCGTGATAGAAAGATGCGCGAGTACAAGCGCACGTTGGTAGACGCGCTACTGAGAGCATTCCCAAATGTCACAGGGGAACAAGTGGAAGCCCAAGGCCAAGGCAGAGGAGGAGCAAGAGGTCGCCAAGGCAGCTGTGTCACGGCCAGCTCGTCTGAGGGCAGGGTTAGCATGGCAGAGATGTGGAAAACTTTTGTCAACACACCACAGCTAACTGCACCACCACCTGATACGCAACGTGTTAGCAGGAGGCAACATTTCACTAACATGGTGGAACAGTACGTGTGCACACCCCTCCACGTACTGACTGATGGTTCGGCCCCATTCAACTTCTGGGTCTCTAAATTGTCCACGTGGCCAGAGCTAGCCTTTTATGCCTTGGAGGTGCTGGCCTGCCCGGCGGCCAGCGTTTTGTCTGAACGTGTATTCAGCACGGCAGGGGGCGTCATTACAGACAAACGCAGCCGCCTGTCTACAGCCAATGTGGACAAGCTGACGTTCATAAAAATGAACCAGGCATGGATCCCACAGGACCTGTCCGTCCCTTGTCCAGATTAGACATTAACTACCTCCCCTTAACCATATATTATTGGACTCCAGGGCACTTCCTCATTCAATCCTATTTTTATTTTCATTTTACCATTATATTGCGAGGCTACCCAAAGTTGAATGAACCTCTCCTCTGTCTGGGTGCCGGGGCCTAAATATATGCCAATGGACTGTTCCAATGTTGGGTGACGTGAAGCCTGATTCTCTGCTATGACATGCAGACTAATTCTCTGCTGACATGAAGCCAGATCCTCTGTTACGGGATCTCTCTCCTCTGCCTGGGTGCTGGGCCTAAATATCTGACAATGGACTGTTGCATTGGTGGCTGACGTGAAGCCTGATTCTCTGCTATGACATGCAAACTAATTCTCTGCTGACATGAAGCCAGATTGTCTGTTACTGGACCTCTCTCCTCTGCCTGGGTGCTGGGCCTAAATTTATGAAAATGGACTGTTGCAGTGGTGGGTGACGTGAAGCCTCATTCTCTGCTATGACATGCAGACTAATTCTCTGCTGACATGAAGCCAGATTGTCTGTTACGGGACCTCTCTCCTCTGCCTGGGTGCTGGGCCTAAATTTATGAAAATGGACTCTTACAGTGGTGGGTGACGTGAAGCCTGATTCTCTGCTATGACATGAAGCCAGATCCTCTGTTACGGGACCTCTCTCCTCTGCCTGTGTGCTGGGCCTAAATATCTGACAATGGACTGTTGCAGTGGTGGCTGATGTGAAGCCTCATTCTCTGCTATGACATGCAGACTAATTCTCTGCTGACATGAAGCCAGATTGTCTGTTACGGGACCTCTCTCCTCTGCCTGGGTGCTGGGCCTAAATTTATGAAAATGGACTGTTGCAGTGGTGGGTGACGTGAAGCCTGATTCTCTGCTATGACATGAAGACTGATTCTCTGCTGACATGAAGCCAGATTGTCTGTTACGGGACCTCTCTCCTCTGCCTGGGTGCTGGGCCTAAATATATGCCAATGGACTGTTGCAGTGGTGGCTGATGTGAAGCCTCATTCTCTGCTATGACATGAAGACTGATTCTCTGCTGACATGAAGCCAGATTGTCTGTTACGGGACCTCTCTCCTCTGCCTGGGTGCTGGGCCTAAATTTATGAAAATGGACTCTTACAGTGGTGGGTGACGTGAATTTGTTTGCAGGGGATTTACCTACATGTTGCTGCCTTTTGCAGCCCTCTAGCCCTTTCCTGGGCTGTTTTACAGCCGTTTTAGTGCCGAAAAGTTCGGGTCCCCATTGACTTCAATGGGGTTCGGGTTCGGGACGAAGTTCGGATCGGGTTCGGATCCCGAACCCGAACATTTTCGGTAAGTTCGGCCGAACTTCTCGAACCCGAACATCCAGGTGTTCGCTCAACTCTACTGATTATCAGCTGATTACCCTCAGGAAGTGCACTTTTCCAATAGTAGTCTCTTAGTAGCTGTACTATTTGCACTTCGATTCCTATCTATACTAGCCCTGTCATATAATTATGTATGCTCGGCGTCTGCAGCTCGCCGTGCTCCTATTAGGTAATTTGCACTGCCATAATTTTTAAAAGTGTGTTATAAGATGCAGCTCCCCCGACATGTTTCACCGCTATATGCGGCGTCTTCAGGGGAAAAGGAACTACTATCAACACAAGCGTTTTCTATGGGAGGCCCTTTCTACCCTTAGGGCGGATCTCTCCTATTGATAACCTGTAGCAATTCCACCTCATGTTGAATGATATCTTTTCGGGCCAATCCTGGCACAAATTTCTTCTAATTGTTTCTAAGTCCTAGTGCATGCGTGCCTATCTCCTGAAGCCGAAAACATCTACGTTTCGAACGCAGGCGCGAAACTAACCATCCGATTTGCCTAGGAATCTGACATTGTGACTTAAAAGATGGATAGGATTGGCCTGAAAAGATATCATTCAACATGAGGTGGAATTGCTACAGGTTATCAATAGGAGAGATCCGCCCAAAGGGTAGAAAGGGCCTCCCATAGAAAACGCTTGTGTTGATAGTAGCTCCTTTTCCCCTGAAGGCTGCATATAGCGGTGAAACATGTCGGGGGAGCTGCATCTTATAACACACTTTTAAAAATTATGGCAGGGCAAATAACCTAATAGGAGCACGGCAAGCTGCAGACGCCAAGCATACATAATTATATGACAGGGCTAGTATAGATAGGAATCGAAGTGCAAATAGTACAGCTACTGAGAGACTCCTAGTAAGCTGTTAGATACTATTGGAAAAATGCACTTCCTGAGGGTAATCAGCTGATAATCAGGTAATCAGAGTGTAGTCCAGGTGATAGAGCGGCTGGTGTTGAACTGACATTGCAGACACAATGAATACAATAATATAGACCACACTCGATCTTTATAAGGATATGCATTAATATCCTTTGACCTACAAACGAAGTAGAGACACTTTACCCTCAGCCCCAAATACAATTATAGTCTTATATCAGCTAGGAGCTCAGCTCCGCAACCCCCTCACTGTACCTAGGACCTTGGAAGATCGCTCCTTCCCCATCCCATCTTCAAGATAATGGAAAAGCTGTGTGTGCCTGGTACATCCAGGAAGCAGGATTTTCCTACTAAGCGGTGTCTGAGCAGTGTAACACAAGTGTATAGAACAAGCAAGTATCCATACTGTTTCAATAGTCCATAACAGCCCCCCCTTGGAAACTCTTCGTATCCTCTTCACCTGCAGTGGCGACAACATACCTCTAATAGATAGGCTCCCAGTTTCAGGGCTTATGGTAGTACCCCGGGATTTATCTTACCCTATCTCTGCACGGCATCATAGCTGGGAGGGGGAACAGTGTTGAATGGGGTTTCCTTATGTTCCTCCTCATCATAGAGAAGCATGATAGGTTGCACATCAGTTTTCTTCATTCTTTTTGAAAGGCGGGTCACACAAGTAAGAACAAGCTTAATTACTATATATATCAACAATAGTATTAGGGCTACCTGTAATATTCCTTGGACAATTCCCATGAGCCAACCCCCAATAATTTTAAACCAGTTGGTGGGGTTAAGGAAGGAGAAGGTATCAGACCACCATGTATCTTTAGTAGCTTTATGTGCGTCCAGCCATTTATCCACCATTTTCTCTAGACCCACCTTAACTTGAAAATTACCCTGCGGGTGTATGTTGGTTGGTAACAATGATCAACTGGTTCTGCACGATGTTCAAGGTATTCATAAGTCCCATCACTTCCCATAGTTGATCATCTAGATAATCAGTTGCTACCACCAAATGATCCTACATCTGCACTACCATGGGAAATATGAAAAGGGTACTGAGCACTTTTTTAGGAATGCTCATTTCTACAACATGTGGCTTGCCATTTGGTCGGGGTGTGTTATCTTTGGCCCTACGGTAAAAGGTGTGTTTATTAAGAATAGCATTCATGTCAATTTTAGAGTGTGGTACTATAAATGTGGCAGTAGTAAGCCTGGAAATTGTGCACAGTCCTGTGACATTCTGGGATAACCTTTTGTACGCTTTGTGTCCACAAACTAAGTATATGTCCTCTGGAACTGCCACTGCTGTACTATTGAATAATTGGGTAATTCACGGCATCTACACCAATATACTGCACATGGCTGTCTGTTTTTGAGTCATTGCCATCTGAGTATATGTGTGGACTAAATGTCATGCCTTTGGTTTGTACTTTGAGACATTAACAGTGTGTCCAGCTAGGAAAACATGTGACATTAGCCCAGTATCCCTCTTGCCAGGGGGTAGACCTATGATCTATTGAGGGTCCTGATCTGTTTATCATGAGCCATGGCCACCTGCCCACCCTGTGACAGGCAAGGGCACTTCCCTGTCCTTTTCTTTACTGGATTTAACTTGGTATATGGGTCAAAGTCATGATAAGTAGGTGGATCCTCATGGCTTATTGTTCCGGGGTGGTCAGGACGGCCTTTACTCTTTTACAATGTGAGGTGTGGATCCAGGTGGGTCTCCCTTTGAGTTTCACAGAAGTTGGGGTAGTCAACAGCACTTTGTAGGGTTCCTCGTATCGTGGCTCGAGGGTGCTTCTGATGTGTTTCTTGACTACCACCCACTCTCCAGGTTTCAGAGTGTGGCTTCCTTCTAGGGAGTCTGGATCTGGAATGGAAGAGAGAACTTGTGCATGTATGTCATACAATTATTTGCTCAATGCTATCACATATTTTGCAACAGATTAATAATGCATTTGTAGCTGCTGCGGAAAATACTGCCCCATTATTATGAGATCAGTTTGTGTGGGGGTCTTGGTGTGTGCCTAACTGAAAAGAGTGTTATAGGTGTAAGGGATCGGCTCTTATTCGGGGGTCATTCTGACAATGATCTTCATCGACCACAGGGCTAGGGGCCAAACATAGCTTTTATTTGGCACCTCAGCAAAACCAAAACAAACAATACAAATAAAACACCTGCCCGGCTGGGCTCTAACTAAACATGAGGGATCCCTACCTCACTGAAAGCCCCGTTCACACACGGGAAGAACATGCGGCTTTTCCCAGCCTAGCAAGTCCTCCAGTCAGGAGGACTTCTGATTGTGGCCCAGAAGTCTTCCTGACTCTGGCCTAGCGACCGTCGATTCCAAGACCTCACGGAGTCCCCAAAGTTCAGGCTAACACCTAGCTCCGTGGCCTCTCAGCCAGCTCGGCTGAGCCCACTTGTACAGAGCCTTCCCAGGCCTCTGCTGCACACAGAGATAAGTTCTCTCCTTCATTTCCCTTTGTGTGTTTTATCTAGGCCCTTTAGGGAGACACTTGCTTCCTCCTGGTTTGAAGAAGCAGGTTGCCTCTTCCCTTTTCCCTGCTGCTTAGGGTTGCCCAGGGTTTATAGGTTTAGGCACGAGGGCATGTGCATATCCACCATAAGGGTATGCACATGGGCACAGCAGTTAAGGGAAAGTTTTTATGGATCGCTAGGAGGTGACCCTTTTCTCCCTAGCTTTTGGGCCTAGTCTTTAGTTCTGTTTGTTTTCCCATGTTTGGTTATTTCCCCGCTTACCTACCTATTGTTAAAGGCAGACAGTATCACACAGGATAAGATTAGATACACAGATCAGCAGACAGTATCACACAGGATTGGATTGGATTAGATACACAGCCCAGTAGACAGTATGACACAGGATAGGATTAGATACACAGCTCAGCAGACAGTATCACACAGAATAGGATATTAGATACACAGCTCAGAAGACAGTATCACAAAGGATATAATTAGATACACAGCTCAGCAGACAGTATCACACATCATAAGATTAGATACACAGCTTAGCAGACAGCATCACACAGGATAGGATTAGATACACAGCTCAGCTGACAGTATCGCACAGGATTGGATTAGATACACAGCTCAGCAGACAGTATCACACAGGATAGGATTAGATACACAGCTCAGCAGACAGTATCACACAGGATAGGATTAGATACACAGTTCAGCAGACAGTATGACACAGGATAGGATTAGATACACAGCTCAGCAGACCGTATCACACATGACATGATTAGATACACAGATCAGCAGACAGTATCACACAGGATTGGATTGGATTAGATACACAGCCCAGCAGACAGTATGACACAGGATAGGATTAGATACACAGCTCAGCAGACAGTATCACACAGAATAGGATATTAGATACACAGCTCAGTAGACAGTATCACAAAGGATATAATTAGATACACAGCTCAGCAGACAGTATCACACATCATAAGATTAGATACACAGCTTAGCAGACAGCATCACACAGGATAGGATTAGATACACAGCTCAGCTGACAGTATCGCACAGGATTGAATTAGATACACAGCTCAGCAGACAGTATCACACAGGATAGGATTAGATACACAGCTTAGCAGACAGTATCACACAGGATAGGATTAGATAAAAAGCTCAGCAGACAGTATCACTCAGGATAGGATTAGATACACAGATCAGCAGACAGTGGGGCGAGGTGCTGTAGAGGTCACTGTTATGGGGGGTACTGTCGATATCTTTTAACAACACACATAAACATGAATAAAATATATCCGAGCAAAGTCGGGTCCTTCTGCTAGTCTCTTACAATATAAAAATTAGTTTCTATCTGGACGTCAGTTTGTTCTTTATGCGGGACCAAATGACTCGACCAATCTTCACCAAATTTGGCAAACAGGTACCCATCAGGTGTCCGGGAAGGTTTTAGACCGGGTCTCGGCTCTCTAGGACATACCGTTCCTGAGATATTCCCAAAAAATTACCTGCATTAGCCAAGAGAAGGCTGCAAGTCTTTCACTTATATCCTGCCCTACACACGGCTGCAAGTCTTTCACTCATGTAACTGCCCTACACACGGTCACATGTCCCTTATCAGCCAATAGAAGCTTGCAGGTCCTTCGAAGCTTGCAGGTTCTTTGTCTCCACATAGACACAGTTTTACACCAGGTTTCCATAACAACCCAGTCATTTTCCGGTACTGCTACAGATCAGCTTTAAAAGGGTAGGGCGCTGTGGATGACACAGTTAAGGGACCAGAGTGCTGTGGAGGCTACAGTTCAGGGGGCGGGTAGGGTAGCCATTCAGGCCATCCTCAAAAGATGCACTTAAAACCCCACCCCAGGTCCCGCTAAGCCGTGCCTCTGATTCAATTAGGCCACGCCCCCTCCCACTCGGCCGACAGGGATTGAAAAAATGAAGTTAAAAATCAACTTCTAGGTCCCGCTAAGCCACGCCCCCTCCCACTCCTCAGCCAACACGGATTGAAAAAATATCAACTTCTGTCAGCTGCAGAGGTGGAAGGGACGGTGACTTTCTCCCTGCAGCTCACACTCAGACAGCACATTGCTGCTGTCTTAGGGTGAACTGTTCAAAAGGACACCCCCCCAATCTGGTTAAACCACACCCCCTCCCACTCCTCAGCCGACAGAGATTGGAAAAATGAAGTAAAAAATCTACTTCTAGGTCCTGCTAAGCCACGCCCGCCCAGTTAGGCCACGCCCCCTCCCACTCCTTAGCAGGCAGGGATTGGAAAAATGAAGTTAAATATCAACTTCTGTCAGCTGCAGAGGTGGGAGGGACAGTGACTATCTCCCTGCAGCTCACACTCAGACAGCACAGTACTGCTGTCTTAGAGTGAACTGTTCAAAAGGACATGCCCCAATCCGGTTAAACCATGCCCCCTCCCATTCCTCAGCTGACAGGTATTGAAAAATTAAGTTAAAAATCAACTTCTAGGTCCCACTAGGCCATGCCCCCTCCCACTCAGGGAGGGATTGAAAAAATTAAATAAAAAATCAACTTCTGTCAGCTGCAGGGGTGGGAGTGAGGATGATTTTCTCCCTGCAGTTCACGTTCAGACAGCACAGTGCCAGACGGAAGACAGGGAGTCTGAAATCCGGACTATCTAGCCTAAAAGTGGACCTCTGGCCACCATAGGGGCAGGCTGCTGTGGAGGTCACATTTAAGGGGATGGACCGCTATGGAGGTCAGTGTTAAGGGGCAGATTGCTATTAAGGCCACTGTTAAGGGGGCGGGTCCCTCTGGAGGTCACTGTCAAGAGGGTGTTGTGCTGTGAAACTCACAGTTAAAGGGGAAGGCTGCTGTAAGGGTCAAAGTTAAGGGGATGGGCTGCTGTAGAGGTCTCATTTTAAGGAAGGGGGCACTTTGGAGGTGGGGGGGGCAGTGTTAAGGGGTGAGGGGCTATGGAGTTCACTGTACTGTACTGTATTGTAGCGGTCACTGTTATGGGGGATACTGTCGATATCTTTTAACCACATGCAGAAACATTAAATTAAATAGATGAAATATACCCGTGCAAAGCCGGGTCCTTCTTCTAGTCTCTTATATATCCAAAAATGAGTTTCTGTCTTTCTGTTCTTTATGCGCGACCAAACGACTGGACCGATCTTTACAAAAGATCTCTAGGACGTATCGTTACCTGCATTAGCCAATACAAGCCTGCAAGTCTTTCTCTTCATATCCCAACTGCCATACACACGGTTACATTTCCCTCATCAGCCAATAGAAGCTTGCAGGTGTTTAGTCTCCACATACACACAGTTTTACTCCAGGTTTCCATAACAACCCAGACATTGTTCTTCACTGCTTAGGTCAGCTTTAGGCTAGGGCTACACTGCTACATGCATCCATCTTGGATGGATTTTTTGTGACTGTCGCGTCGCAGCATGTCGCAGTGCGACACCATAGCTTAGCATTATAAAAATTGTTGAGTGACATTGGTACGACAAAATGTCTCACGATACATGTCGTCTTGTAGAGGTCACTGTTAAAGGGCACAGGGTTTACTTTCAAAGAGGCAGCTGCTGTGAAGGTCACTGTTAAGGGAACAGGGGGCCCTATTAAAGGGGTAGCTGCTGTGGAGGTCACTGTTAAAGAGGCGGGCACTATGGAGGTCATGGTTAAAGGGGCGTTCACTGTGGATGTTACTATTAAGGGGGCGGGCCGCTGTGGCGGTCACTGTTAAAAGGGTGAGCGCTGTGGAGGTCACTGTTAAGGGGGCAGGGGCCACTATTAAAGGGGGAAGCTGCTGTGGAGGTCACTTAAGTCAGCAGGGTACTGTGAGGTCACTTTTAAGGGAGTGGGGTATTGTGGAGGTCACTGTTATGGGAACGGGATACTGTGGCAGTCACTGTTAAAGGGACGGGTGCTGTGGAGGTTTCTGTTAAGGGGGCAGGTAACAGTGGAGGTCACGGATAAGGGGACAGTCCCCTCTGGTGCTCAGTGTTAAGGGGCAGGGTGCTGTATAGGTCACTGTTAAGGGGCGGGCCCCTGGGGAGTCAATTTCAAAAGAGTGGGGTGCTGTAAAACTCACTGTTAAAGGGGCAGGCTAATGTGAAGGTCAAAGTTAAGGGGATGGACTGCTGTGGAGGTCCCATTTTAAGGAGGCGGGGCACTGTGGGGGGGCCAGTGTTAAGGGGTGAGGGGCTGTGGAGTTAACTGTTAAGCGGGCAGGATACTGTAGAGGTCTGTTATAGGGGATACTGTCGATATTTTTTTAACACACATAAACATTAAATTAAATAGATGAAATATACCCGTGTGAAGCTGGGTCCTTCTGCTAGTCTCTTATATATATATAAAAATTAGTTTCTGTCTGTCTGTCTGTCTAGACGTTCTTTATGCACGACCAAACAACTGGACCAATCTTCACAAAATTTGGCACACAGGTACATCAGGTGTCAGTGAAGGTTTTAGACCGGGTCTCAGCTCTCTAGGACGTACCGTTCCTGAGATATTCTCAAAAAATGACCTACATTAGCCAAAAAAGCCTGCAAGTTTCTCTTCAAATCCCAACTACCATACACACAGTTTTACTCCAGGTTTCCATAACAACCCAGATATTTTTCTTCACTGCTGTAGGTCAGCTTTAGGCTAGGCATACAGGGTGACAATAAGTTGCACGACACATAGGGCACAACTACGCTGCTACATGCATCTATCTTGGATGGATTTTTTGCAACTGTCATTAGAAAAGTTGTTGAGACAAAATGTCGCACGAAACATCGTCATGTAGCCATAGCATTTAACAGTTGGGCGCTGTAGAGGTCACTGATAAAGAGGTGGGAACTGTGGAGGTCACTGTTAAAGGGGCGGGCACTGTGGAAGTCACTGTGAAAAAGGCGGGTACTGTTAAAGGGGAGGGCACTGCGGAGGTCACTGTTAAAGAGGCGGGATCTGTGCAGATCACTGTTAAAGGGGTGGGCACTGTGGAAGTCACTGTGAAAGAGGCGGGCACTGTGGAGGTCACTGTTAAAGGGGCAGGCACTGTGGAGGTCACTGTTAAAGGGGCGGGTGCTGTGGAGGTCATTGTTAAAGGGGTAGGCTCTGCAATGGTCACCGTTAAAGGGGCAGGCGCTGTGGAGGTCACTATTAAAGAGGAGGGTGCTGTGGAGTTCATTGTTAAAGTAGCGGGCGCTGTGGAGGTCATTGTTAAAGAGGTGGGCACTGTGGAGGTCACTGTTAATGGGTCGGGCACTGTGGAGGTAACTTAATGGGTCGGGCGCTGTGGAGGTCACCGTTAAGGGATAAGGGTGCTTTGAAACTCACTGTTAAAGGGGCGGGTTTCTGTGAAGGTCAAAGTTAAGGGGATGGGCTGCTGTGGTCAAAATTAAGGGGATGGGCTGTTGTGGAGGTCTAATTTTAAAGTGGTGGGGCACTGTGGGGGGATGTCAGGGTTAAGGGGTGGGGACTGTGGAGTTCCCAATTATAGGGGTGGGATGCTGTACTTTTCACTGTTATGTCGATCTCTTTTAATGACACAAAGGAACATTAAATGAAATAGATAAGATATACCCGTGCAAAGCCGGGTCCTTCTGCTAGTCTCATATATATACAGTACAGACCAAAAGTTTGGACACACCTTCTCATTCAAAGAGTTTTCTTTATTTTCATGACTATGAAAATTGTAGATTCACACTGAAGGCATCAAAACTATGAATTAACACATGTGGAATTATATACCTAACAAAAAAGTGTGAAACAACTGATGAGTCCAAGTTTGAGATCTTTGGTTCCAACTACCGTGTCTTTGTGCGAAGCAGAAAAGGTGAACGGATGGACTCTACATGCCTGGTTTCCACCATGAAGCATGGAGAAGGAGGTGTGATGGTGTGGGGGTGCTTTGCTGGTGACACTGTTGGGGATTTATTCAAAATTGAAGGCATACTGAACCAGCATGGGCTACCACAGCATCTAGCAGCGGCATGCTATTCCGTCCAGTTTGCGTTTAGATGGACCATCATTTACACAGCCCCAAACACACCTCCAGGCTGTGTAAGGGCTATTTGACCATGAAGGAGAGTGATAGGGTGCTGCGCCAGATGACCTGGCCCCCACAGTCACCGGACCTGAACCCAATCGAGGTGGTTTGGGGTAAGCTGGACCGCAGAGTGAAGGCAAAAGGGCCAACAAGTGCTAAGCATCTCTGGTAACTCCTTCAAGACTGTTGTAAGACCATTTCAGGTGACTACCTCTTGAAGCTCATCAAGAGAATGCCAAGAGTGTGCAAAGCAGTAATCAAAGCAGAAGGTGGCTACTTTGAAGAACCTAGAATATACAATATTTTCAGTTGTTTCACACTTTTTTGTTATGTATATAATTCCACATGTGTTAATTCATAGTTTTGATGCCTTCAGTGTGAATCTACAATTTTCATAGTCATGAAAATAAAGAAAACTCTTTGAATGAGAAGGTGTGTCCAAACTTTTGGTCTGTACTGTATATAAAAATGAGTTTCTGTCTGTCTGTTTTGTTTGTCTGTCTGTTCTTTATGCACCACCAAACGACTGAACCGATCTTCACCAAATTTGGCGCACAGGTGCATCAGGTGTCCAGGAAGGTTTTAGACCGGGTCTCAGCTCTCTAGAATGTATCGTTCCTAAGAGATTCCTGCATTAGCCAATTCCTGCATTAGCCAATACAAGCCTGCAAGTCTTTCTCTTCAAATCCCAACTGTCATACACACAGTCACATGTCCCTTATCAGCCAATTGAAGCTTGCAGGCTCTTAGTCTACACATACACACACAGTTGTACTCCAGGTTTCCATAACAACCCAGCCATTTTTCTTAACTGCCGAAGGTCAGTTTTAGGCTAGGGCTACATGACAACAATAAGTCGCACGACACATAGGGCACAACTATACTGCTACATGCATCCATCTTGGATGAATTTTTTGTGACTGTCGCTGCAGCATGTGGCAATGCGACACCATAGCCTATTATTATAAAAATTGTTGCATGACCTATGTCGTCATGTAGCCCTAGCCTTAACCCCTTCAGGACCCTGCCATTTTGCACCTTAAGGATCAGGCTGTTTTCTTGAAATTTGACGTGTCACTTTATGTGGTAATAACTTTGGAACACTTTTACTTATCAAAGACATTCTGAGATTGTTTTCTCGTGACAAATTGTACTTCATGATAGTGGTAAATTTCAGTCAATATTTCTCATTTTTATTTTAAAAAACCCCCAAAATTTACCAAAATAATTTGAAAAATTTGCAACTTTCCAATTACATTTTTTTCTGCTTTTAAAACAGATAGTGATACCTCATATAATAGTTATTATTTTACATTTCCCATATGTCTACTTTAAGTTTGGATCATTTTGTGAATGCCATTTAATTTTTGGGGGACATTAGAAGGCTTAGAAGTTTAGAAGCAAATTAAATTTTTCAGAAAATTTCCAAAACCTACTTTTTAAGGGCCAGTTCAGGTCTGAAGTCACTTTGTGAGGCTTACATAATAGAAATTACCCAAAAATGATCCCATTTTAGAAACTACACCCCAAGGTATTCGAAACTGATTGTACAAACATTGCTAACTCTTGGGCCCCTTTCACACGAGCAAGTTTTCCTCACAGGTGCAATGCGTGACATGAACGCATAGCACCCGCGCTGAATCCTGACCCATTTGTGGGTCAGTGTATATGAGCGTTTTCTTTCACGCATCAGTTCTGCGTTGCGTTAAAAAAGCAGCATGTTCTGTAGTCTGCGTTTTTCACGCAGTCCTGGACCCATAGAAGTGAATGGGTCTTCAGTGAAAAACGCATTGCATCCACAAGCAGGTGCAGATGTTATGCATTTTTTTGCTGATGGCTGCTAAGAGATGTTGTTTGTAAATGTTTAGTTTTTTATCATGCGCGTGAAAAAACGCATCAAAAGGCATTGCACCCGCACTGAAAAAACTGAACAACTGAATGCAGTCGCAGACAAAACTGACTGAACATGCTTGCGAGTTTCACTGAACGCACCCTGAACGCATCTGGACCTAATCTGTATCGTTCGTTTGAAAGAGGCCTTGGTGTTCCACAAGAAATAAATGTAGATGAAATTTCTGTTTTTTGGCAGATTTTCCAGTTTAATCCATTTTTTACAGTAACAAAGCAAGGGTTAACAGACAAACAAAACATAATATTTATTACCCTGTTTCTGTAGTTGACAGAAACACTCCATATTTGGTTGTAAACTGCTGTACGGGCACACGACAGGGCGTAGAAGGAAAGCAACACCATATAGTTTTTAGAAGGCAGAGTTCAATGGGATAATTTTAATGTGTCATCTCACATTTGAAGACCCCCTGGTGCACCCCTAGAGTAGAAACTTCCCAAAAAATGACCCCATTTTGCAAACTACGGGATAAGGTGGCAGTTTTGATGGTACCACTTTAGGGTACATCTGATTTTTGTTTTTTCTATATTACACTTTTTTTGAGGCAAGGTAACAAAAAATAGCTCCTGCACCCGCCCAATCAGCATGACGTACATCATTGGTCCTTAAGTCACTGCCAGATATGACGTACATGTCCTGTGTTGTGCCATGGATGATGGAAGATTCCCTAAAGAAATGCTAGAGGCGGTTGTAATCACACTACCAAAGATATAACGGGCAGAGATCCAATGACCCTCCAAAATGTCCAGCCTATATCTTTACTGAACACTGACCTCAATATCTATGCCAAGCTTTTAGCAAATGCCATAGATTAGACCATATTTTCCATCTTTAGTGGTTCCAGACTAGGTTGGCTTTGTATAGGGCTGACAGATTACTAACAATTGCAGGAGAGTATTAAACTTGATGGATTATATCAATAGGACGTCTACCCAGTCGGTATTTGTCACTCTAGACGCCGAGAAGGCATTAGACCGAGTGAATTGGTTGTTTGTCTTCTGGGTGCTCCGCACCATGGGCTTTCCGTGAACTGATGGTGAGAGCCATTACTGCATTATACATACAAATGCTGGCAAATGATGTTCTATCTGACCTATTTGCATTATCGAATGGTACGAGACAGGGATGCCCCCTCTCGCCCCTTATATTCATTTTATCAGTAGAACAATTAGCACAGGTGATCCGACAGGCTACTGATATCAAGGGAATTGAGATAAGAGGTAGACAACACAGTCTCTCTTTGCAGATGATATTATTTTGACTTTGGCAAACCCCTCAGAGTCTTTAAGGAAAGTATTGGAGATTAGTTGCTATTATGGATCCCTCTCATATTATAAAGTTAATGAGGAAAAGTCTAAAGCATTGCAATTTTTTATTCCCAAGGATGTTCTCTTTAACCTACAAGCTAATTTCCCTCTGGACTGGCATGACTTTCATGTTCATTATTTAGGGATTCAGATTACCTCCACACCTCAAAAGCTGCCAATTTCCCCGCTCTCCTCTCCATCTTGCAGGGTGACCTGGAAAACATGGCTGAAATTGAACTTTCTTGGGCAGGCTGTATTGCGGAATTTTAACAACATTCTCTCCTTAAGTTATTATACCTTTTTAGAAAACTCCCTATACCGTTACCCTTTTCCTTTTTTGCTAAATTCAACAGAATGCAAAATCAGTTTATTTGGTATAAAGGCAAACCTCAAATAGCTAAAAGTATTTTGAATAGATATAAGAAATTTGGAGGGTTAAGCCTACCCAAGATTGGTGATTGCTATCTGGCTTCTCAAGTCAAACAACTGAGAGAATGGTGTGTAGCCGATAGCTCTAAACATTAGGTGCATATCGAACAATCTCAAGCCCCGACACAGAACCTCAAGGCATTACTTATGGCCTCATTGCGGGAGAACTCCTGTATTCTTTGCCTTCATATTTCATTTCTACGTCATTATCCCTATGGAAAAACTATCAAGCCAGGGGCAGTGGCGTAGCTAGAAATGACTGTGCCCCACAGCAAATTTGTGAATGGGGCCCCCCTCCCCCAGTAATTTTTTCGCAACCCCTTCCTTTCACGCTGCCCCCACTCCTGTGACTAGTAAAGATCGCTCTCTCAGTCCAGGCCCGGCAGCTGTTCCAGCCGTTTCCTACACTGTCACTGTATATAATTTCATTGTGTAATACTGTTGAGGGGGCCCTGACAATATCTTTTAGTCCTCCTCCTCCTGGATGGGCCCCCTTCTGGGTCAGGGCCCCAGAGCAGCCGCTTCCCCTATAGTTATGCCCCTGGCCAGGGGAGACCGACCTCCAGTCTCTGTGTCCATGTTAACCTTGGAAGAAGCGAGGGGTTAATACAGTGGCTGACCTCTTGTCTCAGTCATTGTTAAAGGCTTTTGCAGAATTGCAAGAGACTTTTTAGATTCCATTTCAGTAGTTTTATAAATATTTGAGAGTAAGACACTTCACAGCGGAGAGGCTTCCTTTTACAACAAAGGCCAATATAGAGTTACTGCGCCTTGGTGTATATCGACTGCAGCACCAACAGGGATCAAACCGATCTATTGATACTTGGGCTGTAAAGATTATTTTATCAAGTCAGCTCTTTTTCTCTCCTGGGAATCGGAAATAGGGAAATCTTTCTCCACCACTCAATGGTCCTCGGCCATTCGATACGCTGTTTCACATCTGAAATGTACATCACTGTTTGAATCCTATACGAAATCAGTGCTCTGGTTTCGTATAGGATTCAAAAACTTAGCAATGTTTTCCCTGGTACTTCTCATGTCTGCCGGAGGGGAAGCGGGGGGTGTGTGTGTGTCTCTTTTACATGTTTTGTGAGGTTACCCCAAACTCTTGGGTCTGTGGTCTTCTGTTTTCCAGACTCTTTCAGATGTGGTTGGGTATGGATTGGATCCGGAGCCAGCCTTAGCTCTACTATTGATAGACCTGATGAAATTACCAGTCCTCATAAGAACAGTGGCGATGCATATATTCCGGGCTACTAAATTGGCCATAACTAGCACTTGGAAAAGCTTGACCATTCTTATTGTCAGGAAATATTAAGATCTGTAGAAACCACTCCATATGAACGGATGTTGGCTCTAAAAAATTTAACTATTAGAAGTGGAGTAGAACTATGTAGTGGAGTGTGCTATCTGGCCCTCTTTGTACCCAACTGCCTCCATGTCTCATGAAACTACCACGAGACTACAAAGCAGTTGATGTCTATTGTCTGATGCTATTATCCTCGATTTTATCTAGCGATTCTAGGGATGCCGATTGTGAACCTCTACCTTGAAGTCTGTTTTAATCTTTTTTTTTTTTATGTTGTTTATTTACCCCACTGAACACTTGCCTATTGACTTTACACAGGCTTACTTAATCAGTGGTCTTTGTTTAATTGTGATATATGTTAACTGTGAAAAAATTCTCAATACAAACATATTGAACGATAAAGTTTAAAAATCAAATCCCAAAGTCCCGTGAGACTTCTGTGAAAACAAATTTGCCTCGCTGGAGCCCATACATATGAATCCTGTACAGAGACGAATCTCCGTACAGCATTCAAACAAAGTTTTGAACGAATCGACTTTGGGACTAGGATCTGAAGTTCGCTCAAGACAACTCTCTTTGCCTGGGCTGTCAGTTTAGGTTGGCAGCATTTCTTAGTAGGTATGTAGCAGGTTTGCAGTTGTGCCATACTCCTATTTTCAAATGATGGATTGAACAAGTGTTCTATGAGATGTTCAGAGCTTGGGATATTTTTCATAACCTAACCCTGCTTTATACTTCTCCACAACTTTATCCCTGACCTATCTGTTGTGTTACTTGGTTATTATTATGCTGTTTGATCACTAACGTTCTCTAAAAATAAAAAAAGCAACCTCTGATGTCTTCACAGAACAACTGTAGTTATACTGAGAATAAATTACACACAAGTGGACTCTAATTAGGTAACTTCTGAAGGCAATAGGCCACACTGGTTTTATTTAGGGGTATTAGAGTACAGGGGGCTAAATACAAATGCATGCCACACTTTTCAGATTTTTATTTATTAAAAATTATGGAAAATCATTTATCATTTTCACTTCGTACATACCTTGCTCCTTTGTGTTGGTCTACCACATAAATTCCCAACAAAATACATTTAAATTTGTGAGTGTAACATGAAAAAATTTGTAAAAGTTCAAGCGATATGAATACTTTTTTAAGGCACTGTATAACCTTTAAGAAAAAAAATCTGTGAAGATCAGTGCTTGATGTAATTGTACTATCATGTCCGAGAACTGTAGTTCTCTAGAATGAACCATTGTAAACTACAATCTGGACACCTGTCCATTCAACTTTGCATGAAATAATTTTAATGTGTCATGCTTTCCCACCCAAATCGCAAAGATACAGGGAGTGCAGAATTATTAGGCAAATGAGTATTTTGACCACATCATCCTCTTTATGCATGTTGTCTTACTCCAAGCTGTATAGGCTCGAAAGCCTACTACCAATTAAGCATATTAGGTGATGTGCATCTCTGTAATGAGAAGGGGTGTGGTCTAATGACATCAACACCCTATATCAGGTGTGTATAATTATTAGGCAACTTCCTTTCCTTTGGCAAAATGGGTCAAAAGAAGGACTTGACAGGCTCAGAAAAGTCAAAAATAGTGAGATATCTTGCAGAGGGATGCAGCACTCTTAAAATTGCAAAGCTTCTGAAGCGTGATCATCGAACAATCAAGCGTTTCATTCAAAATAGTCAACAGGGTCGCAAGAAGCGTGTGGAAAAACCAAGGCGCAAAATAACTGCCCATGAACTGAGAAAAGTCAAGTGGGCAGCTGCCAAGATGCCACTTGCCACCAGTTTGGCCATATTTCAGAGCTGCAACATCACTGGAGTTCCCAAAAGCACAAGGTGTGCAATACTCAGAGACATGGCCAAGGTAAGAAAGGCTGAAAGACGACCACCACTGAACAAGACAGACAAGCTGAAACGTCAAGACTGGGCCAAGAAATATCTCAAGATTTTTTTCTAAGGTTTTATGGACTGATGAAATGAGAGTGAGTCTTGATGGGCCAGATGGATGGGCCCGTGGCTGGATTGGTAAAGGGCAGAGAGCTCCAGTCCGACTCAGACGCCAGCAAGGTGGAGGTGGAGTACTGGTTTGGGCTGGTATCATCAAAGATGAGCTTGTGGGGCCTTTTCGGGTTGAGGATGGAGTCAAGCTCAACTCCCAGTCCTACTGCCAGTTTCTAGAAGACACCTTCTTCAAGCAGTGGTACAGGAAGAAGTCTGCATCCTTCAAGAAAAACATGATTTTCATGCAGGACAATGCTCCATCACACGCGTCCAAGTACTCCACAGCGTGGCTGGCAAGAAAGGGTATAAAAGAAGAAAATCTAATGACATGGCCTCCTTGTTCACCTGATCTGAACCCCATTGAGAACCTGTGGTCCATCATCAAATGTGAGATTTACAAGGAGGGAAAACAGTACACCTCTCTGAACAGTGTCTGGGAGGCTGTGGTTGCTGCTGCACGCAATGTTGATGGTGAACAGATCAAAACACTGACAGAATCCATGGATGGCAGGCTTTTGAGTGTCCTTGCAAAGAAAGGTGGCTATATTGGTCACTGATTTGTTTTTGTTTTGTTTTTGAATGTCAGAAATGTATATTTGTGAATGTTGAGATGTTATATTGGTTTCACTGGTAAAAATAAATAATTGAAATGGGTATATATTTGTTGTTTGTTAAGTTGCCTAATAATTATGCACAGTAATAGTCACCTGCACACACAGATATCCCCCTAAAATAGCTAAAACTATAAACAAACTAAAAACTACTTCCAAAAATATTCAGCTTTGATATTAATGAGTTTTTTGGGTTCATTGAGAACATGGTTGTTGTTCAATAATAAAATTAATCCTCAAAAATACAACTTGCCTAATAATTCTGCACTCCCTGTATTGTCAGCGTATCTCCAACAGGACTAGACTAGAGGGATGGACAAATTTGTACTCAAAGGAGAACATGTAGATGTTATCACCATAAGAAACGCACTGGACCCCCCAGCAAGCCCCTTCCCCTACTATTAGCAACTAGAAGTAATCATCTTCAAATAGAATATGATTCCTACTGAGGGCTACCTCCAGCAGCTGAACTGTCCACCCTCAGAGTCATGTCTGGAGCTGGTGAGCACTCACGTTTCAAGTTCCCTGCCATGTTGCAAACACATATAGGGTGATCCAATGTCAAATGATACCAAAATTATATCACATATCAAATTCCATCAACACTCTATCAAGGAAAATTGCAGTATTATTAAAGGGGATGTCTCATCTGAAAATTTATAGCACATTGCTAGGATATGACACAAGTATCTGATAGGTGCAGTGATCCCACTACTATCTCCAGAATGAAGCCCCCAAACTGAAGGGAGAGCAGCAGCCACTCTCCTTTCACCACTATGGGAGTTACAAGCGCTCAGCTATTTACGGCAGTCCCATCATAGTGAATGGGGAGATGGCCGCGCAAGCGTGGCTAGCTCTCCATTCACTACTTTAGGATTTATCTAATCCCTTTAAACAACAATTTGCTCCCTGAAACTAATGGGCATCCCAGAGGATCCTGTAGACACTTATGTATTTTCGGGAGCATGTATTATAGTGTAATGGCGTCCTACCAAAAAGTATCCCCAACTTGATTAATTTGAACTATAGGCTTAGAAACTGTAGGAAGGCTCAATGACCGTGTCCAGAAAGTTGTGGTCAATGATTGCTATTCTGAATGGTCCCGGGTTATACAGTTGTGTTCAAAATAATAGCAGTGAGACATCACTAAGCTGATCAATTACTTTTTTTGGTAGAAATTATATTTGTACATGGCAAATAATTTACTAGCAGGTGTAGTAGAGTAATAGAAATCCAACAGACCCAACAGTCATGCCATGCATGCTGCTGATTATCTGTAATTTAATCACTTATTGAAAGTAGCATGCTCAAAATAATAGCAGTGTGGAGTTCAATTAGTGAGGTCATTCATTCTTTGAAAAACAGGTGGCAATTATTGCCCTTATTTAAGGAAGGAAGGCAGCAAATGTTGTACATACTGGTTACAGTGCATTTCTCTTTGAAATTCTGAGGAAAATGGGTCATTCCAGACATTGTTCAGAAGAACAGCGTACCTTGATTAAAAAGTTGATTGGAGCGGGGAAAACATATAAAGAAGTGCAGAAAATAATAGGCTGCTCAGCTAAAATGATTGCAGATGCTTTAAAATGGGAACCAAAACCTGAAAGACGTGGAAGAAAGAGAAAAACTACCATTCGAATGGATAGAAGAATAGCAAAAATGGCAAGGACACAATCAGCTCCAGCAAGATCAAATGTGAAGCCAAGCTATCTGCAAGAAGCCCCCACAAAGTCCCATTGTTGAAAAACTGACATGTGCTGAAGAGGTTACAATTTGCTAAAAAGCACATTGACTGGCCTAAAGAGAAATGGCACAACATTTTGTGGACTGATGAAAGTAAGACTGTTCTTTTTGGGTCTAGTGGCCGGAGACAGTTTGTCAGACTACCCCCAAACACTGAATTCAAGCTACAGTACACTGTGAAGACAGTGAAGCATGGTGGCGCAAGCATCATGATATGGAGATGTTTCTCATACTACAGTGTTGGGCCTATTTATCGCATACCAGGGATGACGGATCCGTTTGAATACGTGAGAATACTTGAAGAGGTCATGCTGCCTTATGCTGAAAAGGAAATGCCCTTAAAATGGGTGTTCTAACAAGAAAACGACCCCAAAAACACCAGTAAACGTGCAACATCTTGGTTCCAGACCAACAAGTTTGACGTTATTGAGTGACCAACCCAATCCCTGGATCTTAATTTAATAGAAAACTTGTGGGGTGACATAAAAAATGCAGTTTGAGGCAAAACCAAGATATGGAGAAGAACTGTGGAATGTAGTCCAATCATCCTGGGCTGGAATACCTGTTCACATGTGCCAGAAGTTGGCTGACTCCATGCAACACAGATGTACAGCAGTTCTCAGAAAGAGTGGTTTTACAACTAAATACGAGTTAAGTGATTCAAAGGAAAGCAAAATCTTCAAACATTTTTCAGTTTATATAGTGAATGTTTGAGTTTGTAAAGAAGAATACAAACACTGCTATTTTTTTGAACAGTCTAATATTCACTTTTCTTAAAATGTTTTAGAGGAACAACACAAATTTGACATTTTTCTTCATGTTTTTATTTGGAATAGAATGTGTAGTGTTCCCAATGCATTTGTGTGTATGGAAATAGAAGCTATTAGAAGGATTTTGAGCTTTATTCACTTTTTTAAACACACTGCTATTATTTTTAACACAACTGTAAGAAGTGTACCCCAAGGTTCAGGTCTGGGTCCTCTATTATTTAATTTATTAATGATATTGAGGATGGGATTAATAGCACTATTTCTATTTTTGCAGATGACACAAAGCTATTTAGTACTGTGCAGTCTATGGAAGAGGTCCACAAACTAAAAGCTGACTTGGACACAGTGTTTGAGCATCAACTTGGCAAATGAGGTTCAATGTAGATAAATGTAAAGTTATACATCTGGGTAATAATAATAATATATGTGCATCATATGTCATTGGGGAGGTAACACTGGGGGAGTCACTTGTAGAGTAGTATTTGGGTGTCCTTGTGTATCATAGATTAAATTACAGCATGCAATTTCAATCAGGTGCTTCGAAGCCTAGCAGGATATTTTCATGTATTAAACAAGGCATGGAGTCACAGGACAGGGATAAAATATTACCACTTTAAAAAGCTTTTGTACGGCTGGAATATGCAGTTCAGTTTTGGGCACCAGTCCACAGAAAGGATGCTCTGGAGGTGGAAAAAGTACAAAGTAGAGCAACTAAACTGATAAGGGGTATTGAGGGTGTTAATTATGAGGAAAGATTAAAATAACAAACACCCTCCATGCCCCTTATCAGTTTAGTTCTAAGGGGCATGGAGGGTGTTAATTATGAGGAAAGATGAAAATAATTAAATGAATTTAGCTTTGAGAAGAGACGTCTAAGGGTGGACATTATTTACCCATACAAAAATATAAATGGGCCGGATAAAAATATGTTGAAACCCTGTTCCAAGTAAAATCCCCTCAAAAAGACAAGGGGGCACTGCCTCCATCTGGAGAAGAAAAAGTTCAGTCTCCAGAAGTGTCAAAGCTTCTTTACTGTAAGAACTGTGAATCTGTGGAATAATCTACCTCAGGACGTGGTCACAGTAGAAACAGTGGCCAGTTTTAAAAAGAGCTTAGATGAATTCTTAAAAGTAAATTAGAATAATGATGTAGAAATCTAGGTCTTACTCCCCTTTTTCTAAAATTCACATCCCCACACAGCAGACGCCTAGGGCTCCTCAGATGCTGTGGTCAAATGTGACCATGGCATCGGAGCGCTAAAAATCTGGAATTGCTGTGCTACCGTACCTGTAATACTTGGCTCTCACACATAGCAATCAGGGCAGCCAATTGATTGCTGTGATGTTCTGGGTCTCTGAAGAAACTCTGCATATCAGCTCTGTACTTCTTGTGGAAGGATGCAGGTGGCAGGGCTCCAAATGATAACAGAAGATGGAGCTTACAGTACTAATTTACTGCACTGTAAGCAAATTGCAATCTGAAGATCATATATTTTAGTCCCCCAAGAGTTTTTAGTCCCTCCTTTCTCCAGAAGTAAGATTAAAAAACAATAAAAAAATAAACATCATAGGCATAACTAGTACCATATTTTTGCCCTTTAAGACACACTCCCCCCCCCCCCCCCCCAAATGTCAGTGCGTCTAATGAGGTGAATACTGATGAGAGCTTCCATTATAAGCGCTTATTAGTACTGGAAGACCGGGAAGTGGTAATGCAGCACGCCCTGGGCTCTGTACTTACTGCTTCCTGGTCAACGGCCGCTTGCTGTGGTGTGACTGCCCACAGCAGGAGGACATTGCCGCTCTGTGACCTCATGCTGTACGTGTCGGGTCACAGCACAGTGTGCAGCAGGAACAAGATAGCTGGATCCTAGGAGCGGCAGCATCAGGAAGAATAGTCCTGGTTCAGATGGCAGCTGACCCACGGGGTCAAAGACAGAGGTATGAAGCACCAAGGGATCAGGCAAAAATCATACTTGGAATACAGTCCAAGACTAGGGCAAGCTGAGTATGGGCATAGTTCAAATAGAAATTCCAAGGTTGGAACATGCTAAGTACATTTGCAATCGAAATAGCAATTTCAATGTTGGGGCAGATGGCAAAGAGCAGAATCCATACTCAGGCAATGTATGGCACCCAGGTAGTCAGACAACCGATTACACCTTTCTGGTTACAAGACACTGGAAAACCCAAAGCTCAGGCCAGGAAGTGGATCCACAGGCCAGCTAAATAGGGAGACTGATCAGCACAAAGAGCTGGACAAAGAGCAAAAAAGGGAAGGATTAACTCAATCAGTGCTGTAAAGAAGTTCACTGAACACTATTCCCAATCCACACAGTTTGAGTGGAACGATGTCCTGTATTTATTAAATTAGTTTGGTTCTGGTTCTGTATTTATGGAATGAGCTTGGTCCTGGTGCTATATTTATTTTATGAACTTGGTTCTGGTGCTGTATGTATGTAATGAGCTTGGTTCTGGCGCTGTATTTATGTAATGAACTTGGTTCTGTATGTATGTAATGAGCTTGGTTCTGGTGCTGTATTTATGATATGAACTTGTTTTGGGTGCTGTATGTGTGTAATGGGATTGGTTCTGACGCTGTATTTATCTTATGAGCTTGGTTCAGGTGCTGTATTTATGTGATGAGCTTGTTTGCGGCGCTGTATTTATTGGTTTTGTTGCTGTATTTATGTAATGAGCTTGGTTCTGGTGCTGTATAATCTATTAGTATGGCACATGTATGGTGTTCTCTCTGTTTACTGCCGTGGGAATTTAGAAGATAGCGGAGCTATGCGTATTTTCAGAAGTTCCATAGTGGTAAATGCATGGAGGGGGGTGCACATGTATGGCTTGTTCTCCATTCACTTTGGGGTCCCATTTTTGAGGTAGGCGAGGGTCCCAGAGGTGGGACCCGCACCTGTCTGACATTTATGGCATATCATATTGATATGTCATATGTCCCAGATAGGAAAACCCCTTGGCCACTTTCTGGTTACTGATGACCAGTGTGTTTGTAAGCTGACTATATGGCACTTAATAATATAGCCTTTGTTGAAATTCTGCGCCAATTTCCATATTTCATAAGATATGCCCTCTTGGTTGCCAAGTCTTTTTTCTGTCCACCCAGACTCCTTTTCCATAAAATGGCTGTTGATGAAGGGTCATGTGACCACGCAAATAACCTCCATGTGATCTCTTCTCAAGTCAAATACACTGCACCTGTCCTCTAACCTTGTACTGTTTGGAGTTTAGTGCAAATGCAGTGTGTTTGAACAGAGGAGACTGCATGATGTGTCTGGTCACATGACCCTCCACCAGCGGCCATCTTATGGACAGGACCTGTAAACAGACAGCACAGAAGAGTTGTCTACCAGGAGAATAATGAACTATAACAAAAGGCTATATTAGTAAGTCCCATATCAACAAAGGCTATATTAGTAAGTACCATATAATCTTCTTACATACACATTGATCACCAGTAGTCAGAAAGTGGCCAACCCCTTTAAGCATTAGCTATGCATTTATTTCTCAATACAATTGTTCAATTTTAAATCTGATGATACTAATTTAGCATATTTAATTCCCTATTATAGTTGCAGAAGTGTGTGAGAGTGTGTGTGTGTGTGTGTGTGTGGGGGGTGATGTTATTGCATTATGGATAAGTATCTTCCCATACTTCTCAGCATTGCGGAAACCATGACGACATCCCCCAACTCCATTTGCTGAAATGCAGCTCCAAACTTGCAAGGAACCTCCACCATGCTTCACTGTTGACTGAAGAAACTCAATATTGTACTGCTCACAAGACCTTTATAACAAACTGCCTTCTGTTACAGCCAGATATTTCATTTCAAATTTTAACTCGTTATTCCAGAGTACCTGCTGCCATTTTTCTGCACCCCAAATCTTATGTTTTCATGTGTAGTTGAGTCACTTGACTTTGTTTCCAAGTTGAAGGTATGGCTTTTTAGCCGCAATTCTTCCAAGACGACTACTTCTGGACAGACTTCTGTGAAAAGTAGATGGGTATACCTGGGGTCCTACTAGTCAGCAGTGAGCTGATGGCATTGCTGGACATCTTCCAATTTTGAAGGGAGGTAGGCAAGATGTGAAAAAATAAGCTATTAAGACTTCTATTTTTAAAAGTATTCTTACTTTGCAGTACTTTTTCCACACCTACATAAAAAACTTTTTCACTGTACTGTATATCAATTTAAAAAAGCTGTAAAAATAACTATATTGAATAAGTGCTCATACAAATATATTCACACAGTTTTTCTTTCTACAGTAATGACCCATGTCAAGCAGAATACAGTGTAGACAAAGTCATGCATTCACAAGCAGCAAGTCACACTAATTGGTGCAGCTGAGCAAAAAAGAAAAAAACATTCCACACCCTTCCAACCCCCCCCCCCCCCCCCCTCCCTGCAGTTTGATACTAATACCATTTTCAGGGGCATAACTACAAAATGCTGGGTCCTATGGCAAATTTTTGAATGCTCCCCTTCCCTGAGCAACTTCCCTGAACCCCTCCCTCCTGCGGCTATTCATCTCCCAAGGAGGAGTTAAGAGTTCATGCTATAGTATACTGCCCAGTTCCTGTGTGCCCCCACACAGTAAAATGCCACTTTAATGCTCCCTCACAGTATTTATGCCCACACTCAGTAGTTATGCCACCCTTTGTGCCCTTACACAGTAGATTGCTCTCTTAGTGCCCCCACACAGTAGTTATACCCCCTTAGTGCCCTCACTCAGTAGTTATGCCCCTTTGTGCCCCCACACAGTAGTTATGCTACCTCAGTGTTCCCACACAGTAAAATGTCCCTTAGTGCTCCAAACAGTAGTTATGGCCCATTACTGCACAAACACAGTAGAATGTCCCCTGTGTGCCCCCACATAGCAGTTATGCCCCCTTAGTGTGCCTAAACACAGTAGAATGCCCCCTTGTATCCCTACTGAGTAGTTATGACCCTTTACTGCACAAACACAGAATGCCCTATTAGTGCCCCCACACAGTAGTTATGCCTCCTTGGTGCCCCCTTACAGTAGTCCTGCCTCTCTGGTGTTAACCCCCCCCCCCCCCAAAACAAACACTTACCTAGCTCTGTATCTCCGATAAACTGAGCATATCATGCTCTCACCAGGAGGCACAATATGGTGACGTTGCTGCTACAGGGGTAGTTCCACCAGTGACCATATTCTACACTTACCACAAAAATGTGGTTGTGATGAGCCACCTCTCTGGCTGCACCGCCTGTATGTCCACGTTTGCACAAAGTGTAATATTGGCACTGAGATGTCACTTATATTTTGGAATTTGTATAAATTATATTATACTATAAAAGTATAATAAATTATAATTTAGTTAAACTTTTTTTATATGATTTGATTGTTAATTCTCAGTCAGTGTTCATCACTTAAAAATAAAATGTAAAAAAATATTTAAAAGATTCACAAACTATGGCATTTTATTTAATGGTTTGTTTTCTTACATTTCTTTACAATATAGTACATTGTTCACCACCTACTGGACTCAATAAATATGGTATGCCTTGTTGTACGCTAAATGGCAATTTTGTAAAGCTCAAAATACTTATGGTCCAATTAAATAGGTTTATGAAAAAAAAAAAAGTACCCACTATGTAACAGAAAAAAAAAACGTAATGGAAAAAAAAAAGATTAATATGAAAAATAAAACCATACACAAACACATTTAGTTAACACATAAAAAGGAACATCACACGTCAGTTGACCAAGGGTTTTCTATAATCAGTTATAACTATATAACACTCTTGGTTATGTTGAAGCACTTCAGTCAGTTTCATAGCTTTAACTATAATTTCAAGCAACACAAATGTCTGCCTAAGAGAAAATTACATCAGGGAGAGAAATTGATGGTGTTCAGTATTTACTCAAGGATTTTCCACCACAAATAATTCCAAAAAAAATAAATAAATAAAAAGTCCATTTGGTTCTGCTCTAAACGTTTTGATAGTAATGCATAAGGCTTGTCACTTTTATGTTATAGATGTTATTATAGCATGTCTCCCATCACATTATTCTAATTAAAAAGTATTTATAGAGAATATGAATTTCTGTGCAATATGTTATGAATGCCAAATGTAGGAAATGAGGCTTAATGAATGTTTGACATTGATTACTGGACTGAATTACTATTAGAACCAAACAATCTGTGCTTTATTTAATGTATGCCGAGTCAAGCAAATGACATCTGCAAAGAGGAAAACCGGTTTGCTTTCATTAACCATAACACATTACACTTTCAATCCAACAGTTTATGTTGAAGAATAATATTATTTAAAAAAAATAAAGAAAACAAAGCACAACACATTTAGGGTCATTTACCAAGTGCAGTGCCTATGTACACAAGTGTGTCAAAGTATGCCTTTCAATAATGTACATAATAAAAACGGAATAGTACGGTAATTATATGGCAGCCAATGACCTCTATGAAACTAAACTTTGTGGCTTCCCCAGAAACCTATACAACTGCTCCTTTCTTCTACCCAATATACCTTGTTATTCAAAGACTGAATTATTAAATTAAAGGGTACTCGTAACTAAGACAGCCCACTAGTGATTCTCCTAGCAGATACTTCCATCAGTGGGTGAAATCTAGAATGTTGCCAAAGAACAGCAGCAGGACGTTCTTTACAGCATTCACAGAGCTTGTGCACTCCTTCCCAACACTTCTGACAAGTCAAGACTCCCCTAATTTGCACTTTTTAGCTATTTGATTGCTGCACTAGCTCATTTTTAGTATTATACACTCACCTAAAGAATTATTAGGAACACCTGTTCTATTTCTCATTAATGCGATTATCTAGTCAACCAATCACATGGCAGTTGCTTCAATGCATGTAGGGTTGTGGTCCTGGTCAAGACAATCTCCTGAACTCCAAACTGAATGTCAGAATGGGAAAGAAAGGTAATTTAAGCAATTTTGAGCGTGGCATGGTTGTTGGTGCCAGACGGGCCAGTCTGAGTATTTCACAATCTGCTCAGTTACTGGGATTTTCATGCACAACCATTTCTAGGGTTTACAAAGAATAGTGTGAAAACGGAAAAACATCCAGTATGCGGCAGTCCTGTGGGCGAAAATGCCTTGTTGATGCTAGACGCCAGAGGAGAATGGTCTGACTGATTCAAGCTGATAGAAGAGCAACGTTGACTGAAATAACCACTCGTTACAACCGAGGTATGCAGCAAAGCATTTGTGAATCCACAACAAGCACAACCTTGAGGCATATGGGCTACAACAGCAGAAGACCCCACCGGGTATCACTCATCTCCACTACAAATAGGAAAAAGAGGCTACAATTTGCACAAGCTCACCAAAATTAGACTGTTGAAGACTGGAAAAATGTTGCCTGGTCTGATGAGTCTCGATTTCTGTTGAGACATTCAAATGGTAGAGTCCGAATTTGGTGTAAACAGAATGAGAACATGTATCCATCATGCCTTGTTACCATTGTGCAGGCTGGTGGTGGTGTAATGGTGTGGGGGATGTTTTCTGGGCACACTTTAGGCCCCTTAGTGCCAATTGCCCATCGTTTAAATGCCACGGGCTACCTGAGCAGTTCTGAAGGCAAAAGGGGGTCCAAAATCGTATTAGTATGGTGTTCCTAATAATTCTTTAGGTGAGTGTATTTTTAGATCTTTGAATGAGGACCTGCTAAATAACAATTGTCCTTATTTATAAGCCATATTAAATGGTGGCTGATGACATAATGGATGTATGGAAGTATTGTACCTAGATAGCAACTGCACCCCTTAAATCACAGTATTGATTTATCTTCTAAAAATGGCCATGTAAGAGAAATAAATATACAGTTTAAGAACAAAGCACAAGAATGGTCACTGTTATCACATGTAACAATCATCACACATCCTAAATGAGAAGCCAAGCTTGAAAAGAGGTGGGGGGGGGGGGTTAGACATCTATTGTCTGCCACATACAATGCTGTCTTGACACCTTTTTCTGGGAAGTCTTTATCACCTACTGACTCCAATTAGGATAATGGGATCAACACCTTTGACCCAATGCTGGGTATAATTACCAGATGTTGATTCAGTTACATATTTATTCCCAGAATTTTTTTACAGTCACTCAGAATTGAGAAAGCTCGTTGGAAGAACGAGTGAAATGTTTTCAAGAAATCTACAGTACATCCAGTTGCCTTGATTTATTCTTTACAGATGTACCATGACCTGGATAAATGAGAACCTTCACAGACACATCACACATCCTAGTTCAGTATGTGAGTGCAGCTCTGCAGTGTAAGTTGCCTTTTACATGACAACAAACAGAATGGCATCAAGTAAGCTCAATTACAACTACCGTGTTACAATCTGCACAGCACTTTGTAAAGGACCCTTAATATATTTACTGCATAACCTTCATATGACATACAACAATAGCCGCCTCCTCCCATAGCGGATAACTTCCAGACTAGTTGGAAACAATTATTGCTTGAAGAAAATCAGTTTACTTCTACGTCATAAAAAGTGCACTTAAGTGCATGGACAACACATCAAAAATGCAATAGAAAATAGTTCCTGTCTGTACTTGTGTTGCTGTGCAGTATAAAAATAAGTCCATGGCCTCAATAAGTTGAGCAGTATTAAGTGCAAAGTGCATGGAAAAGTCCCTCTGTCACCTGCACTCAACAGCCATTGCATTCTGTGTGGATGTTGATAGGGATGGGTCTGCTAAGGTCAACATTACAGCAGCAGTAATTGAACTTGAGGAAGGTGATGATGACATTGTGGACAGAACGGCACCTGTGAACAAGAAAAGAGTCTTAAATGACAAAAACATAAATAAAAAAAGTATAATAAAGTACAATATTCAAAAACTTTCTGCATGCAACATGGTATAGCACCATAGATAGCTCCAGCAGCTTCAATGTACACTTTAATACCATTTTCATAAAATACTGTATTTTGAGACCTATCCTAAAGTATAATCCAAGAAAAAAGACCAGGATAAATCATAGGGATGACTTTACAGCACAGGGAAGTGATCTACATGCCTGGCATCTATACTTTATAGGGAATTGATTGACATGCTTGGCATAACCAATAAACAGTGACTTTACTTAGGATTGGGATCTATACACATTTCAACATATGAGAAATGCATAAACCCAGCTAAGAGAAAGAGTATCAACAACTAGGCAGAATATTGTTGCACAATCACCTATACTGTGCGTCTTATAGCAATAGGTTCCTGAGGAAGTGCTGAGATTATGGCACGGAAACGCGTTGAGCCAATTACAGACAGTTGGACACATTACTGAGCTATGTGCAATAGTTGCCTCATACTATGCGAGGCACGCTGTTAGATAACAACGGTCGCTTGTGAGGGCAGCACTGAGTCACTTAAAATCATAGGCAGCGTGTGGGGTAACTGTGTCCTATGATACCTGTCTAGGGGCACACTATTGACCCTGATGAGTCAGCCCTCAGTGACCTCTTATATTAGTGGAGGTGTGTGGTATGGATTAGTGAGCGCAAGTAGAGTACAGTAATTCACATACAGATCTATCATCGCTAGCGCTCCCATCAGAATCGCGTGAGCGCAGAGCGATATCCAATTCCTTTGCAAACCCGAAGTGCATAAATAGACTATTGAGAAAAATCAGGGTGCAATTTTGGTTTTTGAACACCAGATGGTGCATGAAACAGCAGTCAGTATTGGTGATGAAGACACTTCATCCCATTGCTATACTGAGTGCTATAGTGATTCTTATAGCGATTTGGCTGTGTGCAGAGCAGTAGTTAGGATTGCGATATTATGTCCCAGCTGTATATTCAGATTGTTACACCAGGGTGGAGCGGAGTTTGGACAGAATATTGCTATCCTAACTACTGCTCTGCACGCAGCCAAATCATCAGAGTGAGACATGGAGCCGGATACTGCCATACAGTATGTGCCAGTAATTCCTGTATATATCATTTGGGCAGAACATGCAATGTTGATCCCGCTCCATTCCCAGTGACTGACCGGCTATCAATGGCAAGAAAATACACAAGGTTTCCTTTCAGCCTGGAAGGGGTTAAATAAATAAAAAATATTTACTAAAAATAGGTATGCACTCCAAAATCCATGTGTGAGATTCTGCATTTATTTTTATAACACACATTAAAATTAAAAATAAGAATACAAATATATATATATATAAAATATATACAGTAGAAGTAGATATATGTACACCAACTAGATGCCGATTAATCAATTGATAACCTTTTGATCTTGTAAACGAGTAAACAATATTAATTGGTTTGATAACTATATATTGCTTTATATAGAGAAAAACAAATAAATAAAAATAAATAGATATCAATTAATCAATATCCATAAATATATATACAATCCCAGTGAAGATCGATGGATATGATCCTATTTAGGTACCAATAAAATGATAAATGCTGGCAAATGTACAGTATTTCTTGTTATATGGTCTGGACTGACAGTACAGTATTTGCAGAAACTTTTAATGAAACTTTTTTGAATCACTCGTGTCGGCACATTGAAAGGAAAAAGCAGAGCATTGCACTTGAATGTCGACCTGCTACCCTGCTCTTAGTGACTCTAAACCATATATCGCCCTATAGTAAAACAACTCTTATAGAAAGGGGTCACAATTTAACTTTGTGCAGTTAAAACCCCTAGGGATTGAATACTTTGACAATTGTATGCTATTACTATTGTGCCTTAAATGTGTATGTTAGGGAAGGGGGCACAGATGGAGGAAAGCCGAGGAGCGGGCAGAAATGAAGGGATGTGGGGAGACTTAGTAGGTGCATTTGTGAATGGATGATAATTCCTGATAAATAATTAAAATAATAATTGATAAATTATAACAATTAATACATTTCCTGCTTGTTTAAAAAAAAAATCTATTTATTATTATTTATAATATATATATATTTTTTTTTATTTATTACTATTATATAATTATATATTAGATATATTTTGTTGTATCCTTGGACATAAATATGTTACATAGCTAAGCAAATCAGCTCTGCTACACTTGCCTTCATTGGGCTGTTCTCGGAACTGCCTGCTCCTGGTGACCGCATGTGTTTCAGAGCGGCTCGCGGCGCAGGCACAGGTAAGGACTTACCTCTGCATCGCCGGACTTGGGAATAAAGATGGCAGATCGCATGTGTTCGTCAGCGAACACTGCGAACTGGCCATCACTGATCAACAGCACTGTTCGACTAAGCAAATCCAAGCAGGGAATTTATTAATATATATTTTTTTCTTATCATGAATCAATTATAATTTTGATTATATTATGAAATACCTTCCATCCATATAGTTAATTCACTATCCCTCCCCAATGCATCTACTGTTAATATCAACAGTCCATCAACTCACACTCTTCTCCCCTTCACCGCAATATCACTTCTCCATGTCATGCTCCAATACAACCTTACATCAGTAATCTAACAGCACAACAAACTCTCTTCTTATAACCAGGCATCAGCGATCTGACACCTTCCTCTGGAGCGCTGTGAATCCTTCTCTCTCACACTCCTTCATCCAGCATACGGCTGCTTCCCCAGGCTGTCAATCCAAGTCACCTCCTCCTCCTAACCCTTCTATCCACAGTAGCTTATCAATAATTTTTAATCATTGCAATGAGGTATCATCTGTGTATCATGCTTAACATGGTTTGCCTCAAATATTAAAATCTATAAGTGTTAATACAAGTGTGAGTGTCCCTCTATATGTGTGTGCGAGCTACTGTACAACTGTGATGGAAGCAAGGGGATGAAAGGGTTATTGGGCATCATGACAGGAGGTCGGGGGGAGGGGGGGGCGCTCCAGAACATCCAGGGTCAATTAAAAAAAAAAGGACAGTATCTCTGCCTCCCACAAAATGTAGACTGCCATCATATATGACTACAGTACATCAAATGTCACAATTGCGATTCCATAGCATTCATGTGTACTCCTGCCATTTCTGTTTGAGTGTGTATGTGGGGGAAGGGGAGCAGAAACAATAGGCTTGTTAATGAACTAATTAAAAAGTCTATTGTTTTCTGTCCTCTTCCCCCAAATACACACTTATGGTAGAGGACATGTGGAATGAAATGGCAGTACTGTATACTGAAAAGTATCTATCTCTTTCAGGGTTTATAGGGGAAAAACGTTTTGTTTTTTTTAATAATAAAAAAACATACAAAATAAATTATCAAAAGTAAAAAAAGATGGATTCAACTCCTGTGTTTTGCTCATTTTATCCGTATCCTTATTATTTATTTTTAAATAAAAATATTTTAATTTTTACAAATAAATGCATCTGTATACTCAACACCAGATAGTATAGTGCCCTCGAACATATATATTCTCATTTTGTGTGTGTGTATATACACTCACCTAAAGAATTATTAGGAACACCATACTAATACGGTGTTGGACCCCCTTTTGCCTTCAGAACTGCCTTAATTCAACAAGGTGCTGATAGCATTCTTTAGAAATGTTGGCCCATATTGATAGGATAGCATCTTGCATTTCATGGAGACTTGAGGGATGCACATGAAGGGCACGAAGCTCCCATTCCACCACATCCCAAAGATGCTCTATTGGGTTGAGATCTGGTGATTGTGGGGGCCATTTTAGTACAGTGAACTCATTGTCATGTTCAAGAAACCAATTTGAAATGATTCGAGCTTTAAGACATGGTGCATTATCCTGCTGGAAGTAGCCATCAGAGGATGGTGGTCATGAAGGGATGGACATGGTCAGAAACAATGCTCAGGTAGCCCGTGGCATTTAAACGATGGCCAATTGGCACTAAGGGGCCTAAAGTGTGCCCAGAAAACATCCCCCACACCATTACACCACCACCACCAGCCTGCACAGTGGTAACAAGGCATGATGGATACATGTTCTCATTCTGTTTACGCCAAATTCGGACTCTACCATTTGAATGTCTCAACAGAAAATCGAGACTCATCAGACCAGGCAACATTTTTCCAGTCTTCAACAGTCCAGTTTTGGTGAGGTCGTGCAAATTGTAGCCTCTTTTTCCTATTTGTAGTGGAGATGAGTGGTACCCGGTGGGGTCTTCTGCGGTTGTAGCCCATCCGCCTCAAGGTTGTGCGTGTTGTGGCTTCACAAATGCTTTGCTGCATACTTCGGTTGTAACGAGTGGTTATTTCAGTCAACGTTGCTCTTCTATCAGCTTGAATCAGTCGGCCCATTCTCCTCTGACCGCTAGCATCAACAAGGCATTTGCGCCCACAGGACTGCCGCATACTGGATGTTTTTCCCTTTTCACACCATTCTTTGTAAACCCTAGAAATGGTTGTGCGTGAAAATCCCAGTAACTGAGCAGATTGTGAAATACTCAGACTGGCCCGTCTGGCACCAACAACCATGCCACGCTCAAAATTGCTTAAATCACCTTTCTTTCCCATTCTGACATTCAGTTTGGAGTTCAGGAGATTGTCTTGACCAGGACCACAACCCTACATGCATTGAAGCAACTGCCATGTGATTGGTTGACTAGATAATCGCATAAATGAGAAATACAACAGGTGTTCCTAATAATTCTTTAGGTGAGTGTATGTGTGTGTACTGTACATGTGTGTGCATGAGTGTACGGCTGGCCCACGCAGGACCTCCTTCAATTTACAGCAAAGAATAAGAAATATACTTTAAATTCATGCAATCAAGCTTTGTACATTTTCTGGATTAAAAGGATATTTTTAAGATAAGAAAATCAAAAATTGTGCCTGGCAATGTGCAGTTACACTGAATGTAGTTCATTTAAAAAGGATAAAAATCTGCTCTTATACTCCAGTCACTGCCAAAGCTGCTTTTCCAGTTATATACTGTAGGTTGACACAATGAGGGAAACTTGTGTAAAGAAAAAAGCCTAAAAACTGTAAACTTGCCCTAATACTCTATTCCGTTGCAAAACTGCATTTTCAGTTCTATAGTCTGGTACTATAAAGGAACCTTCGGTAAAGAAAAATAGCATAAAAACATTAAACCCGCGTTTATACTCCAGTCACATCCAGATCTCCATTTTCAGCTCTGTAGTCTGACACTGAACCTACAAACGTGAGTAGCAACAGACCTCACTATTCATTATCTGCAACAATTCTCTATATATGCATTTTCATCGACGAATTAACAGCAGAGCAAGAAATAGATACAATATATCGCTATTCCTCTGTGCAATGTGTGGCAACTAGGAACACTCTTTTTGCACATTTTTGGAATATCAATTTCCTCCCATCACTTGTTTAAAGGATTCACCTGTTTTTGTTTAACATTTGGTGCACATTTTAGGCCATCACAAAAGTTGGTATAAGCACCACTCTTACCTGTGGGACATACTCTTCAGCACGCCACTCTAGGCGCTATACGATTCTGGACCGATCAGTATTTTTTATTTATAAATGTACAATATATCTATAGCTCTATATGCAAAACCAGAAGGAGGAGTGCATACCTATTTTTATTCAATATTAATTTATTTAACCCCTTTCAGGCTGAAAGGAAACCTTCTGTATTTTCTTGCCATTGATAGCCAGTCAGTCACTGGGAATGGAGCGGGATAAACATTGCATGTGCTGCCCAAATTATTTCAGATTGTTACCCCCCCCCCCCCCCCCACACACACACACACCCTGGTGTAACAATCTGAATATACAGCTGGGACATAATATCGCAATCATAACTACTGCTCTGCACACAGCCGAATCGGCAGAGTGAGACGTGGAGCCGGACACTGCGGTGCAGTATGTGCCGGTAGTATATAAGTCTTTGTCTTTGCTGTGGATAGAAGGGTTAGGAGGAGGAGGTGACTTGGATTGACAGCCTGGGGAAGCAGCGGTATGCTGGATGAAGGAGTGTGAGAGCGGAGGATTGTAATTACCTAGTTTAGGTTAGCACTGCCATCTACAGGCTTTGTTGTGTATTGCAGGTACAGTGTTTGTTTGAAGGATGAGAACTCGAGCTTCAGTAGTAACGATATGCGAAAAAAGGGAGCGCTAGCGATGACACAACTGTATCTGCACATTGCTCCATCCATTGACATGTGTATGGTAGTCTATATGTATTCAGCCATATTAGTGGGGTTATTCCCTATATTTTTAAATATTCCTCACCAATAAAGATTTATTATTTTCATTTTTAACGTTCCCATCAGGCTAGTTAATTTATTTTTGGAACTCCCATAGAAATGAAGAGAGGGTGGCTGCATGCACAGAAGCCCTCATTTCACTTTGGGGGGTCCCGTCATGGAGATAGGAGCAGGTAACAGAGGTGGAACCCGCAATTAGCTGTCACCGATGGCACATCCTAACTATAGGTCACCAATGTCTAGGGTGAGACAACCCCTTTGAGATAGGATTACTAGAACGTTTTTAAGTTTGCACCAAATTTATGATTTGGATATTTAATCCATTTGCATTATAGGGCATAATGTTTGGTTACTAAAGATGGTGCCTGCTTAGAAGCTGGATGGGTGCCACAGTCTCCGGGTGCAAGCTGTTTTACACAGCAAACACATGCAGAAGTTTAATCCCTCAGATGCTATGGTCAATTGTGACCACGGCATCTGAGCGTTTATTATCGAGGGGCACTGAGCTCCCAGGGCCCGAACAGCTCCCCTGTGCTGAGATTGAGGGAACTGTTCAGTTGCTCTGGCCTTCTGAATGCTGCCATTAGTGAAGTTCCTATCAAGCCCGGCCTGTGGCAGTGCATGATAGGAGTAGACTGATTCTCCCATAAACTGCAATGGTAAATCATTGCAGTCTATGGGAGAAGCGATTAAAGGATTGCATACAGAAGTACCCTGGGGAGGACTAAAACTGAATGTAAAAAGTATTAAAAAAAGTTTTTAAAGCTCTAAAAAATAAATAAAAAAAATTCAGCGCGCAGACATTCACTGCACTAATATAGTACAGGTGCAGGATAAGGTACAGGCAATCTTGAGCTTATACTATCTAGGACAGGGGAGGGCTATCACAGCTCCAGACATACCTAGTGGAGCGATTTGTGTTTGCCTGTACCTTATCCTGCACCTGTACTATATTAGTGCAGTGAGTGTCTGCGCGCTGACATTCACTGTTAGGTAATATACCTGGTTCTGTACCAGGCATTTACCTTGTTAGTAATAGGTACCCAGGTTCAACATCCTATACCTGTGGTATCTTAGCCCCCTTAGTGTTGGTGGGTTTTAGTGTGGGATCCACAGTGGCTATGTGCCACCTGTGCGGTCGGCTTAGGTGAGACCCACTATTGTATGTAGATTTGATGCTGCGGCTGCAGTGATTCAGCATTGACCCCTTATTCTAACAAAATAAACTAATAAACATTTATTATTTTGTTTTAGCGTCCTACCTCCATTTATATTTGTTCAATTGTGCATTAGGACGCATACCCAATACACTTTTTTCTATAGCTTGCAGTTGACATAATTCAATATGTTTTACCTTTATTTATACAAAAAATCCAAAAGTTTACGAAAATTTGAAAAAATTCACTGTTTTCTAAATTTGAATCTCTCTGCTTTTAAGACAGATAGTGATGCCTCAAAATATTCATTAATTAACATTCCCCATATGTCTACTTTATGTTGGCATCATTTTGGTAATGTCATTTTATTTTCTTAGGACACTAGAAGGTTTAGCACAGTTTTTATTAACTTATTTTTACAGCGTTCACCTGAGGGGTTAGGTCATTTGATATTTTTATAGAGCTGGTTGTTACGGACGCAGCGATACCTAATATGTATACTTTTTTTTATTTATTTCACTTTAACACAATAATAGAATTTTTGAAACAAAAAAAATTGTGTTTTAATGTCCCCATGTTCTGAGAGCTTTATTTTTTTTATTTTTTGAGCGATTTTCTTATGTAGGGGCTCATTTTTTGCGGGATGAGGTGACTGTTTTATTAGTACCATGTTGTGGGACATATGCCTTTTTGATCACTTGGTGCTGCACTTTTTGTGATGTAAGGTGACAAAAATTGCATTTTTTTCCACAGTTTTTATATATTTATTTTTTTATGCTGTGTATCGGACAGGGTGGATCATGTCATATATTTATAGAGCTGGCTATCAAGGACGCAGCAATACCAGATATGTCTATTTTATTTATTTTCAATTTTATTTTTTTATTACTTAATTGGGTAATTTATTTATTTTTTACACGTGAAACCTTTTTTTTTATAAAAAAAACTTTTTATTTTTTTTATTTTACACTTTGCGTCCCATATAAAGTCATACAAGACCTCTTGGGTCATTTAACTTCACTTTCATTATTTCACTATTGATTTCTCCTGTAACTGGGGCTGACATAGTAGCCCCAGGTACAGGGGAAATACACCCTCCAGAGAGGCTATACAGCAGTATACAATGCTGTACAGCCTCAGTGCAGGGGTGCATCAAGGTCTGTGGAGCACCCGTCAGCTCATGCACTCCCCCGGCAGTGACATGACCACCGAGCCGGGACAGAAAGCGCATATCACTTCCTGATCTGTATACACCTGGGAACTGTCCCTTCCTTATCGAACGATTAGCGTGCAGCTACCATCTGTGAATTAACGTTCCAGAACGTCAATTCAGAAATAAACGACTAGCCCAAGGATGTTTATAGTCAATGGGCAGTCGTGAAGCGGTTAAAATAATAAAAATGCAGTAAATGTTTATTATATTAATTTTAATCACTTATATAGTGCTGACATAATCCACCATGTTTTACAGACATTATCTGTCACGGTGGGGAGTGGGGAAACCCCCCACTGTACAATGTCAGAGATATAAAGGGGGAAGCAGCTAGGCCAGGATACCGAAATAAGGGAGCAGGTCACCTCCTAAAGAGTCCCTAATCTTCACCCTAAGGGTCCATTCACACGTCCTGTTTTTTTTCATCCTGAAAAACGGTCCGTTTTTTGCGGATCCGTTGTTCCTGAAAATGTTTCCGTATGTCATCCGTTTTTTGCGGATCCGCAAAAAACGGGAACATGTATACATTTCAATAATCAAATAAAGTTGTTTGGATTTCTTTGAAAAAAAATTGAAAAATAAAAATAAAAAAATTTGTTATGTGTTTCCAGGAACGGAATCCGCAAAAAACGGATGACATACGGAATGACATCCGAATGTCATCCGTTTTTTTGCGGATCCATTGACTTTGTATTGTACCAGGATCCGATTTTTCAGGACAAGAATAGGACATGTTTTATATTTAAACGGACATGCGGAACGGAACAACGGAAACGGACAGCACACATTGTGCTGTCCGATTTTTTCCAGGACCCATTGAAAATGAATGGGTCCAGATCTGGTCCTGATCTGTTCCTGAAAAAACGGAACAGATCAGGAAAGAAAAAACGGACGTGTGAATGGACCCTAACTCCTCACCGTAAGAGTGGACTTGGATGGTAGGATGGCTCATACCCAGGATACCTAGGACCCCGAGTCGCCCTGATGATCCCTCACATGGGAGAGACAACCTATTCTTCCAAGACTCGGATGAACAGGAGTCGCAACCATCCTAGTTGCAGAGAAATACCAAGTGGAACAGCAGGTAAGTATCCAGTGGCGGGGATAACCACTGAACCAAGAACCCAGGAAGGCATGGTAACTTTCCTTGCCGCAGCTGCTGGACAGCACAACAGAACACCACACCAAGGAAAACTGGAACCCATACAAATATACTGCAATCCAAACACCAAGCGGATGCAGTACGTACTGACACACAGGATCCAGCAACAGCTCACAGATTTGGCTTCTGGTTCACCCCTCCGGGAAACCATGGAGCCCCTTCCGGATGCACAACAAACAGGGTATGACTTGCATACATGCGGGACATAAAACACCAACTGGCCAGACATGTAACAACAAGACGAGACACCAAACCCTGAACATAAACCCACACCAAACAACCACACAGGTAAGGTAGGGGAACATGGAGGATAGAATGGGAAGACATCGCTGGAGACATCGATGTCCCACTAGGTGGCCCTCACACAGGAAGATGGAACATCCAGACAAGGAGCATAACTCCAGCACACACCAAGGCTGGAGTACAACTGACTCCTGGCCAAAGGCCACAGGTATAAGAAGCACCTAGTGACCACACCTAATCAGGGGGTTAACCCTTACAACACCAGGAAGGCTACAACTTAAAGGGGAAATGCCCACACCAGCAACCACGTTGCCGCCGGCAACAGCATGCGTGGCAACCATGTCACAGCGAACACAGCCAAAGCCGAGACACTGCCACCACATGCCATACCGACAACCGCAAGCATGGAACAAGTGTCATGGCGCACACAGCAAAGGCCGTGACATTATCATTGCTGGCTGTTGCCAATTGAGCTCACAATCTAAGTCCCTAGCAGTAGGTCTTTGGAATGTGGGAGGAAACCCACACAAACACAGGGAGAACATACAGACTCCATGCAGATGTTGTCCTTGGTCGGGTTGCTAATCACTGAGCCATCACGCTGCCCAAGTTATTCTGCGGGTCTGTATAATAGCAATATAAAATTTTGTTTAACCTGTTACAGGTACAGGTACGCCCTGATGTCCTGGTACTTAAGGACACAGGACGTACCTGTACGCACTGTGTATTTCCGATCACCGCCGCTCGTCGCTTGAGCAGGCACCTTGGCTAAATGCGAGGGGGGGTCCCGCGACCCCCCCTGTTTTGGCGATCGCCGCAAACCGCAGGTCAATTTTTTTTGTCACCTTACATCACAAAAAATACAACAGTAAGCGATCATAAAGGCGTTGCGCACCAAAATAGAACCAATCTAACAGTCACCTCACCCCGCAAAAAATGAGACCCTACCTAAAGCTCAGAATATGGAGACACTAAAACATCATTTTTTTTGTTTTAAAAAAGCTGTTATTGTGTAAAACTTAAGTAAATAAATTATCATATAACCTAACCCCTCAGGTGAACACTGTTAAAAAAAAAATGGTGTAAAAGAAGCCATTTTTTTTGTCACCTTACATCACAAAAAGTGTAATAGCAAGCGATCAAAAAGTCATACGCACCCCAAAATGGTGCCAATTGTACTGTCATCTCATCCCGCAAAAATCATACCCTACCCAAGATAATCACCCAAAGACTGAAAAAACTATGGCTCTCAGACTATGGAGACACTAAAACTAAATGAAATCATTGTGTAAAACTTACATATCTTATCTTAGGTAAAAAAAAAAAAAAAGTAGACATATTAGGTATCACCGCGTCCGTATCAACCGGCTCTATAAAAATATCACATGACCTAACCCCTCAGGTGAACACCGTAAAAAATAATATATAAAAACGGTGTAAAAGAAGCCATTTTTTGTCACCTTACATCACAAAAAGTGTAATAGCAAGCGATCAAAAAGTCATACGCAACCCAAAATGGTGCCAATCAAACAGTCATCTCAATCCGCAAAAAATGAGACCCTACCTAAGATAATCACCCAAAAATTGAAAAAACTATGGCTCTCAGACTATGGAGACACTAAAACATGATTTTTTTGGTTTAAAAAATGAAATTATTGTGTAAAACTTACATAAATAAAAAAGGTATCGCCGCGTCCTTGACAACCTGCTCTATAAAAATACCACATGATCTAACCTGTCAGATGAATGTTGTAAATAACAAAAAAGAACAGTGCCAAAACAGCTATTTCTTGTTACCTTGCCTCACAAAAAGTGTAATATAGAGCAACCAAAAATCATATGTACCCTAAACTAGTACCAACAAAACTTCCACCCTATCCCGTAGTTTCTAAAATTAGGTCACTTTTTGGGGAGTTTCTACTCAAGGGGTGCATCAGGGGGGCTTCAAATGGGACATGGTGCAAAAAAAAACCAAAACAGTCCAGCAAAATCTGCCTTCCAAAAACCGTATGGCATTCCTTTCCTTCTGCGCCCTGCCGTGTGCCCGTACAGCAGTTTACGACCACATATGGGGTGCTTCTGTAAACTACAGAATCAGGGCCATAAATATTGAGTTTTGTTTGGCTGTTAACCCTTGCTTTGTAACTGGAAAAAAAATATTAAAATGAAAAATCTGCCAAAAAAGTGAAATTTTGAAATTGTTTGTAAAATCAGTTTCTAATACCTTGAGGGGTGTAGTTTCTAGAATTGGGTCATTTTTGGGTGGTTTCTTTTATGTAAGCCTCACAAAGTGACTTCAGACCTGAACCGGTCCTTAAAAAAATTAGGTTTTTGAAAATTTCAGAAAAATTTCAAGATTTACTTCTAAACTTCTAAGCCTTGTAACGTCCCCCAAAAATAAAATGTCATTCCCAAAATGATCCTAACATGAAGTAGACATATGGGGAATGTAAAGTAATAACTATTTTTGTAGGTATTACTATGTATTACATCCGCTGCGTGAATGACAGCCAAGACCCGATGCGGACAGCAGAAGCACGGAGCATTAACATGATTGATAATGCTCCGTGCCTCTCTGTGACCTCTTTACTACGAAATCACAGTGACAACTTTATCTCACTGTGATTTCGTAGTAAAGAGAACACAGAGAGGCACGGAGCATTATCAATCATGTTAATGCTCCGTGCTTCTGCTGTCCGCATCGGGTCTTGGCTGTCATTCACGCAGCGGATGTCACGCACGGCATCCGCTCGTGTGAAACAGCCCTGAGTAAAAGCATTTTAAAGTTATCACCACTTAAAGTCACACTTAAAGTTACTTTTTCTTTAGTCCGCTTAGGAAACTTGAACCTTCTACTATTCACAACAAAACTTCTGTATCACTCTAAATAGCAATTTACATTCTACACCCTGACAGGGACAGGGTGTAATAGTATAGGAGGCATGGCAGGCCAGGGAGCCTTTAGAAGTCTCCGGCTTCCAAAAACAACCCTTCGCCTCTACACAATTGCATTGTGGGTAAGTGCCAGGAGAAAGGCAGAGAGGGCCCCCCACCTCTATTTAACCTTTCACATGCTATTGAACCAGGCATCCGACGGGTTAGATGACACCATTTACTGAGATCTTAAAGGGGTTTTCCATGTTTTTAATATTGATGGACTGCCCTTTAATATCTGATTGGCAGGGGTCTGACACCCATGCAGATCAGCTGTTCTGGAGCCTCTTCAGCACCAGAAGCACACATTAAGGCCTCATGCACACAGCCATGTTCCGTGGCCGAGAGCGGTCCGTGGTAACACGGCCTGGATTCCTGATGAGAGCAGGAGCGCACGGCGTCATTGGTTGCTATTACGCCGTGCGCTTCATGCCACCGCTGCACTACAGTAATACACTCGTATAGTGTATTACTGTAGTGCAGCGACGGCATGAAGCACATGGCCTCATAGCAACCAATGACGCCGTGCGCTCCTGCTCTCAACAGGAATCCAGGCCGTGTTACCACGGACCGCTCTCGGCCCCGGAACACGGCCGTGTGCATGAGGCCTAAGTCTGTTGTTTAGTGGATAGAGCTGGAAGCTTCAGCATTGCGCCCATTCACTTCAATGGGAGCAGCAGTGTAGTAACAATCTTTATCCACTACACAATTGAAGTTGCTGTGAGGTTTCAGCGCCGGAGTGACTGCAGAACAGCTAATTGGCAAGGGGTGCAGGGTGTCAGACCCCTGCCAATCAGATATTGATGGGCTGTTCTGGCCATATCTGATAATAGTTGGTGATATTAAAGAGAAACATACTTTCCCGTTCTTTCTTCTTTGAGTGCTTTCTTCTTCTATCAATCGAAGCAACTTCAGACTTTAATAACAGATAGTGTTTCCGAAGTTCTTGAAGCTTTTCCTGAAGAAATGAAATGCGTTCTATGGATGTCATGTTTTCCAGGTCAGCTATAAAAATAATATTACATGGTCATAAGAAAGACATTAATTCTTTTACATGTTTAAAAAGGATAAAGGCATGTAAATCACAAACTGAAAAACATTGATTAGGTTTGCAAAGTTGACATATAACACAGAGCTCACAAATTATACCTTATTATTTTGTCACCCACTGCAAATAGAAGTCTTGGGATACACATCTCTGCTTGAAGATTTATCTTCCCACTTTCCTTTACCCCTTACTTTCCCCATGATTTGCATTTTTTCTGCATTTACGAAAACAACATATAGACCTCTCTGCAGTTGCCCATTCCTCCTAAAAGGTAATGGAAGGTCCTCTTTAAATCAGAGTTAAACTGAAATCAGAATGGGACTACAGTACCCAGACAAAAAAATAGCAAAATTAGGACTATTTAGTTTATAAAAAAGATGACTGAGAGGAGATCTAATAACTATGTATAAATATATCAGGGGTCAGTACAGAGATCTCTCCCATCATCTATTTATCCCCAGGACTGTGACTGTGATGAGGGGACATCCTCTGCGTCTGGAGGAAAGAAGGTTTGTACACAAACATAGAAAAGGATTCTTTACGGTAAGTGTGTGTGAGACTATGGAACTCTCTGCCTGAGGAGATGTGATGGTGAGTACAATAAAGGAATTCAAGAGGGGCCTGGATGTATTTCTGGAGTGTAATAATATTACAGATTATAGTTACTAGATTTCTGAAAAAGGGTCTTTTATACAGGGAGTTATTCTGATTGTCGGAGTGGAGTCAGAAAGGAATTTTCCCCTGAGATGAGAAAAATTAGCCTCAACCTCATGGGTGTTTTTTTGCCTTTCTCTGGATTTGCAGGATAATAGGCTAAACTTAATGGATGCATGCCTTTTTTTTCCCAAGCTTACAAACTATGCAATGACCCTGTGCCAGTCATTGCACTGGTTGCCCATACAGTACAGGATTCAATTTAAACAGCTCATTATCACCCACAATGCTATTCACAGTGGGGCATCCCACTTGTGCAGCACACAATCTGGCATCAGGGGCGGCACATAATCTGGCAGAACTACTGTGAGGGGGGGAATATCTGGCCATAACTACAGTGAGGGGGGAAATATCTGGCCATAACTACAGTGAGGGGGGAAATATCTGGCCATAACTACAGTGAGGGGGGAAATATCTGGCCATAACTACTGTGAGGGGGCACATATCTGGCCATAACTACTGTGAGGGGGCACATATCTGGCCATAACTACTGTGAGGGGCACATATCTGGGCATAACTACTGTGAGGGGGGCACATATCTGGGCATAACTACTGTGAGGGGGGCACATATCTGGTCATAACTACTGTGAGGGGGGCACATATCTGGTCATAACTACTGTTAGGGGCACATAATCTGGCATAACCACTGTGAGGGGGCACATATCTGGTCATAACTACTGTGAGGAGGCAGATATCTGACCATAACTACTGTGAGGGGGCACATAATCTGGCATAACTAGTGTGAAGGGCACATATCTGGGCATACCTACTGTGAGGGGGCACATATTTGGGCATAACTACTCTGAGGGGGCACATATCTGGACATAACTACTCTGAGGGGGCACATATCTGGACATAACTACTGTGAGGGGGCACATATCTGGACACAACTACTGTGAGGGGGTACCCAATCTGGCATAACTAGTGTGAGGGGCACATATCTTGGCATAACTACAGAGAGGGGGCACAAAAGTGGGCATAACTACTGTGACAGGAACAAAGGTGGACAAAACTGCTGTGAGGGGGCACAAGGAGGACATAACTATTGTGAAGGGGTCGCAATGTGGGCATTAGTGCTGTGTGGTAGCACTTAGGGGAAAATTTTAGGACTGGGTGAGTGTAGCCATGCATTGGGCTTAGTGTAAAAAAAAAAAAAAAAAATCCAGCCTCTTTGTATAAATTGGAGGGGTGGGGGACATAACACTCTAGTTATGCCACTTGCATGCAACTTTATATTTACTCACCTATTTTAACCCCTTAAGGACTTTGACCCCCCCCCCCCCGTGTCGGCGATCGCCGCAAACCGCAGGTCAATTCAGACCTGCGGTTTGCGGCTTTACCTGTGGTTTGCAGCGGCGTGTGGCGGTGCCATCGAGTCCACATGCGGCTGTAGGGGGCACCCGATGGTATGGAAGGCAGCGCGATGCCTGAGGAAGGCATCGCGCTGCCTTCCGGTGATAAGCCTGTGAGATCCAGCCCCCTGGATCTCACAGGCCGGAAGCTGTATGAGTAATACACACAGCATTACTCATACAGCCAAAGCATTCCAGTACAGAAGTATTGGAATGCATTGTAAAGGATTAGACCCCCAAAAGTTCAAGTCCCAAGGTGGGACAATTTTTTTAGTAATAGTTTCAAGTAAAAATAAACAAAAATGGAATTTTCCCCAAATAAAGTAAAAAAAATTGGTAAAAAATAGGGGGGGAAAGTATACATATTAGGTATCGCCGGGTCCGTATCGACCGGCTCTATAAAAATATCACATGACCTAACTCCTCAGATGAACACCGTAAAAAAATAAAAACTGCGCTAAATAAACCATTTTTTTGTCACCTTACATCACAACAAGTACAACAGCAAGCGATCAAAAAGGCGCTTGCCCACCAAAATAGTACCAATCTAACCGTCACCTCATCCTGCAAAAATGAGCCCCTACCTGAGACAATCGCCCAAAAAAATAAATAAACTATGGCTCAGAATATGATGACACTAAAACATCATTTTTTTTTGGGTTTAAAAAAAGCTGTTATTGTGTAAAACTTATATAAATAAAAAATAAGTATACATATTAGGTATCGCCGCATCCGTATCGACCGGCTCTATAAAAATATCACCTCATCTACCCTCTTGGGTCTTGTCTTGTCCCTTATTCGTTACTATTACAGTGTTAAATAACACGTTAGAGTATGTGAGGGCAGCTTCTGCCCAGCTATTTTGTTATTTTCCCGGTTACCGGGTTAAGTACGAATTGATATTGATAGATCGAGATTGATGTGATGCTCATTTTGATGCTTTATTTGCATTGTCAATTCTGTCACATTCTTTGATCATTTGATTGTCATAAGATTACATAAGAAAATGTGTATGTTTTCTTTTATTCTTGTACTATTCTTCAATAAAAAGACAATTATACAAAAAAAAAATCACCTCATCTAACCCCTCAGATAAACAGCGTAAAATTTTTAAAATAAAAACGGTGCTAAATAAACCATTTTTTGGCACCTTACTAGGGCTGCCGTAAACGAATATTTTTGTAATCGAGTATTCTATCGATTATATTTCTCGATTCATCGAGTAATCTAATAAGAAAAAGCTACTTAAAATAACGTACGTAATTAGGTATGTATAAAGTTATTGGTTTAGAGAGGGGTTAATGAAGGCACCTCCAAGGTGCTTCCATTAACCCCTCCAAACCAATAACTTTATACATGCCCATTGGGTTTGGAGTGGTTAATGGAAGCACCTTGGCATTAGGCATGTATAAAGTTATTGGTTTGAAGAGGTTAATGAAAGCACCTTGGAGGTGCCTTCATTAACCCCTCTCTAAACCAATAACTTTATACATACCAAGGTGGTGCCTGCAGCCTCCATTAACCACTCTCTCTCCATCTCCCTGCCCCCAGCCTCTGATCTGCCTCCCTGCCCCCAGCCTCTGATCTGCCTCCCCCTCAGCCTCTGATCTGCCTCCCCCCCTCCAGCCTCTGATCTGCCTCCCCCCCTCCAGCCTCTGATCTGCCTCCCCCTCCAGCCTCTGATCTGCCTCCCCCCTCCAGCCTCTGATCTGCCTCCCCCCAGCCTCTGATCTGCCTCCCCCCCAGCCTCTGATCTGCCTCCCCCCAGCCTCTGATCTGCCTCCCCCCAGCCTCTGATCTGCCTCCCCCCAGCCTCTGATCTGCCTCCCCCCAGCCTCTGATCTGCCTCCCCCCCAGCCTCTGATCTGCCTCCCCCCAGCCTCTGATCTGCCTCCCCCTCCCCCCAGCCTCTGATCTGCCACCCCCCTCCCCCCAGCCTCTGATCTGCCTGCCCCCAGCCTCTGATCTGCCTCCCCCCTCCCCCCAGCCTCTGATCTGCCTCCCCCCAGCCTCTGATCTGCCTCCCCCCCTCCCCCCAGCCTCTGATCTGCCTGCCCCCTCTGGCAATGCAACCTCCCCCCTCCCCCCTCCCCAGTATTAATCATTGGTGGCAGTGGCCACAGGGTCCCCCTCCTCCCCCCCATCATTGGTGGCAGTGTCAGTTCCGATCAGGAGCCCCAGCAGTGTAATGCTGGGGCTCCGATCGGTTACCATGGCAGCCAGGAGTCACGCTACTGAAGTCCTGGCTGCCATGGTATGTTAGTGAGCAGAGAGCAGCGCATTATACTCATGTGCGCTGTGGCCGCCGGTCGCTCCTTCTCATAGGTCTGTGCGGCGCATTGCTAATGCTGTAAGCATTAGCAATCCGCCGCACAGACAGAAGAAGGAGCGACCGGCGGCCACAGCGCAAGTGAGTATAATGCACTGCTCTCTGCTCACTAACATACCATGACAGCCAGGACTTCAGTAGCGTCCTGGCTGCCATGGTAACCGAACGGAGCCCCAGCATTACACTGCTGGGGCTCCGATCGGAACTGCAAACTGCCACCAATGATGGGGGGGGGGGGGGACCCTGTGGGATATGGCCAGCAGATTCATTGGTAGTGCAGTGGCCACAGTTCCTCCCCTCCTCCGCCTACTCTGTCCTCATTGGTGTTCAGCGGCAGCCGCGCACAGTGGGGAGGGAGGGACTCCCTCCTCCTCCCTCCTCTGTGCCGGCCGGCTCAGTCCTGCCTCTCTGACCTCCGGAGAACACGGAAGCGGTGAGTGAGACGCTTAATTTCACTCCCGCTCCGTGATCACGTGATCTAACGATTCCTCGATGCAGGGAAACTGCATCGATGAATTTTTTGACTCTATTTAATCGAGTTATTCGAATAATCGTTTCAGCCCTACACCTTACATCACAAAAAGTGTAATAGCAAGCGATCAAAAAGTCACACGCACCCCAAAATAGTGCCAATAAAACCGTCATCTCACCCCGCAACAATCATACCCTACCCAAGGTAATCACCCCAAAACTGAAAAAATTATGGCTCTCAGACAATGGAAACACTAAAACATGTTTTTTTTGTTTAAAAAAAGAAATCATTGTGCAAAACTTACATAAATAAAAAAAAGTATACATATTAGGTATCGCCGCATTCGTGACAACCTGGTCTATATAAATATCACATGATCTAACCTGTCAGATGAATGTTGTAAATAACAAAAAATTATTAAAATGGAAAATCTGCCAAAAAAGTGAAATTTTTAAATTGTATCTCTATTTTCCATTAATTATTGTGGAATACCTTGAGGGGTGTAGTTTCTTAGATGGGGTCACTTTTATGGAGTTTCTACTCTAGGGGTGCATCAGGGGGGCTTCAAATGGGACATGGTGTAAAAAAAAAAAACAGTCCAGCAAAACCTGCCTTCCAAAAACCGTATGGCATTCTTTTCCTTCTACGCTCTGCCGTGTGCCCGTTCAGCGGTTTACGAACACATACGGGGTGTTTCTGTAAACTACAGAATCAGGGCCATAAATATTGAGTTTGGTTTGGCTGTTAACCCTTGCTTTGTAACTGGAAAAAATTTTATTAAAATGGAAAATCTGCCAAAAAAGTGAAATTTTGAAATTGTATCTCTATTTTCCATTAATTCTTGTGGAACACCTAAAGGGTTAAAGTTTGTAAAAATCTGTTTTGAATACCTTGAGGGGTGTAGTTTTTAGAATGGGGTCATTTTTGGGTGGTTTCTATTATGTAAGCCTCTCAAAGTGACTTCAGACCTGAACTGGTCCCTAAAAGATTTACTTCCAAACTTCTAAGCCTTGTAACATCCCCAAAAAATAAAATATAATTTCCAAAATGATCCAAACATGAAGTAGACATATGGGGAATGTAAAGTAATAACTATTTTTGGAGGTATTACTATGTATTATAGAAGTAGAGAAATTGAAACTTGGAAATGTCCAATTTTTTACAAATTTTTGGTAAATTTGGTATTTTTTTATAAATATAAGTGTGTTTTTTTTACTTCATTTTACTAGTGTCATGGAGTACAATATGTGGCGAAAAAACAATCTCAGAATGGCCTGGATAAGTCAAAGCGTTTTAAAGTTATCAGCACTTAAAGTGACACTGGTCAGATTAAGGTGAAATAGGGCTGAGTCCTTAAGGGGTTAAGATGGCTGCACCATTGTACAAAGCAAGCACTTTTTACCTTTTGTGTCACCCCTAGCTCATTCCTCATGTTTTAATTGCAGACTTGTTTTGTTGGTATGTAATGTATGATTTTGTTTGTAAGTGAACCCCCGATTTTAAAGCGCTATTGAATATTTTGGCACTATATAAATTAAGATTATTGTTATTTTTATTAAGTTGCTATCTGCAAACCCTTTAATGTTAGCTCTGCTATACTGCTGGAGGTATAGATAAAGTAGGATAATAACACTAAACACACAGATAACACTGTATGCATGGAGGGACTGTACTCCATCTCTTTCCCCGAGGCTTAAAGGGGTTGTATGACACTGTACTGTAAAAATGTACAGGGCATCTGGACAGCATGTAAAACATGCATGAACAAAAAAATAATAATTTCCTTTTCAGAGTCCTGCTTTTCATGCTACACAGCCCCCATGCCCACCAGACCTGAACGGATGATGTAGCTCACACATGCACATCACTACTGCCAGTCAATCAATGGGCGCTGCAGTAATGTGTGCATCACACTTCCCCATTAAGTAGATCAAAACTGGCTTTAAAAATGCCACTTTAGATAAATCTCCATTATTTCCCTTCTCCAGGTTGACATCTAGCTAATAAAACTAAAAATAAAGATATTACACTTTCCTAAATTATTAGCAATTACTATCTTAATTTTCCATGTGAAAAAAAATATTCTGAATGCTGCATTTATACTGTATATTCATGTGGATAAGCTGTTCTTTTTTTTCTCCAATATTTGATAAAATACTGTCAGTTACAACACTGTACTTAAAGGGAACCTGTCACCGGGATTTTGTGTATAGAGCTGAGGACATGGGGTTGCTAGATGGCCGCTAGCACATCTGCAATACCCAGTCCCCATAGCTCTGTGTGCTTTTATTGTGTAACAAAAACGATTTGATACATATGCAAATTAACCTGAGATGTGTCCTGTCCCTGAGATGAGTCCAGTGTGAAGGAGCCCAGCACCGCCCCGCATCCTCAGAATCTCCTCGTTGCTCCCCGACGTCAGAGCGCCATAATTTTGTGATGCGCGAGCTAGCGCATGCGCAGTTCCTTCCCTGAGGCTGATGCCAGCACAGGGAAGGAACACTATGACGACACCGCGCATGCGCTAGCTTACGCATTGCGAAATTACGGCGCTCTAGTTTTCTGACGTCGGGGAGCAAGGAGGAGATTCTGAGGATGCGGGCCGGTGCTGAGCTCCTTCACGTTGGACTCATCTCATGTACAGGACACATCTCAGGTTAATTTGCATACTATCAAATAGTTTTTTTTAAACAATAAAAGCGCATAGAGCTATGGGACTGGCTATTGCGGATGTGCTAGCGGCTATCTAGCAACCCATGTCCTCAGCTGTATACATCAAATACCGGTGACAGGTTCCCTTTAAAACTGGATGTAACAGAATCTTCCATAAACAAGGAAGTATGGTTTTAGTGCTATAGACATTATACATGTAGTACTATAGGCATTATATCAATTGTCTGTTATGGTTATACCAGTGATAACCAGCATGAATATTGCAATCCCTTACGTCACCTTATTTCTTTCACCACTTTTCTTTACTTACATCGTTCCCTTTCTCTGCCTTTATGTATGTTCTCCATTCCAATAGTCCATTGTCTGTTTTTATTATCCTGTGCTTGGCTCTCATAGAATTGTCATGTATATACCGTAATGGCTCATGCACATTATAAACATGATGTACCTCTGTATAGAGACATCCTGCACTGCATGCTGATTCATGGCCTCTATTCTATCCTAAAAGCGTAGGGGGTTATTTATTAAGCTGAAATATGCCTATATTAGGTGCATTTAAGGTGCAGATTGCGGTCTAGGTCTAAAAATAAAAGCAGGCGTGGCATGGGAGGGGTCGACAGGACCATCTCATTAATCATTTTCTACGCCTGTATCAGGCGTAAGGCCCCTTAGTGACCGCTGTAAAAAGGCGCATGGGTGGTCACTAAGGGACTAAAGTAAGTGCCACATAGTTCCTTATGACTAAAGTATATAGGGGCAACCCTGGAGGACAGGCTGAGCTAAATACAAACTTAGGCGCTTCTCCTTCCACTCCAGCCCAGAAAGAAGGCGCCTTATATAACTGTACACACATATACACAACAGCGCCTACACACACACACAAATATATATATATATATATATAAATGGTGCCTGCGGCATTGGCCACCGTAGCCAGAGGGATTCTGCTGTTTTAAACAGCAGAGACCCAGGGCTAATGTCTGTGGCAGACCATATTGCCGATCACAGACATTAATCCTCAGGTGCCATTGTGACACGGACAAAAAAATAATAGAAATTTCACTACATCTGAATTTTTTTAGAGCTTCAAACTACATCATATGCAAAGGAAGATGGTGCTATTAGAAATTACTACTTGTCCCGCAAAAAAGCACATCATATGGCCATTTGAATGGAAAAATATTAAAGTTATGGTTCTGGCAAAGCAGTGAGTAAAAAAATTAAATAAAAAAATGAAAATCACCTGGTCCTGAAAGGGTTTAAGGGGTTGTCCTGCCATAGACATTGCTGATAAATCCTCAGGATAGGTCATCAACATTATATCTGCAGGGGTCCCACACTGGGTACCCCTGATGATCAGCTGCTCGAAAAGGAGACGGTGCTGAATGTGAGCACCGATTCCTGGTCATTACACTACATGTCGTCTCCTGTGGCGCGGCAGCATAGGGAAATTATAAGTACTTGCTCCGTTCAAGTGCATGGAGCGAGTACTCGTCATTACAATGTACTATATATATATTTATATATAATACATTAGGAAGTTTACTTTTTCCCTGCCTCCCAGTGGCCAACCCCTAAATGTATTCAAGGAGACCAGTGAAGTCTCCATACAGCACCTCACCTTGGGACTTTTCAGGGGGAATACAGTATGCCCTCTTCATTATACAGTAATATGCAGTACAGCTGGATACACACATTTGGACACAGCCTTTTATTAATTGCTGTTTGTAGATACTGTCAGCAAGCAGGTTACAACTTTTCCTTTATACCAGTTTTTGTGCACACATGAATTTGAGCATGTAGTGAATACCTCCCCTCTTAATTTCCGGAGTATGACCCCACCACAGTGTGGAGGGATCTACTTTAGAGACCAGTAATACAGTCGTTTCTGCTAAATCACAGCTGGCCAAATAGTAGATTGCAAGCCATCAGTGGACCACTGGCACCAGTAGATCATGGTGTTAGGCATGGTGTTCCCTTGCTGTCTAACACAGAAATGGGAAAACTACTTCCTTGTAGGTTTGTGATTTACTGTGACTGTCACTACACTTTTCTAGTGAATTGCTCATTGTGAATCATATAGAGACTTGTGAGTATGGACCAGTGCTATTATACATACTTTAGTAAGTAATTGGCAGCTATCAATATGCTGGGGCATCTCAATATAAACCATTCCCACAGCGATTGCCACACAGTAGAGCAGCAATCTCAGCCTCCACAAATAGCACATCCCATACTGAAAAGTTTCGCCACTCCTGGATTCAATTGTATATGGCTTATTTTGAAGTTTCACAAAGAAATTTGGTTTAAATGTTTTCTTCAGGCAAAAAAATAAATAAAAACAAACAAAAAAACACACTGTAAAATACAGTAAATTAATATTAGAAAACTATACATACATAACTGGAAACTCCACTTATACACTTTAGGTAAACGGTCATTATATTCCTTCTGAAAAGATTCCCTCTCTTTGATTTTCACATATTTTCCAGGTGTAGACAATCCAGATGACATCTTAGCATGCTTTGATGTTAGTCCAGAAAAAGACTTTGAAGACTGAAGATTTAAAAGACTTTCACCACCGGAAAGATCTTCACTATCACTGGTGTTAGCTGAAGGAAAGCAAGATAAATGTAACTGTGGATATCACAAAATGGCAGTACTCATAATGCAGAAATAGTGACTACTATAGTAGTCCTTAAAAGGCTTAACCCTTAGGATAGGTGATAATGGATTGCAGGGGGATCCGACCACTGGAATCCCTCGCAAGCCTAAGAACAAGATGCTGCTGAGTGCCTCTGCTGAACAGAGCTCTATTCACCTGTATGGGACTAAAAGAACACAGCCCCATAGAAGTAAATGAAGTGGTGGACTGACAAGCACGCTACCGCTCTATTCGTGTCTTTTACGCGTGTCCACTTCATTGTATCAACAACAATATGCACAGTTAGGTGAATATTGTAACATGTACATAGTATTCACATTTTCAACCTATCAATAGGCAATTCTGGCCAACCACTCTCAAATGGAGATAGACTTTCATGGACACCAAACTCAGATGGAAGTAATACTACTTGACAAAATATAAATACACACATTTCAGCTTCAATTCCACATAGATGTCTGTTAAGTAGTACTCTTTCTCTTCCCTCATATCCTCTCAGTCCTCCAATTCTTAAATGGGTTGGCCACCATACGCATAAAAAATAAATAAAGGGTCACAGATAATAACTAAAGCCACAAGGTATTTGTATCATGAGAGATATACTGTGTACATATAATTTTTCTAATGTGTTCAGCATAGCATGCTCCCATTGATGAGAGGCTGTGTGGGTGGAGCAGTGGAGTGATGACATCCCTGAACAAACCAAATTATTTATTTTTCTTTCTGCCAATCATATTGTGCACAGGGTCATTTTTTGCAGCAAGAGTTGATGTTTTTATTAGTACCATTTTTGGGTACATATGATTTTTGGATCATTCAATATTACTCTTTATAGGTCAAGGTGACTCAAAAAATTAGTTGTTTTGACACAGTTTTTATTCAGTTTTATGCCATTTATCCGAGGGGCTGGACCATGTGATATTTTTATAGAGCAGGTCGTTAGAAATGCAGCAATACCTAATATGTCAAACTTTTGTTTTTTAATCAGTTTTACACAATGAAAAGTTTTAGTGTATCAATTTTCTGAAAGACATTTATTTTACATTTTTTGGTCGATTGTCTTATGTAGGGGGTCATTTTTTTCATAATGAGATGGTTTTATTGGTACTATTTTGGGGTACATATGACTTTTTGATCGCTTTATATTACTCTTTTTGTTAGGCAAGGTTACCAAAAATGGCTGTTCTGGCACAGTTTTTATTTTTTGACAGTGTTCATCTGACAGGTTAGATCATGTGCTATTTTTAAAGAGCAGGTTGTTACGGACGCGATGATATCAAATATGTCTACTTTGTTTGTTTCAGTTTTACATAATAAAGCATTTCTGAAAATAAATCATGTTTTTGTGTCTCCATTTTCTGTAAGACATATTTCTTTTTATTTTTCTGCCGATCATCTTGTGCAGGGGCTCATTTTTTTTAAGGGAAGAGTTGACATTTCCATTGGTCCCAATTTTGGGTACATAATATTTTTTGATCATTCAATATTAAACTTTATTGGGTAAATAGACCAATAAAATTGGTTGCTTTGGCACACTTTTTATTTCATTTTTTTTACGGCATTTACCTTTTGGCAGAAGAGTGTGTGGTATTTTTAAAGAGCAAGTCGTTACGGACGCAGCGATACCTAATTTGTCTATTTTTTTAAATTTTTTTTGCTTTACACAATAAAAGCGTTTTAGAAAAAAAATCATGTTTTTGTGTCTCCATTTTCTGAAGGCCATATTTTTTTCATTTTTGGGGCGATGTAGGGGCTACTTTTTTCGGGATGAGGTGACTGTTTGATTGGTACTATTTTGGGCTACATACGACTTTTTTTATCACTTTTAATACCTTTTTTGGGAAGTGAGGTGGGAAAAATTTCAATTCCATCCTTCCATAGTTTTTCTCATTTTTTATGGCGTTCACCATGCGGGGAAAGTAACGTGATCCTTTTATAGATCAGGTTGTTATGGATGCGATGATACCAAACATGTGTAGTGAATTTTATTTTTTTCAATTTTTAATCAATTATAAATTGTCACGGCCATGGCCATGACTCCTGAACTGCTTGCTGTTGCCTGCGGTTTGGTTGCTTGTTCAATCACAGGTGAGGGCCGCTAGTTTGTTGCCTCACTTGTGGTTGCCGCTGGCAACATTAGGTATGTGGCAGTAGAGCAGCTGGAGCTGGTTGCTAGGCTGCTCGCTGTCATAGCAGGCGGTTGTCTCTGGCAACTTGTGTGATAGGTGTGCACTTTCCATGTTTGGTGTGCACGGGGTTGTTTGTGTGTTCACTTCCCCTTTAAGTTGCTGTCTTCCCTTGTCTGGTGTAGGAAGGGTTAAATCCCTTCTGTGTGTGTGAGCACTGGGTGTGTCTGTGTGTGGCTACATGGGCTATAAAGCCTCAGTTAAGATCAGTAGTCTGAGGGGTAACTCCACCCTTGTTTGTAAGCTGGAGGCACCCTCCTGGTCCCTTATACTATCTGCCAGTGAGGGCCACCCTTGTGGTCATAAATGTTGTTATGTGATGTTAAGTTTATGTGGTGTCTGTTATTATTGCAGCTATGGTTCTGGCTTCCTGTGTGTTTGTGTGCGCTGTGTCCTTTTATGTCTGTGTGTGGACTTCAGCACTTGAGCTCAGGGATCCAGTCATTGTGTCTGTGGCAGGTAGGGGTGGAAGTCTTTCACTCTCCTGACATATCCATAGTCTGTTTATGTTTATATCCCCTTGCAACTTGGCCAGTTTAGACTCCTGTTTCTCCGCATCCAGGAGGAACAGGTGGTCTACCCAGCTCTTAGTTCAGGGATCGGCGGAGGGTGAGTAGGGATCCGGGGTTCCTGAGCATGAGCCCTCCTACCTTCAAGGTCGGCTCATGCAGCTAGGAGTCAGGGTCGGATTAGGGATGCGTTAGGAGGTGACCTGCTCCCTTATTCTGTTGTCCTGGCTGAGCAGCGACTAACATCTCGTGGCATCGCACAGCTGAGTGTTTTCCCCATCCTCAGCTGTGACATAAATATGTGTGGCTATAAGAATAAATTAGATTTTTATTTTTTACTCACACCCACTTGGTTCTTGAAGATCCAGTGGGTATGATGGTTTGCAATACACTGTATAGTGTACTGCAGTGCATTGTCACACACAGTAAGCCTGATCAGGCTCCTTCCTTTAGCAGGAGCCTGATCAGCTATACCAAGGCAAGCCGGATGCCTGTGAAGGCATCGAGTTGCCATGGTAACCATCGGGACGCTGCCACAGCAGCACAGCGCCCGATGGGGGAGGGAGCTCCCTCCCCGTTAACCCATCAAGCATCGGGCCGCTGCCACAGCACAGCAGCAGTCCGATGGGAGAGGAAGGGAGGTCCCTCCATCTCTTAACACCTTCCATACAGAGGTCCCTATGGACCGCATCATGGAAGAGATTAAAAGGCTGACATCGGTGCCAACACCCACAGACTGTGGGGATCAGAACATTTCAGCCGGCATTAGGATCGTATGATTGACTAGTCTGTACAGACTAGCCAATCAGAGCGATCGCCAGAGGGCAGTTTAGGCATGCGCTGCTCTTAGGCAGATTAGGAAAAAAAGTGCATGTGCAGTTACAATAAAAGCATGGATGAGCTTTCTCTAAAGCTCCTCAGAGTCGCGTGCAGCCATGGACGAACTGGCTGCACGGAGGGGGCGTGGCTTACTATAAAAAGATTACCAGATTTTTAAAAATAAAGTATATATCTCTTTTTAAGGCCTCCATGGCCGTGCTGCGGCCCGCAATGTACAAACACCCACCGTGGGTGACCTATTCACTTTAACCGCCTCCGGACCGCCTAACGCAGATGTGCGGTCCGGAGGCGGCAGCGCTGCGCACAGTCACGCATATACGCGTCATCTCGCGAGACGCGAGATGACGCGAATATGCGCGCGCGCATGCGCAGTTCGCGCCGGCATTTCGTAGAGGGGGGTCGGGTCACCAGCCTGTCAGCCAATGATCGCGGCTGGCAGGCTGGCGATTTTTAAAAAAAACAATCAAAGGCCAGATATCAGATCATATTAGTAAATATGATCTGATATATGGCTGCCTGCTCCTCTGCTGGTTCTTTTCGTCGGTTGGATCCAGCAGAGGAGCAGGCTTCACAGTGAGTACACCAACACTACACATACTAGCCCCAGATCACCCCCCTGAACCCTAATTAACCCTTTGATCACCCCTTTGATCGCCCCTGTCAATCACTAGTGAAAGGAAAAAAGTGATCAGTGTAAACTGTCACTTTTTTTTTTCACTGGTATTGACCGTTAGGTTTTAGGTATAGTTTAGGCCCCTTGGTTAGGTAGTTAGCGCCCAGCCCACCGCACCGCAGTCCGTTATTCGCTTATTAGCGTATCGCTAATCAGCATTTGTACTTTTATAGTATCTGGAAGTGATCAAAACTGATCACGGTCAGATCTATAATAGTACTAGTGTCACTTTAGTTCGCCCTCCACCCAAAACGCAGTGTTTGCCCGATCAGGCCTGATCGGTCGCCCACACGTGCGTTCGCCCACGCCCGCCCCACCGCAGTGACAAAAAAAATTTTTTTTTGATCACTGCACAATCACTTTACACGCACTGCGGCGATAAAAAAATCAGTTTTGATATTTTTTATCAACCGCAGCGGCCTCCGGTACTTCGCTAGCCTCCCCTTTGTAAGACAGGCTTGCTTTTTTTTTCTTGGGTAGTCTCAGGGAATACCCCTAAATTTAGTTGCCCAAAATGTCAAACAGGGGGTATTCCTCTGAAGAGGCCTACAGGCTTCTGACCCAGTCGGATGAGGAGTGGGAACCCTCATCTGATGAATCCAGCGGGTCAGAATACGAACCTGTAGAAAGCAGTGGCTCTCTGACCCAAAGTTCGGACGAGGAGGCTGAGGTCCCTGATACCACCAGGCGTACCCGGCCCCGTGTCGCTAGACCACAGGTTGCGCAGGATCCGCTTCAAGAGCAGCAGAGTGGGGCTGGTGCTGTCGGATTACGTGGTGAGGCATACACCAGCAGCCCAGCCCTCCCTGGACCTAGTACCAGCACTGCCGTACAACCTGGTGAAGTAGCGAGCACCAGAAGGGCAGTTGAAGATGGTACGGTGGCTCGTGCAGTAGTGACCCCGTCGCAGCCACCGCAAAGACGTGCCCGTAGAGCCCCTAGAATCCCAGAGGTGCTGGCAAACCCTGATTGGCAGTCCCCAACTTCAGCCGCACCCGTAGTTTTCCCTTTCACTGCCCAGTCTGGAGTTCGGGTTGAGACAGCTCAGATCGGTTCGGCCCTGGGATTTTTTGAGCTGTTCTTGACTGCGGAGCTCTTAGACATAGTTGTGGCCGAAACAAACAGGTATGCCACACAATTTATCACCGCTAACCCGGGAAGCTTTTATGCCCAGCCTTTCCGGTGGAAACCAGTCCAAGTTTCCGAAATTAAAACTTTTCTGGGCCTCCTCCTTAACATGGGCCTGACAAAAAAGCATGAATTGCGGTCATATTGGTCCACGAACCCGATTCATCACATGCCCATGTTCTCTGCTGCTATGTCCAGGGCACGTTTTGAGGCCATCCTGAGTTTCCTGCACTTTAGTGACAACACCGCCTCCCGTCCCAGGGGCCACCCTGCTTTTGACCGGCTCCACAAAATTCGGCCCCTCATAGACCATTTCAACCAGAAATTTGCAGATTTGTATACCCCAGAGCAAAACATCTGCGTAGACGAGTCCCTGATACATTTTACCGGGCGCCTTGGCTTCAAACAATACATCCCAAGCAAGCGCGCCTGGTATGGGGTCAAATTGTATAAGCTCTGTGAAAGGGCCACAGGCTATACCCACAAATTTCGGATCTATGAGGGAAAAGATCAGACCCTGGAGCCGGTCGGTTGCCCTGACTACCTGGGGAGCAGTGGGAAGACAGTTTGGGACTTGGTGTCACCCTTATTCGGCAAGGGGTACCATCTTTATGTGGACAATTTTTACACAAGTGTGGCCCTATTTAGGCATTTGTTTCTAGAACGGATTGGCGCCTGTGGTACCGCGCAAACTAGTCACGCGGGCTTCCCCCAACGGCTCGTTACCACCCGCCTTGCAAGGGGGCAGAGGGCAGCACTGTGTAACGAAGAACTGCTCGCGGTGAAATGGAGAGACAAGCGTGACGTTTACATGCTCTCCTCCATTCACGCAGACACGACAATACAAATTGAGCGAGCAACCCGTGTCATTGAAAAGCCCCTCTCAGTCCACGACTATAACCTTCACATGGGAGGGGTGGACTTCAATGACCAGATGTTGTCTCCGTATTTAGTTTCCCGCAGAACCAGACGCTGGTATAAGAAGGTGTCTGTATATTTAATTCAATTGGCTCTGTACAATAGTTTTGTTCTCTACAGTAAGGCTGGGAGAACTGGATCCTTCCTCAAATTTCAGGAAGAGATCATCGAGAACCTCCTGTACCCAGGAGGTTCCGTGGCCCCATCCACCAGTGTAGTTAGCCGTCTACACGAGCGACATTTCCCCAATGTCGTTCCAGGTACCTCAACCCAACAGTCACCCCGAAAAAGATGTCGTGTCTGTAGCAGGAGTGGAATAAGGCGTGACACCCGCTATTTCTGTCCTGACTGTCCTGACCACCCTGCCCTATGCTTTGGAGAGTGTTTCCGGAAGTACCACTCACAGGTACACTATTAGCATAGGGATCATCTCACCAGGACAGGCACACAGGGCTATTAGGGCCCATTCACTCACTGCTGCTGCAAACGTCTCCTTTCACATGGGACAAAGTGCATAACGCACTTCGCCACATCTTTGGGCGATTTGCGCTTTGCACATTGACCCATGGGGAAGGAGAGGTTTGTTCTATAAAGTTAAAAAAAAAAAAAAAACACCAGTAAGCAAAAGTTAATGTTCAGTTAAAAAAGTTAAAGTTTATATGTTCTGTTGCAAAGTTAATAAAATTATTGCGTTGCGGCCTGGTTTTTTCTTTTTTTTTTTTCTTTTTTTACCTTCCAGGTGGACCAACCGATCGATTAGCTGCAGTACTGATGTGCATTCTGACAGAAGCATTGCGCTGCTGTCAGATTGCACGCAAGTCGGTGTATGCGGCGCTGCAAGACGAGATTTTCTCCTCTGCAGTAACAGATACGTTTGCCGAGGCATACGAGCTGAGGAGGAGGCGGCGTTCCTATGCTTTGGCAAACACTTTGTATATATATATATATATATAAAAAAAATAAAAATCCCGGCAATGATTTATTCATCCACATCGATTGATGTGAATGGAGAAATCTGGTTTGCCAGGGCATACGAGCTAAGTGGGTATGGATGTAGGGCGGAGCTCCTATGTCCTGGCAGACGCCTTTCCCCTCCATTTTTTTTTTTTTGGCAGAGATTTTTTCATCCACATTGATCGATGCGAATGAAGAAATCTGTGCCGTTCATTTTTTTCTTTCAGCCCAGAGGCTGAACGGAAAAAAAAAAATCTCATTACCTGTATGCTCAATATAAGGAGAATAGCAGAAACTCCTAATGCTGGCCATACATGTAATGATTGCGGAGACCCTCAAATGCCAGGGCAGTACAAACACCCCACAACTGACCCCATTTTGGAAAGAAGACACCCCAAGGTATTCGCTGAGGGGCATATTGAGTCCATGAAAGATTTAAATTTTTGTCCTAAGTTAGCGGAAAGTGAGACTTTGTGAGAAAAAACAAAAAAAAAATCTATTTCCGCTAACTTATGCGAAAAAATATAATTTCTATGAACTTGCCAGGCCCCTCATTGGATACCTTGGGGTGTCTTCTTTCCAAAGTGGGGTCACATGTGGGGTATTTATACTGCCCTGGCTTTTTAGGGGCCCTAAAGTGTGAGAAGAAGTCTGGGATCCAAATGTCTAAAAATGCCCTCCTAAAAGGAATTTGGGCACCTTTGCGCATCTAGGCTGCAAAAAAGTGTGACACATCTGGTATCGCCGTACTCAGGAGAAGTTGGGGAATGTGTTTTGCGGTGTCATTTTACATATACCCATGCTGGGTGAGATAAACATCTTGATCAAATGCCAACTTTGTATAAAAAAATTGGAAAAGTTGTCTTTTGCCAGGATATTTCTCTCACCCAGCATGGGTATATGTAAAATGACACCCCGAAACACATTCCCCAACTTCTCCTGAGTACGGCGATACCACATGTGTGACACTTTTTTGCTGCCAAGGTGGGCAAAGGGGCACATATTCCAAAGTGCACCTTTCGGATTTCGCAGGCCATTTTTTACACATTTTGATTGCAAAGTACTTCTCACACATTTGGGCCACTAAATTGCCAGTGCAGTATAACTACCCCACAAGTGACCCCATTTTGGAAAGAAGACACCCCAAGGTATTCCGTGAGGGGCATGGCGAGTTCCTCAAATTTTTTATTTTTTGTCGCAAGTTTTTTTTTTTTTCTCTTTTTTCCTTACAAAGTCTCATATTCCACTAACTTGCGACAAAAAAAAAAAAATTCTAGGAACTCGCCATGCCCCTCACGGAATGCCTTGGGGTGTCTTCTTTCCAAAATGGGGTCACTTGTGGCGTAGTTATACTGCCCTGGCAATTTAGGGGCCCAAATGTGTGAGAAGTACTTTGCAATCAAAATCTGTAAAAAATGACCGGTGAAATCCGAAAGGTGCACTTTGGAATATGTGCCCCTTTGCCCACCTTGGCATCAAAAAAGTGTCACACATCTGGTATCGCCGTACTCAGGAGAAGTTGGGGAATGTGTTTTGGGGTGTCATTTTACATATACCCATGCTGGGTGAGAGAAATATCTTGGCAAAAGACAACTTTTCCCATTTTTTTATACAAAGTTGGCATTTGACCAAGATATTTTTTTCACCCAGCATGGGTATATGTAAAATGACACCCCAAAACACATTCCCCAACTTCTCCTGAGTACGGCGATACCAGATGTGTCACACTTTTTTGCTGCCAAGGTGGGCAAAGGGGCACATATTCCAAAGTGCACCTTTCAGATTTCACCGGTCATTTTTTACAGATTTTGATTGCAAAGTACCATAGTGTGTAAACGCTATAACTTTTACCCAAACCATTTTTTTGTTGCCCAAAATTTTTTTTTTATCAAAGACATGTAGAACAATAAATTTGGCGAAAAATTTATATATGGATGTTGTTTTTTTTGCAAAATTTTACAGCTGAAAGTGAAAAATGTCATTTTTTTGCAAAAAATCGTTACATTTTGATTAATAACAAAAAAAGTAAAAACGTCAGCAGCAATAAAATACCACCAAATGAAAGCTCTATTAGTGAGAAGAAAAGGAGGTAAAATTCATTTGGGTGGTAAGTTGCATGACCGAGCGATAAACGGTGAAAGGAGTGTAGTGCCGAAGTGTAAAAAGTGCTCTGGTCATGAAGGGGGTTTCAGCTAGCGGGGCTGAAGTGGTTAATGGGTCCGATCCAGTCGTTCCGCAAAAAGATAGAACATGTCCTATCTTTTTGCAGAACGGAAGTACGGGACGAAACCCCACAGAAGCACTGCGTAGAGATTCCGTAGGGTTCCGTTCCGCATCTCTGGATTTGCGGACCCATTGATGTGAATGGGTCCACATCCGTGATGCGGAATGCACACGGAACAATGCCCGTGTATTGCGGATCCGCAAATGCGGTCCGCAATATGGCCACAGAGCGTACACGTTCATGTGCAATAAGCCTTACCCTGCCTCCAACAATGTTATGTACTGAATACGAGAGCATGTGAGTGTCTGATGCTAGGCTCCACCCCCCCTCCCCCTCCTCGCTCGCCTGCCTGCCGCCGCCGGGATGTGTTTTTGTTGCGGACGCCGATATCCTCGATACCTGGATGCTGATCGCCCCTCCTCTGCTTGTTTGTCCACCTGCTGTTGCTGGACGCCGACATGTTGATGCCTCGAGGGTGAGATTCCTTCTGTGTGAGGAGCGGAGGGATCCAGCCTAGCTTTCGTTCCTGTGAGTTGAGTGAGGCTGGGAGCTGGGGGTCTGGACTGGTGCTGGAGAGGGCAAAACGCAAAACGATCTGTGAAGTCGTCTCTTCGTGCTTCCTGAAGTCTGGCTGAGAGTCAAGTCTGCAGAGGGAGGCCATTGCCAGATGAGCAGTTGTTTAGAGGAGAGAAGTGAGTGTTTTTCCGGATAAGTGGGACTCATCGCGCAATAGGGAAGCTGTGATACAGCCGCAGAAGTATGAGAGGGGTTGGAAGTCGGAAATTGGAAAATGGAGGCTGTGTGGACATTTGGCAGCTTTTGGTATATTTGTGGGGACTGAGTTGTCCCTTGTTGAAGGAAAGAGAGAGAAGTGGGAAAGGAGGAAGAAAAAGGGGGTGAAGATATACAGACGGCTGTAGAGTATTGTATGTAGTGGACTGATCCATATATACTGATTTCGTACAGTCCTAATTCTGGCCTTAACCCTCTCTGCAATTTCGCTTGTTGGACTAATCCTTTCTAACCCCTTGGAATAATCACAGACTAACCATTCCTAATCCCCTCCCTCAAGGTATTACGCTGGCACCTCTCTTGCTGGCTTAGCTATTGTGAACCTTTGGTTTCCCCGTCCCTCCCTCCACCAAATATATTCCGACTAAGGAACTGTCTCGGAGGTGTCTTATTCAAATATCTGGAAAGATACTAATAATTTGCTAAACTGGACTCTTATTCAAACATCTGGAAATATACTAACCATTTGCTAACTGCCCCCCCCCCCCCCATCTCTTTAATATTTTTTGCCTTAAATCATTTTTTTTCTTTTTCCTATTTCCTAACAGCAATAATATTAGGACTAAGGCGCAGTTTATGGCCTTGTTTAACTGGACTATTCAGCAATAATACACCAACATATTGCAAATAGTATTTGAGGATATCTGGTTTAATGAGATAAGTGTTGGGTAATAGTTGCAATAGCTGAGAGTGGAGAAAGAGGAAGAGAGGGGAAGGGAAGGAGAGAGGGGGAAGAAAAAGGAAAGTATAAAAATGCCTCCAAAGAAAAAAGAGGAACAGCGCAGCCTTACAGGTGCTAGTGGTAGGAGATCAGTAACAGGGTTAGAGAGTGGGTAAAAACAGCACAGTCTAAACAAATATCTGATCCCTAATTCCCCAGTCTCCAGTTCTTTACAGAAAGAAAAAACTATAGATACCGAGACACATGTTCTGACACAGGAGAACGGGACTGCGGGTACCACAGGAGAACACGGAACCCCCGTGGTAGCCGCAGAGATGGATGTAAAAATGATGAAAGACATATTTTGCACTGTCTCTAGGATGGAAAATGTAACGGGGAGTATAGTGACACAGATTGGGGCAGTGCAAACGGATGTTAGCGTAATACGTGATGAGCTGGAGAAAATAAGACAGCGATTGCATGAGATGGAAAAAAGGATCCAGTCTCTGGAGCATTCTGTTGAAAAATTAGAGAAGGATGTTGTATATCTAAAACAGATATGTAATAAGATGGAACAAAAATTTATAAGTCAAGAAGATAGATCGAGAAGAACAAATATAAGATGTGTAGGGATTCCAGAACAGGAAGAAGGGGGCAACTGTATAGAATTTATTGAGCGATGATTAAAGGAGAATTGTAAGGAGGGTACCCTTTCTCCCCTGTGAAAGAGCACATATTTGTTCCCGGGGACCATCCTAGACATATGCTGGTGAAATGTTTACTTTTAAGGATCGAGATACAATATTGTCTGATGCTAGAACCTCTGAAAAATATCAAGTACAAGGACTTTTTCCAGATTATTCAGCAGATACGAATTCACGTAGGAAGGAGTTTATAACTGTAAAAAAGAGATTATGGGAAGTATAGCTTGCTTTTTCCTGCAAAGCTAAGGGTGGAATATAAAGGAAGGGTTGAATTTTTTCTGACTCCAATAGAAGCCAACGAATGGGCGGAGAGGATGGGTTTTTGAGGGGGTCGGGTAGGAGGGGGGAGAGGGAGCCTCTATGCAAGTAATGGAGCTGCCTCGACTGCTGATTGGCAGAGGGGGAGCTATTCAGAAGGGAGGGGAGGGAGGTATCATGGAGAAGAGAGAGAGGGGTTGTGTTTTTTTTTCTCTTCCCCCTCTGTTAGATGATTAAGATTCTCTCGTTAAATGTGAGAGGTTTGCGAGAAAGGATAAAGAGATATGCTATCTTTGAGTGGATGAAGAGGTTTTTGCCAGCAATCGTTTGCCTCCAAGAGACACACTTCGATAAAGAATCCTTAAGGTGGTTGGAGAAGAGATGGATAGTGGAAGAGTACCATTCGGTATATACTACTTATTCTAGAGGGGTTTCAACTCTGGTACATGTTAAGATTAAATTTGAGTGTGTTGCATATGAGGCGGACGACTGTGGTAGGTACCACTTCTTACAATGTAATATAGAAGGGGTTTAAATGGTAATCCCAAATATATATATATTCCGCCACCATATAAGCCAGATGTGTTGTATGAGCTGCATAGATTTATGTTGAATAGACAAGAATGTATAATGATTGCGGTAGGAGATTATAATGCTGTAATCGATCCACTCAGGGATAGAATGTCTAGCATAGGGGAGAAGAATCCAAAATAAGGACTTTTTTAAACTGGCCTTGGAGTTTAACTGGACTGATGTCTGACGTTATTTGAACCTGGAAGAAACCATGTATTCTTGTTATTCTAAATCACATCAAACGTGGTCAAGAATAAATATGGTTTGGGGAAATAAAAACTTAATGACCCAAAATAGGATTAAGATAAAGTATTTGCCTATGGCCTTATCCGATCATAGTGCTGTGGTAATGGAAATCCCAGATAAAGAAAGTATATTGGTGGAGTTAAAACATTTCTTTCAGGAGAATAATAACTCTGCTAATAGATTGATAGTTTGGGATACCGCCAAGGCATATTTAAGAGGATCTTTGTTTAAAAAGGTGAATTATTGGAAAAAAATTACTAAAGAAAAAGGGAATTTATTGGAATTTTTTTTTAGAAGAAGCAAGATTAGTATGTATAACGAACCCCACTGGAAATAATAAGCAGGATTGGGAGGAGGAACATGAAAAGTAAAAAATATATCATATGGAGAGAACTAGGAAAGAATTGTTCTTCCAAGGGTTTCAGTTAGCCTCAAAGGGAGAAAAGGTGGGGAAAATCAGAGTAAAAAATCAGAGAGGGAAATCATGGATAGGGGCGATTAGAGATAATAGGGATGATAGTCAGTTCACCTGAAGGAATCAAAAAAGTTTTTGTGGACTACTTTCAGGAACTTTATAAGTCGAAGGTTTTGGGTATGGTGAAATCAGTAAAAGCACCAGGGTGTGATGGACTTCCTTTCGAAATATATAAGACCTTCGTGCAGGTGCTAATACCAGAATTAAGAGCGACATTGTGTGAGGCCCAAAAAATAGGCTATCTACCAGACTCAATAAAAGAAGCAATTATTACATCGATTCCAAAAAAGGGTAAAGAACAACTAGACCCTGGTTCATATAGACCAATATCTCTGTTAAACACGGATGTCAAAATTCTGGCAAAGGTTTTGGCAGGTAGGCTTAAGGTGATTAAAGGTATAATTCATGAAGCTCAAACAGGTTTTATACCCAGAAGAATGATATATTCAAATATAAGAAGGCTGTACCTTAACATCGAAGCTAATAAAGAGAAATTGGTGAGAAAGCCATACTTTCATTTGATGCCCAAAAGGCATTCGATTGTATCGAGTGGGAGTATTTATGGGCAGTTTCGAAAAGGGTTGGTATAGGGGAGGGATTTATAAGATGGATTCAACTTATATATTCCAACCCGAGGTCTAGGGTGATGGTGGATGGGAGCTTGTCCCTTCCTTTTGCCCTCTATAGGGGCACTAGGCAGGGATGCCCTCTCTCCCCATTATTATTTGCTATCGCAATAGAACCCTTGGCATGTATGATAGGAAATGATAGGGAGTTCAAAGGTTTTCAATATGGGGAAGGAAATGAAAAATTATTAATGTACGCTGACGATATTTTATTATTTATGCACAACACTGGGGATGAGTTTAATAGAGTAATAGATATAATAGATAACCAGTTTTTTTTTTCTGGCTTAAACATTAACTGGGGGAAATCCCATATGATGTTATTAGGGAAGCGGAAATTACAGAATGGCTCAAGGGTGCATGTGCTTGAGCAACACGAGAGTTTCAAATATTTAGGGATACAAATTTCTAGAAATATAGAAGAATATGAAAAATTGAATGTACTCCCCTTAAAAAAAGAACTTAGAACTAAAAAACATATCTGGAAAAGATTACCGTTGTCAATTCAGGGTCGGGTGAATTTAATAAAAATGATTTTTCTCCCCAAAATACTGTGTGTTTTACAAAATGCCCCAATGAGGTTGGCGAATATATTTTTTAGGTTATTAGATAGTTTAAAGGGGGATTTTATTTGGAAAGGTGCCATTCCTAGGTTAACCTCCTCCCGACCGCCTAACACAGGGATGCGTCCTGCGGGCAGCTGGGTTATTCCTCCGTCACACATCTATGCACCATCTCGCAAGAGCCGCTGAGAAGTTGATCTGCAGCCTGCCAGCAGCGATCGTTCGCTGGCAGGCTGTAGATGCGATTTTTTTAACCCCAAAAAGGTATATATGACGCTGTTTTGTTAACAGCATCTTATATACCTGCTACCTGGTCCTCTGCTGGTCCCTATTGGATCGACCACTAGAGGACACAGGCAGCTCTGTAAGTAGCACCAATCACCACACTACACTACACCCCCCCCCGGTCACTTATTAACCCCTGATCACCCCCCTGTCATTGATCACCCCCCTTTAAGGCTCCATTCAGATGTCCGTATGTGTTTTGCGGATCCGCAAGACACGGACACCGGCAATGTGCTTTCCTCATTTTGCGGATCCGCACATTTCCAGAACTATATAGAAAATGGCTTTTCTTGTCCGCAATTACGGACAAGAATAGGACATGTTCTATAGGCTCTACAGGGATGGCACTGCCGCAGCCAGACACTTCCTCTGCCAGTCAGGGGAATGCCAGCTACGGTAAGCAGGGGACCAGGAGAGCAGGGCAGGCCAGACAGGTGCTGGTAGTGGGAGACTCAATTATTAGGCGAACAGATAGGGAAATCTGTCACAAAGACCATGATCGCCGACCAGTGTGCTGTCTTCCTGGCGCTAGAGTTTGACATATCGCGGATCGGGTTGACAGATTACTGGGAGGGGCTGGAGAAGATCCAGCGGTCATGGTCCATATCGGAACCAATGACAAAGTTAGGGGTAGGTGGAGAGTCCTTAAAAATGATTTCAGGGGTTTAGGTCAAAAGCTGAGGGCAAGGACCTCAAAGGTAGTATTTTCCGAAATACTACCTGTACCACGGGCCACACAAGAGAGGCAGCGGGAGATTAGGGAAATTAACAAGTGGCTCAAGAACTGGTGTAGGAAGGAGGGGTTTGGGTTCCTGGAGAACTGGGCCGACTTCTCTATCGGCTACAGGCTCTATCGTAGGGACGGGCTGCACCTCAATGGGGAAGGGGCAGCTGTGTTGGGGAAGAAGATGGCTAGAAGGTTGGAGGAGTGTTTAAACTAGGGACTGGGGGGGAGGGTAATTATGTTATAGAATGGGAAGATAGTGCAGATAGAGACCGGGGGCAAGATAGTGAGACAGGGGGAGGAACGGAAGGAGGGACTAGAACAGTTCAGAAGGAAAGGTGTAAAGTAAAAAATATACATAAACCTCTCAAATGTATGTATACTAATGCCAGAAGCCTGACTAATAAAACTGGTGAACTGGAATTAGTGATGTGTGAGGAGGACTATGACATAGTGGGAATAACTGAGACATGGCTGGATGATAGCTATGACTGGGCAGTTAATGTACAGGGTTACAGCCTGTTTAGAAAGGATCGTCAAAACCAAAGAGGGGGAGGGGTCTGCCTTTATGTAAAGTCCTGTCTAAAGCCCACACTCCGGGAAGATATAAGTGAGGGACATGAACATGTGGAGTCACTGTGGGTAGAGATACATGGCGCTAAAAACAATAATAAATTACTAATAGGAGTTTACTATAAACCACCTAATATACCAGAGTCCACAGAAAATCTACTGCTAAACGAGATAGACGAGGCGGCAAATCATAATGAGGTGGTTATTATGGGGGACTTCAACTACCCAGATATAGACTGGGAAACTGAAACTTGTATATCTCATAAAGGAAACAGGTTCTTGGCAATAACCAAAGACAATTACCTCTCCCAACTGGTTCAGGACCCGGCTAGAGGGATGGCCATACTGGACTTAGTATTAACCAATAGGCCTGACAGAACAACAGACGTGCAGGTTGGGGGACACCTGGGAAATAGTGACCACAAAGCAATAACCTTCCAATTATCATTCAAAAGAGCGTTTCTACAGGAAGGAACAAAAATACCAAACTTCAAAAAAGCTAAATTTAGCCAACTAAGAGAGGCCATAGGCCTAACTAAATGGGATAAAGTCATCACAAATAAAAATACAGCCACAAAATGGGATATCTTTAAAAGCATCCTAAAATCTCATTGTGAGAGGTACATACCGTATGGGAATAAAAGGTTAAGGAACAAAAAGAAACCAATGTGGATAAACAGAACTGTAAAGAAAGCAATAAATGACAAAAAGAAAGCATATAAAACACTAAAACAGGAAGGTAGCACGGAAGCACTGAAAAACTATAAGGAAAAAAATAGAACATGTAAAAAACAAATAAAAGCGGCCAAACTAGAGACCGAGAGATTAATTGCCAAAGAGAGTAAAACTAACCCTAAAATGTTCTTCAATTATATAAATGTTAAAAAGTATAAATCTGAAGGTGTCGGCCCGTTAAAGAGTAATGAGGGGGGAGTCGCAGAGAGCTACGAGGAGAAAGCAAAGCTGTTAAATATTTTTTTCTCCAATGTATTCACTGAGGAAAATAAACTGTCAGATGACATGCCGAATGTTGAAATAAATTCCCCATTAAAAGTGTCCTGTCTGACCCAGGAAGAAGTGCAACAGCGACTTAAAAAGATTAAAATAGACAAATCGCCAGGACCGGATGGCATACACCCCCGTATCCTAAGGGAATTAAGTAATGTCATAGCCAGACCCTTATTTCTGATATTTGCAGATTCTATATTGACAGGGAATGTCCCACAGGATTGGCGCATGGCAAATGTGGTGCCAATATTCAAAAAGGGTCCAAAAACAGAGCCTGGAAACTATAGGCCGGTAAGTTTAACATCTGTTGTGGGTAAACTGTTTGAAGGTTTTCTGAGAGATGCTATGTTAGAGCATCTTAACGGAAATAAGCAAATAACGCCATATCAGCATGGCTTCGTGAGGGATCGGTCATGTCAAACAAATTTAATCAGTTTCTATGAGGAGGTAAGTTCTAGACTTGACAGCGGCGAATCAATGGATGTCGTGTATCTGTACTTCTCCAAAGCATTTGACACCGTACCACATAAAAGGTTAGTATATAAAATGAGAATGCTCGGACTGGGAGAAAACGTCTGTAAGTGGGTAAGTAACTGGCTCAATGATAGAAAACAGAGGGTGGTTATTAATGGTAAATACTCAGATTGGGTCACTGTCACTAGTGGAGTACCTCAGGGGTCAGTATTGGGCCCTATTCTCTTCAATATATTTATTAATGATCTTGTAGAAGGCTTGCATAGTAAAATATCAATTTTCGCAGATGACACTAAACTGTGTAAAGTAATTAACACTGATGAGGACAGTATACTACTACAGAGCGATATGGATAGACTGGAGGCTTGGGCAGATAAGTGGCAGATGAGGTTTAACACTGACAAATGTAAAGTTATGCACATTTGAAGGAATAATGCAAGTCACCCGTACTTATTAAATGGTAAAACACTCGGTAACACTGACATGGAAAAAGATCTAGGAATTTTAATAAACAGCAAACTAAGCTGCAAAAAACAATGTCAGGCAGCTGCTGCCAAGGCCAATAAGATAATGGGTTGCATCAAAAGGGGCAGATGCCCGTGATGAGAACATAGTCCTACCACTTTACAAATCATTAGTCAGACCACACATGGAGTACTGTGTACAGTTCTGGGCTCCAGTGAACAAAGCAGACATAGCAGAGCTGGAGAGGGTCCAGAGGAGGGCAACTAAAGTAATAACTGGAATGGGGCAACTACAGTACCCTGAAAGATTATCAAAATTAGGGTTATTCACTTTAGAAAAAAGACGACTGAAAGGAGATCTAATTAATATGTATCAATATATCATGGGTCAGTACAGAGATCTATCCCATCATCTATTCATTCCCAGGATGGTGACTGTGACGAGGGGACATTCTCTGCGTCTGGAGGAAAGAAGGTTTGTACACAAACATAGAAGAGGATTCTTTACGGTAAGAGCAGTGAGACTATGGAACTCTCTGCCTGAGGAGGTGGTGATGGTGAGTACAATAAAGGAATTCAAGAGGGGCCTGGATCTATTTCTGGAGCGTAATAATATTACAGGCTATAGCTACTAGAGAGAGATTGTTGATCCAGGGATTTATTCAGATTGCCTGATTGGAGTCGGGAAGGAATTTGTATTCCCCTAAAGTGAGGAAAATTGGCTTCTACGTCACAGTTTTTTTTTGCCTTCCTCTGGATCAACTTAAAGATCACTTTTGAGGGGCATGGCGAGTTCATAGAAGATTTTTTTTTTGTTTTGTTTTTTCTTACAACGTCTCATATTCCACTGACTTGTGACAAAAAATGAAATCTTACATGAACTTACCATACCCCTCACGGAATACAAATGCGTAAAAATGCCCTGTGAAATCCTAAAGGTACTCATTGGAATTTGGGCCCCTTTGCGCATCTTGGCTGCCAAAAAGTGTCACACATGTGGTATCGCTGTACTCAGGAGAAGTAGGGCAATGTGTTTTGGGGTGTATTTTTACATATACCCATGCTGGGTGAGAGAAATATCTCTGTAAATTGACAACTTTGTATACATTTATTTTAAAAGTTGTCATTTACAGAGATATTTCTCACACACAGTATGGGTATATGTAAAAATAAACCCCAAAACACATTGCCCTACTTCTCCTGAGTACGGCGATACCACATGTGTGACACTTTTTTGCAGCCTAGGTGCGCAATGGGGTCCAAATTCCAATGAGTACCTTTTAGGAGGGCATTTTTAGACATTTGGATTCCAGACTTCTTCTCACGCTTTAGGGCCCCTAAAATGCCTGGGCAGTATAAATACCCCACATGTGACCCGATTTTGGAAAGAAGACACCCCAAGGTATTCCGTGAGGGGCATGGCGAGTTCATGTAAAATTTTATTTTTTGTCACAAGTTAGTGGAATATGAGACTTTGTAAGAAAAAAAAGTTAATTTCCGCTAACTAGTGACAAAAAATAAAAACTTCCATGAACTCACTATACCCACCAGCGAATACCTTAGGGTGTCTACTTTCCGAAATGGGGTCATTTGTGGGGTGTTTCTACTGTCTGGGCATTGTAGAACCTCAGGAAACATGACAGGTGCTCAGAAAAATAATTTTTTTTGCACCATAGTTTGGAAACGCTATAAATTTTACCCAAACCAATAAATATACACTTATTGCAAATTTGTGGTTGAAAAAAAAAATATTTTTTTGCAAAAATTTCGGTCAATTTTGATTAATATAAAAAAAGTAAAAATGTCACCAGCAATGAAATACCACCAAATGAAAGCTCTATTAGTGAGAAGAAAAGGAGGTAAAATTCATTTGGGTGGTAAGTTGTATGACCGAGCAATAAACCATGAAAGTAGTGTAGTGCAGAATTGTAAAAAGTGGTCTGGTCATTAAGGGGGTTTAAGCTAGGGGGGTTGAGGTGGTTAAAGAGAGAAGTGTTTCAGCTCCCAGCAAGAGAGGGTGGATTAGCAGTTCCTAACAGTTTTTTTTATTTTTTTTATTATTTAATAACACAATATAGTCAGATAAAGGGAAGTTTACTAGGATAAAAAGGGGGTGAAATATCTAGGTCAAGTATTTGAGGAAGATAAACTGAAGGATTTTGGTACCTTGGTAAGGGAGTTTGGGATCCCCCAAAAGGATATCTATAAATATTTTCAGCTCAAAAATGCTATGAAGATACCGGTGAATTTAGATAAATATAGAAAGGAACATTCAGATAGAATAGATAAATGTACTAATGGAGGAGAAAAAAGAGGAACTACGGCAAAAAGATATGGGATTTTGATGGATGAAAAAAAAAAAATGGATTATAATACTTGCCAGAGGAAAATGGGAAAAAGAGCTCCCGTTTTTTACGGAAGAAAAATGGAAGGATGCTCTTAGAAGTTATATTATGGTGTCGGAAAGGGCCTCACATAAGATCTCTCCGTTTTTTATAGTTCACAGGTTACATCGATCTCCTTGGGTGTTAAAGAAAATGGGGGTAAGAAGTTCTGATAAGTGCCCAAAATGCAAGGGAGAGAAGGCGGATCTAATACATTGCTTTTGGAGATGCCCTAAACTTTTTAGGTATTGGACAGAGATTGCAGAGATTATATCAGTATTTCTGAGTGTTCAAGTTTTTGAAGACCCAGTAGTTTGTATATTAGGGGATACAGAACATCTTAAATTAAATAAAGAGATACGATTGGTTTTAGGCAAATTACTATTTCAAGCCACACTTCTTATACTTCGGAAGTGGGTAAATCGAGACTCCTCCACAGTGGCAAGAAGCAGTTACTAATTTGATTAAATTGGAACGGGTGTCCGAGACATATAGTGAGAGAGTAGGAAAAACTGATAAAATATGAAAAAAATGGTTGCACTAGGGCCAGATGTGTTTTTTTCTTTTTCTCTCTCTCTCTCTCCAAAGGGTGGGGTAAAATGTTATTATATTGTTGATTTATGCAATATGGATCTTTGGATGGTCTGATTTTGGATATGTTTCTTATATAATAGATAAAAATAAAAATGTATATATATAAAAAAAAAAAAAAAAAAGAACAATGTTATGTAAAGTACTGATATAATGGCCGACCCCTTTAACAATTATTAACACTTAGTGGAGTTGGTAACAGGACGCCAGGCCATATCATAACGCAGCTCTGCGTATTTGCAACAGAACTTAAAGGGAACCTGTCATGTGGATATTTGATTATAATCTAACTAATTATATACAATCATTAACTACTAAAAAGTACCTTAGATGTATTCACTTACTGATGTGACAGATGGTTACCTCATAATATACACACAAAGATGCCACATGCTAATGAGCTGATTTGAGTCCAGCGTGATGTCATTGAGTCCAGCGTATCTTTAATTAACAGCTATAGCCATTCCCCTGCCCACCTGCTGCTGATTCATATGGAAAATAACTGTCATTCAGCAGCAGGTGGGCGGGGAGAGTCAGGAGCTCATGAATATTCATGACTCATCATTATCAGCTGGAGCTTTTCAATACAAGATGTTGGCAGATTGACTGGGTCAATTAAAGAAAGTGACCCAGCATTTTCCTAAAATAATCAGTCACTTATTTATGTTGCCCTTAGTTAGGACACCATAAAACTGGTGACAGGTTCCCTTTAACTTGGAACTAGTGGTTGCTGTGCACGAGAGTTCGTCTGGTGAGTGCTTCACCCGCGACAGTGCCGCCTAGGTAACTAGATGTCAGGCTGTACTATGTTCAGGGGTTGGTACTTAAGAGAGTAGTGCTCTAATCGGGAGTGCTTGTCTGCAGGCATGATGGTAATAAAGGAAATTGTCATAGGGCAGTGATGGTGAACCTTTTATAGACCGAGTGCTCAAAATGTAACCCAAAACCCACATTTATCGCAAAATGTCAACACAGCAATTTAACCTCAATATCAATATAGTATATCTTCCATGTACTTTATCATTTATCTATAATATCCTGCCTACATTCAAAGCGCTGCCTGTGCTGTTCATAGTGCGCCCTGCGCTGATGAATGGCAGGGAGAGTCTAAGGGATATTGGTACACCATAGACTTTGTCCAGGGTGCGGGTGCCCACAGAGGGCTCTGAGTGCCACCTCTGGCACCCGTGCCATAGGTTCGCCACCACTGTCATAGGTGATCCTGAGCAAATGGGGATCACAATGAGCGCAGGGCCAATATGTACAGGCAAAATGATGCCTATTATATGCCTCTGTAAATATAGAAATTAAAAAAGTAAATAAAAATGCAATAAAGGGTATAAACAAACCAGAGCCTATTGTGAAATATGTGGGCACAGGGTGTAAACGTGCTTATCTGGACTTTGAATACCACATACCATTATTATGGTCACTTTTTTAAACTTGAATACTTATATACAGTATTTATTTTATTTGCTTACAATAAAATCCATGTGTTTTAAAAAGAGGAAGCGCTAGATACAGGTTGTTTTTTCCACTACCTTGATATCATTTCCACCTCTGGATAGTGCCACTAACCATCCAGACGTGGCCAACCAAGTCCAGTCAGCAAGCCGCTCCAATCAGCATACATGCAGTATAGCAGTTACTTCTCACAACTCTCCAAGGTGAGCATAATTGCACTCACAAATTTATTTGGGTTTGTTAATTGTACTAGCTTATTTATATAGATGAAGACAGGTGAGTATTTGTTTTCTTTTGCTTTGTCACCTTGGGGAAACATACTACTGGGGCGCTTTAGGGGAACATTATATCTACTAGGGCCCTATAGAGAGTATTATAAGTTCTGGGCGCACTATAAGGGACATTTTAACTGTTGGGGTCACTATGGGGACATTATAACTACGTGGAGAGCTAAAGGGGACATTAACACTATAGAAGAGCATTTTGAAGGATTTGGGTTAAGAGCTGAACCAGGACATATCCCATTCTTCACCCAGGCAGCCCATCTGAGATGAGCATAGGAGCATTTTATGCTCCAATGCTTTTCCTTGCCCTGCACTGTATCGCAAAGGGCAAGGGCTTTTTCCATTAGATTCGGTGACGTACTGGGTCTCTGCTAGGCGGAGTATTATATTAAGGATAAAAGTCCAGGGCCAGCAACACTGCAGCAAAGCGTTTCTCCTAGCAACCAGGAAGATGACCGCTGCAGGAAGGATTGGAAAAGGAGTGCAGCAATGGCCAGACAGATGCTGGTGGTAGGGGACTTTATTAGGACAGACATCTGTCGCTGAGACCGTGAATGCCTAACAGCGTGTTGTCTTCCTGGTGCTCGGATTCTGCATATTGCGGATCGGATTGAAAGATTGCAGGCTGGGGCTGCGGAAGACCCGGCGGTTATGGTACACATTGGCACCAACGACACAGTCAGGGGGGGATGGAAGGTCCTTAAAAATGATTTTAGGGAACTAGGAGAGAAGCTGAAGTCCAGGACCTCCAATGTAGTGTTTTTAGAAATACTACTAGTGCCATGAGCATCACCAGAGAGACAAAAGGAGCTTAGGGAGTTAAATAGGTGGCTCAGAAGCTGGTGTAGGAAGGAAGGGTTTGGGTTCATGGAGAACTGGGCTGACTTCTCTTTCGGTTACAGGCTCTACAGTAGTGACGGGCTACACCTTAATGGGGAGGGTGCAACGCCCCTGGGGGAAAAAATGGTTAGCTGGCTGGAGGGGACAGTGGGGAAGGGGGGGGGGGGTGTCATACATACTAATAAGGGGGTCGATAGTGTAGCTAGAGAGTGGGATATAGGAGGGGACAGTGGGGATTTAGTGGGGGCTGGGGTTAGTGAGGAAAGTAGGGAGAACTGTACAACGATGGAAAATAGAGATGCTGGTTACAAGAACCTGTTACATACAAACATCAACCAAGGTAACCAAAAAATCTTGGATATTCACTTTACAGGTAAAAGTAATTAAAAATGTATTTTCTCAAATGCCAGAAGTCTAGAAAGCAAAATGGGGAACCTGGAGCCTAGGGTACTTGAATAACACATAAATGTAGTTGGTGTGGCTGAGACATGGTTTGACTCTTTGCATGACTGGGCTGTCAATATTGAGGGTTTTACACTATTTAGGAAAGACAGGGGCAATAGAAAAGTCAGTGGTGTGTGCCTGTATGTGAGGAGTGATCTGAAGACAAGTGTGAAAGAGGCAATTGTGGGTGCAGGTGGTGAGAATGTAGAAATCTTATGAGTGGAAGTTCAAAGGGATACAAACACAGAAAAAATAATACATGGTGTAATCTATAGACCCCCTAACATCACAGAGGAGATAGAAGCTCAACTGCATAACCAAATAGAGCGGGCTGCACGGGCTGGTACAATGGTCACAATGGGAGATTTTGACTTCCCAGACATTGACTGGGGTCATGTTTCTGCCTCAGCCGCAAAGGGGGGGAAGATTCCTTTAGGACCACTTTATGGGCCAATTTGTAGAAGCTCCCACTAGGGGCGATGCTCTGTTGGATCTGGTAATTTCTAATGATGCAGAGCTTGTTGGAAATGTTACTGTTTGAGAAACACTAGGAAATAGTGACCATAATATAATTCTATTCCCCCTCAATTACAAGAAGCAAACTCTGTCAGGCAGAGCAAAAACACAGAATTTGAAAAAGGATAATTTCCCTGGGTTGAGGGCAGCAATTCAGGGCACAGACTGAGAGCAGATACTGTCACATAATAATACTAAGGAGAAATTGCACAAAAAAATGTATTCCTTTAGGTAACAAGTATAAATGGCTAAAATTAAACCCCCCATGGCTTACAGCTACTGTCGAAAGGACAATAAAGGGCTTAATAAAATCTGTAAAAAGGAGATAAAAATAGCAAAAAATACAAAATGAACAGCAGGAGGCAGAAGAGAGCAAAACAAATCCCCCCAAAATTATTTAAAGATATAAATGCTAAAAATAAAACAAGGTCTGAGCAGGTAGGTCTCCTAAATAATGGTAAAGGGGGGGGGGTTGTCACTGAAGATCAGTGATGGCCAGTTCGCTGTGTTCGCCAACGAACACATGCGGGCTGCCATCTTGACTCACAAGTCCGGCGATACACCGGTAAGCCTGTGCCGGGAGCTGGTCTGAAACAAATGCAGTCACCGGGAGCAGGCAATTCTGAGAACAGCCCGATGAAGGCCCCCGGTGGCTGTTCTCGGAACTGCCTGCTCCTGGTGATCGCATTTGATTTCAGACCGGCTGGCGGCACTGGTAAGGGCTTACCTGTGCATCGCTGGACTTGTGAGCCAAGATGGCAGCCCGCATGTGTTCGTTGGCGAACACTGCGTACTGGCCATCACTGCTGAAGATAAGGAAAAGGCAGAGTTACTAAATGTTTTTTTAGCTCTGTATATACAAAAGAAGAAAGGAGCTGATATCTGTGGTGCTGGGGCTGTTAGTACATACAGTAATATACTCAATTGGCTAACTGTAGATATGGTCCAAGCTAAGTTAAATAAGGTAAATGTGAACAAGGCTCCAAGTACAGATGGAGTACACCCAAGAGTTTTTAAAGAGCTCAGTTCAATCATTGATGTGCTCCTGTTTATACATTTTAAAGATTCTCTAGGTACTGGTACAGTGCAAGGCAAATGTGGTGCCCATATTCAAAAAAAGTATATTGGTCTTCGACAGGTAATTATAGACCAGTTAGTTTAACTTCTGTTGTTAGAAAAATGTTTAAAAAACTCTTAAAGGGACTATATACAGGAGTATGTAACTGTAAATAATATAAGTGATAACTAACATGGGTTTACCAAGGACAGAAGTTGTCAGACTAACCTGATTTGTTTTTATGAGGAGGTGAGTAGTAGCCTGGACAGAGGGGTGACTGTGGATGTAGTGTTTCTGGATTTTGCAAAGGCTTTTGATACTGTCCCACATAGACATTAAATAGGTAAAGTAAGGTCTATAGGATTGGAAAGTATAGTCTGTAACTGGATTGAAAAATGGCTGATGGACCGTATCCAGAGAGTTGTGGTCAATGATTCCTATTCAGAATGGTCCCGAGTTATAAGTGGTGCACCCCAAGGTTCAGTGCTGCGTCCTCAGTCATATAATTTATGTATTAATGATATTGAAAACGGGATTAATAGCACCATTTCTATTTTTGCAGATGAAACGAAACTATGTAGTACTGTACAGTCTATGGAAGATATCCATAAAATACAAGCTGAATTGAACACTCTGAGTGATTGGGCATCAACTTGGCAAATGAGGTTCAATGTGGATAAATGTAAAGTTATGCATTTTGGTAGTAATAATCTTTGTGCTTCATATGTCCTAGGGGATGTAACACTGGGAGAGTCACTTATAGAGAAGGATTTGGGTGTCCTTGTAGATGGTAGCTTAAATAACAGCATACAATGTCAATCAGCTCCTTCTAAGGCCACCCGGATATTGTCATGCATTAAACAAGGCATGAACTCGCGAGGCAGGGATGCAATACTACCAAAAAGTACAGAAGAGAGTGAATAAACTGATAAGGGGCATGGATGGTCTTAGGTATGAAGAAAGATTAAAATAATTTAAGTCTTGAGAAGAGACATCTAAGAGGGGCATGATTAACCTATACAAATATATAAATGGGCCATGCAAAAAATATGGTGAAAAACTGTTCTTGTAAAATGCTCTCAAAAGACAAGTCTCCAGAAGCGTCAAAGCTTCTTTACTGTAAGAACTGTGAATCTGTGGAATAGACTTCCTCAGGACATGGTCATAACAGGAACAGTGGACAGTTTTAAAAAGTGCTTAGATGACATTAATGCTCCTGAAAATGTACAGAAATCTGAGTCTGACTTCCTTTTGGGATTCACGTCCCCACCTATCCCTTGGTGGAACTTGATGGACTTATGTCTTTTTTCAACCGTATTTAGTGCAGCCCTAGTCTGTAAAAAGACTAGGGAAGTGCAAAAGTCTGCCCATTAGTGCCAGTGACATCACTGGGAATGCTGCTAGGTGAAAGCCCCGCCTAGCAGTGTAAAGATATAAGCATAAAAACCCTTGAGCAGGGAAAGGGAGAGCTGCCTGGGTGAAGATGGGGATATGTCCAGGTTAAGCTCTGAACCTGGACGACCCCTTTAACTACTGCAGGCACTACAGGGGGCCTTATTACTTCTGTGGCAACTATAGAGGGGCCTTATTACTATTGGGGACACTATGGGGGGTTTAATATTACTGGGGGCTCTATGGGGAAAATTATTTATACTAAGGGAACTGTGGGAGCATTATTACTACTGGGTGAATGATTATTATTATTGGGCACAATATATAGGGCACTACTACTGAATTTCACAGAGGATAATCACTATAGGGTGCACTGTTATTAATGAGGCACTCAGGGTGTGAAATATTACTATTGGTGGGAGCATTTTACTGTCTGTAGGGCATTTTTTATTCTTTAGTGGACACAGTTTGGGGAAAAGCAGCATGATAAAACTGTCGGGCACTAAGATGGGTAGGATGATGGAAATGTGAGGAACCTAAGATGTCAGTGTGGCAAACTCTGCAGGGATGAAATGTGGCTGAAATGAATTGTCATTGGGGTCTGGACCGAATGAAGAAGATGAGTAGCTCTGAATTTAATATCCTCTCAGCAATTAAAATATGTCTGTAGCACTAGGGTGTGGGGGTAAGTTGGATCAGGAACTTGGCAAATAGACCCTGGAGCTTTTAAGAAAAGCTGGCTCCCTAAGCATTAGTCTGCAAATTGTTGAGTGCATGTAACTTATGATGTTTTCATCAGCACACAGGCACAGCTTAGGGTCCATTCACACGTACGTGGTGTATTGCGGATCTGCAATACACCCGGCCTGCGCCCCCATAGAACTGCCTATTCCTGTTCACAATTGCGGACAAGAATAAGACATGTTCTATTTTCTTGCGGAGCTGCGGACCGGAAGATAGGGGCCGCTCTCCGGAAATGCAGAGAGCACATAGTGTCCCCATAGAGAATGAATGGGTCCGCACCCGTTCCGGACAACACTTGCGGACGTGTAAATGCAGCCTTTATGAGTGTGCTGCTGCTGACATGTATAGTTAATGCCCAGCTTAGGAAGGGGTCATGTGTCCAGAAAATGCATGATTTCTAAAGAATCCTTCTTGATCCAGCTCTCTGCTGCTTGGCATGGTGATAGACGTTACCCACAATCCAGAGAACTAGGCAAATGGGAACTTGAGTGTGTAATGCGTGAAAAGGAGTGGGACAGTATCATTTTATATATATATATATTGATACAAACGCAAAAACACAAATGCAATCGCACTCTGCAACCAGCACTCTGCTCTGCCTTTATGCTGGATGTTGAATAAGGCATTGGTGTACATTTTGGCCAAAGCGTAATAAGCCACTCACCACATCAAGGTCGCCTTAATGAGTGGTCCCTAACACTAGTTCCTACCTGTTATGGGCCATGACAGCCACACAAAGTCCAGGGAGTGTAGGTAGAGCATGCACGCCAAGCACACTCTGCTTTTAACCCCGTCCGGTGCCATTACAGCTTTTATCTGATCCAGGGATGCAAGTAACAACATGCATGCTGAGCCCACTATATACTTCTCCTGGCTCCAGGAGAAGTATATAGTGGGCTCAGCATGCATGTTGGTACTTGCATCCCTGGATCCGACTTTCTTTGTTGTCTTCCGTCCTGAATCGAGGGACCACCGCGGGCACCTTACAGTTGCATGTGAAGGGAGTGCTGCCAGATTTAAATAACAGTGACTTTCACAGTGACCTTCCCTTTAACAATAACTTTCACAATGGCTGCCTTTTAACAGTGACCACTCCTTTAACAGTGACTTGCACAGTGACCGCCCCTTTAATAGTGACTTTTACAGTGATTGCCCCTTTAACAGTGACTTTCACAGTGACCGCCCCTTTAACACTGACTTTTTCAGTGACTGCCCCTTTAACAGTGACTTTCACAGTGACCGTCCCTTTAACAGTGACTTTCACAGTGACCGCCCCTTTAACAGTGACTTTCACAGTGACCGCCCCTTTAAACAGTGAACTCCACAGCGCCCGTCCGTTTAATAGTGGTCACTGTCTCCTATGCATGTAGCAGTGTAGTTGTGCCGTCATACGACTGAATATTTCAGGACCTGCGAACTGCTGAAACCTGTGATCAGTTGTTATAGAAACCTGGAGTAGGACCTGCGAGCTTCTATTGGCTGATAAGGGACCATGTGTATGGCAGTTAGGATTTAAGTGAAAGACTTGCAGGCTTGTATTGGATAATGCACGTCATTTTTGGGGAATATCTCGGGAACGGTACGTCCTAGAGAGCGGAGACCCCCGCAAGATTTCTTTCCAGGTAGCGAGGGATGTGTACGTACATACATACATACATACGTCCTTTTTTATATATACCTATATATATACACAGTACAGACCAAAAGTTTGGACACACCTTCTCATTCAAAGAGTTTTCTTTATTTTCATGACTATGAAAATTGTAGATTCACACTGAAGGCATCAAAACTATGAATTAACACATGTGGAATTATATACATAACAAAAAAGTGTGAAACAACTGAAAATATGTCATATTCTAGGTTCTTCAAAAAAGCCACATTTTGCTTTGATTACTGCTTTGCACACTCTTGGCATTCTCTTGATGAGCTTCAAGAGGTAGTCACCTGAAATGGTTTTCACTTCACAGGTGTGCCCTGTCAGGTTTAATAAGTGGGATTTCTTGCCTTATAAATGGGGTTGGGACCATCAGTTGCATTGTGGAGAAGTCAGGTGGATACACAGCTGATAGTCCTACTGAATAGACTGTTAGAATTTGTATTATGGCAAGAAAAAAGCAGCTAAGTAAAGAAAAGTGAGTGGCCATCATTACTTTAAGAAATGAAGGTCAGTCAGTCTGAGAAAATTGGGAGAACTTTGAAAGTGTCCCCAAGTGCAGTCACAAAAATCATCAAGCACTACAAAGAAACTGGCTCACATGCGGACCGCCCCAGGAAAGGAAGACCAAGATTCACCTCTGCTGCGGAGGATAAGTTCATCCGAGTCACCAGCCTCAGAAATCGCAGGTTAACAGCAGCTCAGATTAGAGACCAGGTCAATGCCACACAGAGTTCTAGCAGCAGACATCTCTAGAACAACTGTTAAGAGGAGACTGTGTGAATCAGGCCTTCATGGTAGAATATCTGCTAGGAAACCACTGCTAAGGACAGGCAACAAGCAGAAGAGACTTGTTTGGGCTAAAGAACACAAGGAATGGACATTAGACCAGTGGAAATCTGTGCTTTGGTCTGATGAGTCCAAATGTGAGATCTTTGGTTCCAACCACCGTGTCTTTGTGCAACGCAGAAAAGGTGAACGGGTGGACTCTACATGCCCGGATCCCACCGTGAAGCATGGAGGAGGAGGTGTGATGGTGTGGGGGTGCTTTGCTGGTGACACTGTTGGCTACCACAGCATCTTGCAGCGGCATGCTATTCCATCCGGTTTGCGTTTAGTTGGACCATCATTTATTTTTCAATAGGACAATGACCCCAAACACACCTCCAGGCTGTGTAAGGGCTATTTGAGCATGAAGGAGAGTGATGGGGTGCTGCGCCAGATGACCTGGCCTCCACAGTCACTGGACCTGAACCCAATCGAGATGGTTTGGGGTGAGCTGGACCGCAGAGTGAAGGCAAAAGTGCCAACAAGTGCTAAGCATCTCTGGGAACTCCTTCAAGACTGTTGGAAGACCATTTCAGGTGACTACCTCTTGAAGCTCATCAAGAGAATGCCAAGAGTGTGCAAAGCAGTAATCAAAGCAAAAGGTGGCTACTTTGGAGAACCTAGAATATGACATATTTTCAGTTGTTTCACACTTTTTTGTTATGTATATAATTCCACATGTGTTAATTCATAGTTTTGATGCCTTCAGTGTGAATCTACAATTTTCATAGTCATGAAAATAAAGAAAACTCTTTGAATGAGAAGGGGTGTCCAAACTTTTGGTCTGTACTGTATATATATATATATATATATATATATATATACACACACACACACACACACAAAGGAGCATAAGAAGATTTAGAAAGAGACCCAACACCACTGGTAGAATGAATCGGGATAACAAACAGTGATATCACAATAGTGGGATAACATACACAGTGAAGTTACAGCACAAACATAATATTTACAATGTACAGCAATAACGCTCACAGTGATATCACAATTGTATAATAATATGCATGGCAATGTACAGAAATGAATCAGTGATATCACAGCACACACATAATGCAAAAAGTAATGCACTCTTCTATTGTCCATCTACAGTACATAACAAATTGCACGTATGTCTGGGTGGAATGACTTCGTTGGTGCCTGCACACTGTGGATCTGCGCTCCTGTCACAGCACAGACGCCAGAAGACAGGGCAAGACGAGAGGTCTTGCTCTGTCAATCAAAAGAGAGGGGAAGTGTATTGCGCGCCAGGGCAAAGCTGTAGATGTATTGCCCTGTTAATCAAATGGGAGGGGGAGTGTATTGAACACTGGGGCGTAGCTGTAGTGGTGCTCCAGCGCTACAGGCTGCCTTTCGATGCTCCAACAAACTTATTTGCAAAAATATAAAAGTAATAATATCTCTGCAGTGGTACAAACTAAAAACAAAATAAAGAAATTGTTTTAATCAACTCTACCAGGCAATATGCCTGGATAAAGGGTTGATTGATCATGCTGACAGGTGCTCTTTAAGAATTATGGAGGCTACTGTTTTCTTAGGAACTTTCAGCATAGCAGTAAACTTTTTGTACCCATCTCCAGATCTGTGCCTCCACACAATCCTGTCTCTGAGCTCTACATGCATTTCTTTCCTCCTCACAGCTTGGTTTTTGCTCTGCTATGGATCGTCTGCTATGACACCTTATACAGACAGGGCTGTGTCTTTCCAAATCATGTCCAGTCAACTGAATTGACCACAGGTGGACTCCAATCAAGATGTAGAAACATCTCAAATGTCCATGCACAATTTTAGTTTTTTCTTTTTAATAAAATTAGCAAAAATTTCTAAAATTCTGTTTTCACGTTCTTATAATGGGATATTAAGTGCAGATTGATGGGGAAACTTGCCCTTTTAAAAAAAAAATAATTAAGCACAATGCCGCAAAATATCAAAATGTGAAAAAAATTGAAGGGCCTGAAGCCTTTCCCAAATACTTTGTGTGTCTATATACACTCACCTAAAGAATTATTAGGAACACCATACTAATACGGTGTTGGACCCCTTTTTGCCTACAGAACTGCCTTAATTCTACGTGGCATTGATTCAACAAGGTGCTGATAGCATTCTTTAGAAATGTTGGCCCATATTGATAGGATAGCATCTTGCAGTTGATGGAGATTTGAGGGATGCACATCCAGGGCACGAAGCTCCCGTTCCACCACATCCCAAAGATATATTGTAAGGGATTGCTCTCTCAAGCAGGGAGGCGGTGACAGATTATCTTACAGACCAAAGGGTTAAAGTCCAAATGATGCTTTATTTATTTTTTTGACACTCCGGCAATACAGGCAAACCCCAGTTATAGCTCACTGGGTAAGGTGAAGGTCCCGCACCACAAAACATAAACCAAAATAAACACCTGCCCATCTGGGTCCTGGCTAATACAGTGAAGATCCTAGCTCACCTATTGAACACAGGTCACACAGAGAATTCGGCTTCTCTAGCCAGCAGGGCAGCCAGCTTCCCAGGCTTTCTCCAGGCATCACTCTCCCCAGACTGACAGCATGGACTGTGCTTTATTTCCCCTTGATGATCCCAGCTGGCTTCAGCTGGGGATCCCTCAGACTAGGGGAAAACCTGTCCTGAAATGGGGTGGACTGGGGAGGTCCCTCTACCAAGCCTACCTTTCACCGTCCAATAAAATCCAGCCCATAAACTTAACAAAACTGTCTCAGCAACCTACACATTGCTGAGACCATTGTAACCTTCTGGATTTTATTTACCTGACCCATTTGAGGAAGCTGGGTGGGATATACACCCCTTCCAGAACTTTACCATACACCTTTATGTTTGTAAGTATTTATATATATATATATATATATATATATACATATACACACACACACACACACACACTCTTTATGCTCTGTATATATGTATGCTGAGCTGTAGTTGGAGCTAGTAAAAGCAGGGTTATATAAATGTATATGACAGAGAGTCATGTATGTCTATAGAGCATATGTATCAATGTATTAGTTTTCTGACACACATTAAAGTATATGATGTTCAGATGGAGTACCAAACATTATGAAACTCCTGCTCCCCTTTTTTGTCACATACAAAGAAAGGAAAGGAACTGGAGCAAACATGCTGCAGCAGGGGCGAGACTGTCAGACCACCCCGACAGTACACCAGCATTAAAAATCTCCCCTTGTTTTAGTTGCATTTAGTTATGAGCAACGGACATAAATAAAAAAAAACTATATGTAATGCGTTTTCCCGACTTGTCCTCAGGATTGGGTGAACAATATCCAATTGGTTGGGACACCCAGCACCAGTTTTTCTCTGCAGCAGCTGATGCTGGAACTAACCCTTTAAATGGAGCACATGAAGCACAGCTGCACTCAAACTTTAGCGGCTGTGCTGAGCTATGTCAGCTGAGCCACCATTCACTAAAGCGCTGCAGTTACCAGCTCCAACTACAAAGCGGTCAGAGCTGTATAGTTCTGGCACCTATTTCAGGGACCTGCTACTGCAGAACAACTGACTGGAGAGGGCGCAAGGAGTTGGACCCCTGAAAGTTTGATATTGATAACCTATCCTGAGGATGGGTCATCAATATAAGAGTTGTGGAGAACCCCTTATAAGGTGGGCGTTATTCCAAGCGTGACATGGGGCCCAGCGCTTTCTAGTTGTTCATGAGCTCTTGCTCTCTCTATCTATCTGCTGGTGATTGGTGGTTTCACCCTTGTACTTGTAACGCTGACAGAATCCTTTTGCAATGACATTCTCCTCTAGCTATGACTGCAGCACGCTAAGTGTATTGCTAGATAAACAGTAATAGGGGTGTACAAGTTAGGTTAAAGTTTGAAATCTCTACCACAGATACTGTTTCACTTGCATGCAGCGCTATTTTTCTCTTCCAAGACAGTAGACACTGACAGACTCCACTGGGTCTGCTGTGCAACAATGGTGCCTGATGTACTGACATTGTATACTGTATGTTTTGCTCTCCTAATTATACCATGTCTCACTTTCTATAATGGATACCCAGTTGTTTTAATAAATATAGCATTATTCAAGTTCTACAAAATGTACTGAAATGGGTTTCTTTATTGTTCTTTGTATTATTGCATGTTTTACAATACTATAAAACTTATAAACTAAATGTTAAAAAAAGTGTTTCTGTGTATAGCATTAGGACATCTGTTAATATGTTTGTTTACACTTTTATTTGAAAAGTATACAGAAAAACTAGAGTTAAAATTACATCCAAATGCATTTTAAAAACACTTGAAGTTTAATTTCTAGGTGTGATATATTTCCAAAATTGAAGCAATTCTTGTCATATACATTTAGCAAAGTATAAACTTACTAATTTTCCTCTTATGAGTCACAGACTTGTAGTTTCTTTTTAGCTTTTTTACTGTGCAATTTTCCATATGGTCACCACTGTCTTCTGCAAGTCTTTTTTGGCCTAGTTGAAACAGAATAAGCAAAAATAAATGTAATAGTTAAACAGCGGAATAAAATATAAATAGAACACTGTGGAACTTTTAGGCCTCCTTTACACCATTTTTTTGCAACTTTTTTCTTTTAGTATAAAAAAAAATGATAGTTTTACTTTTATATTTTTTAACTCCTATATAGAAATTCCTGGGTGTAAAATGCTCTAAAAACCATAACTAGTGCATGTTGCATTTTAACAAAATGTCAAAAAAAGGTAAAAATTTACAAATGCAATGCAAAAATGCTTTGGATGCGATGGATTTCATAATTCACTTCAGACTTTAAAGTAATATTTGGCTGCATAAAAAAGATTAAATAAGCATAAAATTAAGCAGCAAAAAACCCCATAAAAACTTAAAATAAAGGCCTCATGCACACAGCCATTGTGTGCATTGGTGACCGCAATTTGTGGTCCCCAATGCACGGGCACTGTCCATGCGGCTGCAGCAACGGATCCAGACCCATTCAAGTTGAATGGGTCCATGATCCGTCTGCACCGTAAAAAATAGTACAAGTTCAATTTTTTTTCCACTGCGGAATCACGGAGAGGAACCCCATGGAAGCTTCCGTGCCTCCGTTCTGCACCACACCTCCAGATTGCGGACCCATTCAAGTAAATAGGTCCACATTCATGATGCGGTGAGCATATTGCCATAGCATATAGACAAAATGTCAAATAGTGAAGAGGAGGCGTGCAGTCCTCAGTAACATAGGACATAGGCAAAATGCCAAACAACAAAAAGCAAGCGAGCATTAACATGTCTATACAGATAATCATGATGAGGAACATACATTTTCAACAAGGTAGATGGATAATAACAAAAAGTAAAAATGGAACAACACTTCTTTCACACCTGTGACAGTGCCGGGAATCGGCCGGACAAAAAATTATGCGTGCAGCGAAATTTGTCTGGCCGAATCTTAGCATATTTGCCAGGTAGCGCCAGACTCCATGTCCAAGTCAGTGGGACAGAGGGGCATTCTGGTACCATATGGCAATGCCTGAACTCCTGGCAATGCGAAAGTAACCTAAGCCGTCTTTGTGCACAATGAACCCACAGGTCAGAATCTGAGGAATTAAGAGAGATGTGAATGTTATAGAGTGGGTCACAGTGGAAATGCAACAAAAAGAAGAGGGGAAGAGTCCCTATGTTGAGCTCATGCAATTTGAACATTTGTTACAAGAACTGTTCTCCCAACTAGCTAGTTCTTTTAATAGGTACATGCTGTTGACTTTGTCAATCCACTTAGCGAACAAAGGCCACAACAGAGAAATAACTAAATTAGGTACTGTAAGGAAGAAAGTGCTAATAGAACTTTTTACTGGGAGTAAAGACAGCAGGGGAGACTCGATATGTCGCCAAAAAGTAGAAATCTTAGGGCAGTCTGACTAGATATAGAGGTAGTTTCCTAGGTGTGCCAACGCCAACACACATTATTTGGGAAAAAGTTAATCTTAAAAAGGAATTCTAGCATCCTATACCATCTTTTCAGAAGTTTAATAGAGTTCTCCTGTGTCCGGACACATCTACAAAATCCATATTACTGCTTGAGAATATTTGCAGTATTAAATTCTGAAAAATAGTGTTCAGATCTTTTTCCCACACCAGTAAATAACTAGGTTTGTTTGGAGACCCCAAAGCAAGCAGATTGTTATATAATTTAAGAGGGTGGCAAGGTAGTTTAGGGAGTAGGAGGAAGGCTTCTAGGCAAAACAGCTCTTTATCAGCTGATGGCCAAGATAAAAAACCTGGAGCATAGTGACTTGAAGTTCTGAAGGTGTACTGTAGAAAAGAGATTGAGCGTTTATAAGAATCGAGGGATATGGATAATATATCTGGATATGGATAGTATATCAGCTGATTCGGAAGTGGACCTGGGACACTAAGCAGCTCAGGGAGATAAGATAGAAGCATCATTGAAGTAAAATCCATAGAAGGTCAAATTTGCTTAACAACCCAGTGGAATGAACCAATACTCCCTTAATAAGGGGATTAAGGGGGCATGATTAAGGGACAGAACTTTAGGGGAGAACCATATCCATGCTTTTTAAAAGGGGTCACTAATGTGTAATTTAAAAGGAGTCTTTCACCTAAAATGACCATTATACACCACAAACATCATGATATCCATTACATTCCCCATATTATAATCTTACCTTTCATATTGCTGTCCATCTCCTATTTTCCCAGGGGCAGCATTTATGCGGCCGGTGCCCAGGCCCCACGGCGCTGTTCAAATCAAACCCCTCCCCTTTCACCCCTCTGGCCCGCCCTAGGTTCTTCAGATTCCATCCTTCCGTCATTGACAGATCCGGCGCCTGCGCCGTTCAACATGATCCTTGCGCCTGCCCACTCTATTACCCACTATGGGCAGAGGCAGCAGAGCGTTTAATGCGCATGAGCCAGCCCATGCATCCTGATCTTGTGGCAGTTTACTTCCGCCGGCTAGATCGGGAGGTACGGGCCGGCGCATAAAAAATGTGTCGGCAGATAAGAACCATTTGGCCCATCTAGTCTGCCCAATATACTGAATACTATAAATAGCCCTTGGCCCTATCTTATATGAAGGATGGCCATATGCCTATCCCATGCATGCTTAAACTCCTTTACTGTATTTGCAGCTGCCACTTCTGCAGGAAGGCTATTCCATGCATCCACTACTCTCTTAGTAAAGTAATACTTCCTGATATTACTTTTAAACCTTTGCCCCTCTAATTTAAAACTATGTCCTCTTGTAGCAGTTTTTCTTCTTTTAAATATTCTCTCCTCTTTTACCTTGTTGATTCCCTTTATGTATTTAAAAGTTTCTATCATATCCCCTCTGTCTCTTCTTTCTTCCAAGCTATACATGTTAAGGTCCTTTAATCTTTCCTGGTAAGTTTTATCCTGCAATCCATGTACTAGTTTAGTAGCTCTTCTCTGGACTCTCTCCAAAGTATCAATATCCTTCTGGAGATATGGTCTCCAGTACTGAGCACAATACTCCAAATGAGGTCTCACTAGTGCTCTGTAGAGCGGCATGAGCACCTCCCTCTTTCTACTGGTAATGCAACGCTCTGCTGCCTCTGCCCTAGTGGGTAATGGAGTGTGCAAGCGTGAGGATTATTTTGAACGGCGCAGGCGCCGCATTTGTCAATGACGGAAGGATGGAATCTGAAGAACCTAGGGCGGGCCAGAGGGGTGACAGGGGAGGGGTTTGATTTGAACAGCACCGTGGGGCCTGGTAATCAGCCGCATAAACGCCGCCCCTGGGCAACTTCAGAAGTGAATTAGCATATGGAATAAAAGCATTTTTAAGAGAAAATAGGCGATGGACAGCAATATGAAAGGTAAGATTACAATATGGGGAATGTAATGGATATCATGATGTTTGTGGTGTATAATGGTCATTTTAGGTGAAAGACTCACTTTAACCTCTTCCGGACACAGGGCGTACCGATACGGCATGTTGTCCCGGTACTTAAGGACACAGGGCGTACTGGTACATCCTGTGCATTTACGATCACCGCCGCGCGGCGGGTGGTGATCGGAACAAATTGCATGCTCAAATCATTGAGCAGGCACCTTGGCTAAATGAGCCGTGTCGGCGATCGCTGCAAACCGCAGGTCAATTCAGACCTGCGGTTTGCGGCTTTTACCTGGAGCAGTGGTGCCATCGAGTCCCCATGCGATGCCCGATGGCATGGAAGGCAGCGTACGCTGCCTTCCTGTGACTAGCCTGTGAGATCCAGCCCCTGGATCTCACAGGCCGGAAGCTGTATGAGTAATACTCACTGTTTTACTCATACAGCCAATGCATTCCAATACAGAAGTATTGGAATGCATTGTAAAGGGATTAGACCCCCAAAAGTTGAAGTCCCAAAGTGGGACAAAAAATAAAGTGAAAAAAGAAAGTTGAAAAAAAGAAAGTTGAAAAAAAGAAAGTTGAAAAAAAGAAAGTTTCCCCCCCCCCAAAATTGAAAGTTTCAAGTAAAAATAAACAAAAACGTAATTTCCCCCAAATAAAGTTAAATTGTTGTTTTTTTTTTAAATAGGGGGAAAAAAGACATATTAGGTATCGCCGCATCCGCATCGACCGTCTCTATAAACATATCACATGACCTAACCCCTCAGTGAATACTGTAAAAAATTAAAATGGTGTAAAAAAAGCCATTTTTTGTCACCTTACATCACAAAAAGTGCAATAGCAAGCGATCAAAAAGTCATACGCACCCCAAAATAGTGCCAAACAGTCATCTCATCCCGCAAAAATCATACCCTACCCGAGATAATCGCCCAAAAACTGAAAAAACTATGGCTCTCAGACTATGGAAACACTAAAACATTTTTTTTGTTTCAAAAGTTAAATCATTGTGTAAAACTTACATAAATAAATAAAAAAGTATACATATTAGGTATCGCCACATCCGTGACAACCTGGTCTATAAAAATACCACATGATCTAACCTGTCAGATTTATGTTGTAAATTACAAAAAATAAAAACAGTGCCAAAACAGCTATTTCTTGTTACCCTGCCTCACAAAAAGTCTAATATAGAGCAACCAAAAATCATATGTACCCTAAAATAGTACCAACAAAACTGCCACCCTATCCCATAGTTTCTAAAATGGGGGCACTTTTTGGGGGTTTCTTCTCTAGGGGTGCATAAGGGGGGCTTCAAATGGGACATGGTGTCAAAAAAACAGTCCAGCAAAATCTGCCTTCCAAAAACCGTATGGCATTCCTTTTCCTTCTGCGCTCTGCCATGTGCCCTGTACAGCGGTTTACGACCACATATGGGGTGTTTCTGTAAACTACAGAATCAGAGCCATAAATATAAAATTTTGTTTGGCTGTTAACCCTTGCTTTGTAACTGGATTATTTTTTTAATTAAAATGGAAAATCTATCAAAAAAGTGACATTTTGAAATTGTATCTCTATTTTCCATTAATTCTTGCGGAACACCTAAAGGGTTAACAAAATTTGTAAAATCAGTTTTAAATACCTCGAGGGGTGTAGTTTCTAGAATGGGGGCACTTTTTTTGAGTTTCTACTCTAGGGGTGCATCAGGGGGGCTTCAAATGGGACATGGTGTCAAAAAAACAGTCTAGCAAAATCTGCCTTCCAAAAACCGTATGGCATTCCTTTCCTTCTACACCCTGCCGTGTGCCCGTATAGCGGTTTACGACAACATATGGGGTGATTCTGTAAACTACAGAATAAGAGCCATAAATATTGAGTTTTGTTTGGCTGTTAACCCTTGCTTTGTAACTGGACAAAAAATTATTAAAATGGAAAATCTTCCAAACAGATTTTCCATTAATTCTTGTGGAACACCTAAAGGGTTAACAAAGTTGGTAAAATCTGTTTTGAATACCTTGAGGGGTGTAGTTTCTAGAATGGGTCATTTTTGGGTGGTTTCTATTATGTAAGCCTCACAAAGTGACTTCAGATCTTAACTGGTCCTTGAAAAATGGGTTTTTGAAAATTTCTGGAAAATTTCAAGATTTGCTTCTAAACTTCTAAGACTTGTAACATCCCCAAAAAATAAAATGTCATTCCCAAAATGATCCAAACATGAAGCAGACATATGGAGAATGTAAAGTTATAACTATTTTTGTAGGTATTACTATGTATTATAGAAGTAGAGAAATTGAAACTTAGAAATTTGCTAATTTTTATATTTTTTTGGGGCAAATTTGGTATTTTTTTATAAATAAAGATTTTTTTAACTCTATTTTACCAGTCTCATGAAGTACAATATGTGACGAAAAAACTATCTCAGAATGGCCTGGATAAGTCAAAGCGTTTTAAAGTTATCAACACATAAAGTGACGACACTGGTCAAATTTGCAAAAAATGGCCTGGTCCTGAAGGTGAAAATGAGCCTGGTCCTTAAGGAGTTAATATTTATATGTGGTGCAGAGGGGTCACTGTTCTTAAGACACCTGGCCTGCTGGATGGCCTATTATTAAGTAAGGGAATCTAGTAAGCTAAAACCACCCCAAGGTGTACAGGAGAAAAGGTTAAAATAGATAGTTGTTTCTGCCCATCCTCGACATGAAGGAGAGGTTAAAGGCCTTTAATTGACTCTGGATTTTAGACAAGAGGGTTTCATAATTAGGCCTCTTTCACATTAATTTATTGGTTCCATTCCATGCATTGGGGACCGCAATTTGCGGTCCGTGATCCATCCGTTCCGCAAAAAGATAGAACAAGTTTTATTTTTTGTTGGAACGGAAGCACTCTGTAGTGGTTCAGTTGGGTTCCATTTCGTGCTTCCGTTCCGCACTTCCGGATGGGACCCATTCACTTGATTGATGAAGAATGCAAAGGGCTGGTGCCCCGTGTATTGCGTAACCGCCGTATGCGGCCCGCAATACGGCGACGGGAGTACTACGGTCATATGAAAGAGGTCTTAATGGAATAAAGAGAAGCTGGGTCTGCTGGCAAAAGAATGCCCAGATTTTATCGATTTGCTTTGCCATAAAAAGAAGACAAGCCAGGAAGACAAAGTTCTAGTCAATGTCCCTTTATAAATAAAACTATTACAGGAGACTGTTAGGCCTCTTTCACACGAGCATGACGGATTGGCTCAGGATGCGTTCAGTGAAACTCGCACCATTTTGCAAGCAAATTCAGTCAGTTTCGTCTACGATTGCGTTCAGTTGTTCGGTTTTTTCAGCGCGGGTGCAATGCATTTTGATGCATTTTTTCACACGCGTGATAACAAACGGAAGGTTTACAGACAATATCTCTTAGCAACCATCAGTGAAAAACTCATTGCATCCGCACTTGCTTGCGGCTGCAATGCATTTTTCACTAAAGCCCTATTCACTTCTATGGGGCCAGGGCTGCGTGAAAAACGCTGAATATAAAACATGCAGCGTTTTTCACGCAACGCAGAACTGATGTGTGAAAAAAAAACGCTCAGACCCATTGAAATTAATGGATCAGGATTCAGTGCGGGTGCTGTGCAATTATGTCACGCATTGCACCCGCGTGTAAAACTCGCTCATGTGAAAGGGGTCTTACACATTACAATAATATTATGGCAGACTATTCCAAGAGGTAGAAGCCTGGTGGCTCCCCTGCAGCAAAGGCCAGATCCCTGTATGTGGTTGAAGGTTGAAAACCAGGGGACTTGCCAGGATAACACCCTTAGAAGTAGACCTAAGTCAAACAAGTTACTTAGCACAGTGGTTCTATACTCACTGCCTGTAACACTTATCTTTGTTTTCTGAAAAGGATGTGCAGACTCTAAACTTTCTAAATATATCTGAAGTCTGAAGGACTATAAAACTGATTATTGGTCGAAATCGGATAAACGGACATCTACTACATTATACATTCTCAAAAAAAATAGACGCAAGTAAGAACTCTATCAGACAAGGGTTCATTTTACCTCTACCGCTGCAACCAATCACTGCCAACAGTGTAAGGCTACTTTCAAACTAGCGTTAAAGTTTTCCGGTATTGAGTTCCGTCATAGCGGCTCAATAGTGGAAAAAACGCATCAGTTTTGTCCTAATGCATTCTGAATGGAAAGCAATCAGTTCAGTATGCATCAGGATGTCTTCCGTTCCGTTCCGTCCCTTTTACGGGATTTCGCCGGAGAAAATACAGCAGCCTGCTGCAGTATTTTCTCCTGCCAAAATTCAGGAACACTTGAAATGTATTAATGCCGGGATCCGGTACCAAGTGTCCAGGAAATTGCCGCAATGACGGATCCGGTTTGTCAGCAGAGGGTAGCATGAAGTGCTCTAAAATGTCCTGGTAGACGGCTGTGCTGACTTTAGGCTTGATATCATACAGTCGACCAACACCAGCAGATGACTTAGGAAACCTTTGCAAGCGTTTTTGTGTTCATTAGCTGATTAAAGTGTGACACCATGATGAAGATTTATCAAGACTGGTGGTCCTTGCTGTGCAGAGACATGGACCAAAATCTGACGGAAGTGCTCCATTCAAGTGAGCGTACATGGCCGAATGCGGACCCATTCAAGTGAGCGTACCTGGCCGAAGTTCTATTTTTTTGCGGTGCGGAGGCACAGACAGAAAACCCACCGAAGCACTCCATAGTGCTTCTGTAGAGTTCCGTGCCTCCATTCTACACCGCTCCATCCGGATTGCAGACCTATTTAAGGCTCCATTCACACGTCCGCAATGTGTTTTGCGGATACACGGAGACACGGATCCGCAAAACACGGAAAGCGGCAATGTGCGGTCCGCATTTTGCGGACCGCACATTGCCGGCACTAATAGAATATGCCTGTTCTTGTCCGCAAATGCGGACAAGAATAGGACATGTTCTATTTTTTTGCGGAAACGGAAGCACGGATGCGGAAGTGCGGATCCGCAAATGTGGATGCGGACAGCACATTCCGGCCCCATTGAAAATGAATGGGTCTGCACCCGTTCCGCAAAATTGCGGAACGGATGCGGATCCATTTTGCGGACATGTGAATGGACCCTAAAGTAAATGGGTCCGCATCTGTTATGTGGTGCACAAATGGCTGGAGCCGGTATATTGCGGACCAGTTATTTGCATACCATATATCCGTGTAGGCTCCAATTCTGGTTTTGGCTCACAATCACTGATGGAACTCACCGACCAAATCCCTGGTGTGAACTGAGCCTTAGGGCTCATGCACACTACAGTATTTTCTTTCCCTGTCAATTCATTTTTTTTTTTGCAGCCCATATGCGGAACCATTCACTTCAACGGGTCCGCAAAGAAAACTGAAATTACTCAGTGCATTCTGTTTCTGCAAGTCAATTCTGCAAAAAAATAGAACATGTCCTATTCTTGTCCATTTTGCAGACAAGGATAGGCATTGTTACAATGCATTTGCAAAAAATAAATAAAAATAACGATGCAACATGGACGTCATCTGTTTTTTTTTTTCTTTTGCTGCGGATCTGTGTTTTCCGGACCGAAAAATACATATGGTCATGTGCATGAGCCCTTAGGGTATGTTCACACACTGTGGAAATGCTGCAGAGTTTCGGTAGTAGAAAATATGCAATGTTTCTGATCAAAATCTACAGCAATAAAAAAAACACACTAAATTGTGTTTTTTGATGTTGCAGTAATTATACAGATTTTGAACAGATTTCACTCTTAGCATTGCAGAGGGTAAAATCCTCAAAGAAAATCCGCAGCATAAATCGACATGCTGCAAATTTCAGATCTACCACAGGTCAATTTTTTCCTCAGCAGATGGATGAGAATTGCTAAAAACACAGTCATTTTACTGGTACTGTAAAATGCTGTGGATTTTCTGCAAGCGATTTTGTCACAGAGAATTTGCAGAATTTCTGCAATGTAAACATACTCAGGCTCCATTCACACATCCGCAAGTGTGGCCCCATTCATTCTCTTTGGGGACGGAATGGATGCTGTCCGCGGCTCTGGAAAAAAATAGAACATGTCCTATTCGGACAAGAATAGGCAGTTCTATGGCGGTGCCGGTCGGGTGTATTGCGGATCCGTGTGAATGGACCTTTAATCTTTAGGGTTTTACACTCTTAGGCTCGTCCACATTTCCGTGTCAGTTTTACGTCCGTTAAATAAAGCATCCGTGTTAAATCTGTAAAGATGTCCGTGAAGGATCCGTGTTTGGTCCTTGGGTCCTTTTTACCCTCCGTGTGTCATCCTTAATTCATGGACGTTGATTTCCAAAGCATCTCCTATCAGTCTTCAGTGAAAAATGGACGCAACACGCATGCCATCTGTGCTGTGTCTGTGATTTTCACGGACTCTAACTTGAATAGGCGGGTTTGGTCCACATCACGGACCAAAGTAGTGTACGTCTGACACTATTTTTTGTGAACACCATCAAATCAATTGGGAAAATGTGCTCTCCATGGAAAATGAGGATAGCACACGTCAGTGAAAAACTGAAAAGTGGGCGAGACCTCAAGAAAGGCAGGGCAAGCATTAGTTTTTGTCATGGGAAAAATGGTTATGTAGCTGACTGACATTAGCGATGTGCGAATGTCAGCAGTACATAACAGTATGTTTGCTAACTCCCTGCCTGCCGCTGTTCTCTCAAAAAACAGACTTTTATAATATGCTAGTGAAGCCTCTAGGTGCTATGAGGGCGGCTGCTGCCAGCTTCCTCACTGCGCCTGCGCTGATTACGTCACAGGACCTCCCCAGCAGGCCTGCCTGGCAGCAGCCGAACGTCCTTCACTCACTGTGCCTGCGCTGAATACTAAACGGGACAACGCAGGCGCAGGATTATGAGGATGATGCAGAGAAGGACGTCAATCAAGTGGACGTGGGCGTGCCATAAAGGGAGTAGACCAAGCCTCTAGGTGCTGCAGCAACGCCCTCATAGCACCTATGGAAAAGCAAGGAATAAACATTGAAAATATTAATTTTGTATAATCTATAGACCCCCACACTCCATTATCAATGAGGAGCTGTATAACCAAATAGAGCAGGCTACTTGGCTGCAACAGCAATGATGGAACACCAATGAAATTTTAACTTCTTAGATATTGACTGGGGTCATGGTTCTGCTTAAAATGCAAGTGGGGAGAAACCTCTGCAACTCGGTGCAGGACTACTTTATGGGCCAGGTTGTAGAAAATTCCACTAGGGATAATGCTCTCTTGATTCTACAACGTTAAATAGTACAGAGCTTGTTTGGAATGTCACTGTTCATGAAGCTCCTTGTGTTGAGGGAAACTGTGGTTTTCACAGAGTTTGGAGCTTCCGTTTTTATGGTGGTCAATTTGCATTAAAAGGGTTTTCTGGGGGGGGGGGGACGTGTCTTGACTATGGCAGCGTGAAGTCGCACTCGTTCTGAGCTACCTCCACGAGACTAAAGAAACAGGCTCCTCCCTCACCAGTGGTACGTTCTTCCCAGCAAATGGTCCGGACAAGAAAGGGCTCATCTGCCAGAACATCAGACAGGGGAAGGAGCGGCATCCAACACTTCTTTGCCCCGGAAAAGCAGACAGTAACCAGCTGCAATCCCCACGCAGCAGCCTTCTCCCCCACGGCGCATAACCAGAGCGCTGCGGCGCCATCGCTGGATCCCCATCCCCTCCAGCCATGCAGAGCAGTGGACAGGGACAAGGAGCTTGACCCGAACAGGGAGAGGGAAAATATGCCACCAGATGAGGGAGGCCATTTCCTGGAGCAGGGCGCCACGTGGCAGCCGCCATCTTGCTCACCAGTCATGGAGCCTCTACCCTCCAAGCAGCAACCTCCCCATACCCGAGCTGCGTCAGCAATACCCTCAGCAAACGAGGGAACGTGGGACTGGAGGGAGCATGTAAAACAACTGCCGACTAGGCAGGAGATGGAGCAATTTATAGTGCGCTTGGAGAATTCTTATAAACAAGAACTGAATATAATCTCCAACAACATGCAAATCATGGAGGAGAGGGTAGATGCTGTAGTTTCTCATCAAGAGATGAACATATCAGTCAGCTATATCGGCAACAAGAAGATACTGAAAACAGGAGCAGAAGAAACAACATAAGGATCAGAGGGCTCCCAGAATATATCCCTACAGCAGATTTGATTCACACTTTACAGGACTTTTTCAAGAAAATCCTGGACAGGTACGTTACTGATGACCTGGAAATAGATAGGGCACACAAAGCTCTGGCACCTCCTAACCCTGACTCTTCTAAGCCTAGGGACATTATTTGCCATCTACACTACTATACGATTAAATAAGAAATTATGCGAAAGACGCAGAATCAGCCAACCATCGAATTCAGAGACGCTCACATCTCTTTACTGCAAGATTTATCCCGCTCGACTTTGCAGCAACGTAGAGCACTGCGACCTCTGTTGGAATGTCTAAAGGAAAGAGAAATTCCGTACATGTGGGGATACCCCTTCCAATTAGTGGTCCGACATTGAGGCAAGCGTTTTGAGTTAAAGGTCCATGCCGAGCTACCGAACTTCCTAGCTGCTTTTCGGTCTGGAAAGCGAAGAAGCCTGGATCAAGAATGGAGGCCAACTCGCAGTTTGTAATTTATAATAATAATATAATGTAGGGTTTTTTAATACCATGATCTTCTATCAGCTAGTGCTCCGCAATGGGGCTGGAGACCCTCTAACAACCCACGGTTTCAATATGCGCATGTTTGTTCTTCTAAAAGGCAGCTGATGGTTATATGACATATTACTAGTTCTAAACCAAGATCTGACGTATATTCTACAAACATAGGGTTCCTAAGTATGGTCATTTATCAGTCAGTGATCTGCAGTTCAATGAGAGGACCCTGGTTACATATTGTGTCATTATACTGTACTTCTGTTTGCTACTAGGGAAGAGAATTAAGGGTTACATTATATGCAGGTTAGCCTACTGACCGAAATGATGAATAACCACACTTTATGAATGTTTACTAGCTAATTGATAACAATTCTTTATGCATTATAGTTCGACATGAGCTGACTTATGTGTCTAAACCCTCTTGTTAGATATGTTTTAGAGTGAGGAGTAGTTACCAGCTTAAGGAAGTTATGGTTAGTCTCGTGGTGGTCTCTTCACCTGTTACTGAAAGACCGACCCCACACAGTATAACGTTTTACGTTATTTGCCTCTTCTCCAGGGTTTACTTAGGTTACACGTGTGTATATCCCCCTCAGGGACTCCACACTATCCCCTTCTTGTTTGTCTTCCCCGTCTGGTGTACCTTATTCCCTTCCTAACCACTGTGTTTTCCCCCTTTGTCTCTTCCTATTTCCCCCTCTTCCCGGGGCTAGAGAGATAGACCTGGTACTATAAGATGTCTACTCCTGGCAAGATTAAACTTGTTTCCTTAAATGATCGAGGGTTCAACATCCCAGAAAAAAGAACAAAGATACTGTCAGGTTTACAGAAAGAAAAAGATCATATTATCCTGTTACTGAAACTCACTTTAAGACAAATCATATTCCATATTTACGATCAAAATCCTATAACACCTGGTATCACAGCACGAATCCTGAGGCTAAAGCTAGAGGAGTCTCCATTGCTTTTCATAAATCCTTCTCTTGTTCTGTTCTAGATTTCAGGTCCTGTGACAAAGGAAGATACGTCTTCGTCAAGCTGGCAATCCATGGGAGAACGTACACAATTGGTAAAATCTGTCACGGCGGACAGGATACAAGATACACATAAAATAAACAAACAGGTGTCTAGGCAAGAAGCTGGGGATAAAGGTCACCTCCTGACAAATCCCTACCAGCTTTCCCTAGACTTCTATGCCCACGTTTAGACCCTGAAGGTGGGAATAACATGTCCTCGTGCCTGGGCTGAAGATACCCTAACATTCCTAAGATGGTGAAAGGGGGAAAGAGGCAGCATGCTCCCTCAGAACCTGGAGTGGCAGGCGTCTCTCTAAAAGTCTCGACAGACAACCACAAGAAAACAAAATCCAACTTATCTTTACTGAGCAGGAACAGAAAATCCTTCCTTCCTCTGAGCCAGACAGAAACTATAACCTGCCCAGGACACTGGGAGTGGGCGTAATTTAAACTCAAACCAACAACCACACCCAGTGCACCAGAAGGGAGGCGGATATAGCTCAACTCCAAAACAAAAAGGCTACACACGTGCTGCTAATCTGACAGACCTCCGCACATAGCCTGAGCAGGGCGTGACACATCCATCTGCCAAATTCGGGACAGGGTAAGGCATTTGCCTCTATAATGTCTGGATTGGACTCCTTCATTGATGGGGTTGTCCTCCTTGGGGGCGACTTCAATCTGACGCTAAATCCGAAGGTAGACATATCCCTAGGCAGGTAGTTAGTGCCATTCTCGGCAGTATCCAGGATACGCACGATCCTACACAATAGAAAAATGATAGATGTCTGTCTGGAGAACCTTACATCCAAATGACAGAGACTACACATACTTTTCTCCGGCCCACCGGACTTATAGCAGGATTGATTTGTTTGCCATCTCTCACCGTGCTTTAATGTTCCAACCTAAGACTTCCATTGGCACAGCTTTGTGGTCAGATCATGCACCCATATCCCTTACCCTGGAATTGCCTGACTTGGTGGCCAGGGAATGGACATGGCGACTGAATGACACCCTGTTAAGAGATACGGTGGGCAACAAGGCAATTGAAGATAAAATCCAGGATTTTTGGGTGAACCATGCTTCTGATACCAGAGCCCCTTCTTTGCAGTGGGAAGCACTTAAATGTGTAGTACGAGGAACACTCATACAACACGGGTCTAGAATGAAAAAAGGAGAAGAGGCTCATATCAAAAAGTTAACAGAACGCTTGCACGACTTAGAATCACTACACAAACGACTCCTTAAGAGTCATTTCTCTCAAAAGATGACTGAATCTCTCCAACATAATTTCCCATTTAAATGGAAAGCTGATAGCTTATCATATCTAGGTATCCAGGTTCCAGCTCATCTACAACTACATACCTCTACAGAAAAGAACCCTTGAGGAACTTCAGACATACAAACTTAAACATCTCTCATGGTTCGGCCGTATGAATACAGTCCAAATGGACATCTTGCCGAGGTTTTTATACCTATTTCAAACTATACCTACAGTATTCATGTACCTAGAGATCCAAAAGGCCCTTAACAGGTTCATTTGGCGCACCAGTAAACCTAGATTAAATAAAAAGGTCCTGATCAAACATAAATCCCTAGGGGGGTTTGGTTTACCAGATGTTCACCTATATCATGAAGCGGCGGTACTTGCTAGGCTTTTAGATTGGAGACATAAAGGCTTAAAGAAGCTTTGGGTCACTATGGAACAATCTTTATCTCCTCTCTCCCTTTAAGCCATGGCTAAATATAAAGGATAGACCCTCTCAGGAAGAATGTTCATTTCTTGTGAGACATGTTCTAGCAGTCTGGGAGGAATAGATCAATAAATCCCAAATTACCTTCAGACCAGGTCCTATGACTTCACTTCATGGGAATCCAGCATTTATGCTGGGCATGACTCATCCTTTCTCATCAAAACCACACATAATGATCTAATGAGAATTAGAGATGTTCTGTCAGAGGGGACACTATCCTCTTTTGAGAATCTTACGCCAGAGCGTAGCAATTAGCACGACTTCCTGGCTGGGATACGCTCATTTAAGTTCCTTTTTTGGAACCACATTTTCCAGAGGAACGGTGAACCCAATGACAGGTTTTGATAGGTTATATCTGCAACAGGGCACAATTGAAGGTACTTTGTCCACACTTTACCGAGTGCTCCTTGATATACATAGTGGAGAAAGGGCACCATTTTTCGATAGATGGGAATCCGATTTGCCGACCCGGTTCACAGACGTAGGGGTAGAGAAGATGTGAACAGTCTCCCATGGAATCTCACTGGCATAACAGGTCAAAGAAAAGAATTACAAAATTCTCTCAAGATGGTACTACTGTCTTACTAAATTACTGGAGATGCGAGAATGATAGGGGTTCCTTGTTACATATTTGGTGGAGCTGTCCGAAAATCCAGGAGCGAATCTTGCAGATCTATGCCAAATACTCAAACAGAACGATCCCCAACACTCCACAACTTACCCTACTATCCCAGATTCCTGGCTCTCTTGCCCAGGTCAAGAAAGGGGTTCTGCGACATTTCCTGTCCGCTGCGAGGATGGTTATCCCTAGACATTGGAAGTCCAGCTCTCCACCCACATTGCTTGACTGGTCAAGAGAGCTAAGATTTATATTACGTATGGAAGAGTTGATGGCAAACGAGCAAGAAAGAGCTGAATCTTTTGGACGTAGCTGTGACCCCTTACTCCAGTTTCTGGACTCACCGGAATTTAATGACTTACTAGGAGCGTAATGAGTTTTAGAACTCATAAGATCTCTCACAGTATCTTTAGGTCAGGTCCATTTGTTTTAACCTCTCTCAATGTTGTCTTCCCCTCCTTCCTTATGTCTCCTTTGTTCCTCCCCATGTTATTGTCTTACTAAATGGTGATAATTTCCAATGAGATAAACGTATAGCCACAAGGAATATACTAAGATTGACAATTGGCTGCATAGGCCACAATGCTTCATGAAAAGTGTTTAACATAGCTACAATGATGCAAGAGAGTCTATATCTGTATTCACTATTCACTTTTTTGATTATTGTATACATTCTTAATATTTGTTGTATTAATAACAACTTTATCATTGTTACTTTATGCGCTGGACCCTAAACGGTTCCAATGTAATATTCTTGTACATCAATTGTCACTATTCATTTTTGAAATTGGTAATTTCAATAAACTCAGAGTAAACATAAAAGGGTTTTCTGACATTTTTAGGGCTCATTCAAATGGCAATTTGCAGTCCCCAATGCACGGGCAACATCCGTGTGGCTGCTGTGATGGATCCAGACCCATTCAACTTAAGTGATCCGTTCGCACTGCAAAAAAATAGAACTGTTCTATTTTTTGTGGTGCGGAGGAGCGGAAAGAAAGCCCACGGAAGCACTCTGTAGTGCTTCTGTGGAGTTCCATGCCTCCATTCTGCAAGTGAATGGGTCCGCATCCGTGATGCGGCGTGCACACAGCCCGTGCCAGTGTATTGCAGACCCGCTGTTTGCCAGCTACTATACGGGCAACGTCCGTTGGCATGAGCCCTTATACTGATGACCTATTCTGACCTTGATCAGGGGGGGGGGTCCAACACCTGGGACAACCGCTGATCAACAGTTTTGAGAAGGCACATCCGGTGCTCCTGATAGATCTTGAACTATTTGGTATTATTCATACACAAAATTGAAACAAAAACATACCAAAAGAATACGGCCAGTAACACAATTTTAAGTGACATTGTGTCATCCCACTCATGCATTAAAAGGTATCTAAGTTGGTTGGGTTACCAGGGTAAAACAGAATTGCTTGACTAAGACCAATTAGGACACACAGACTGAGAGGATTTGTGACAAACTGTGAGATCGTAATTACCTATGCTGGATGTTACATAGGGTCATGAGTACTGTCCACAGAAAGAGTACATCAGATTTCATTTATATCAAATCGATAATAAAAAAATAGAAAAAAGAACAGTGCAAAGAATCTAATAGGGCTCCACTAATGTTTTGTACTCCAGTTTGGAATTTCAATCTGTTTGCAATTTGATGCATAAGTATTTCCCCACTTTGCATCATGATCTTCAATTTTTTATTTGCATTGACTCAGGGATACAAGTGTGTCTCAAAATGTAACCTATATTGCGGCAGATTTTTCCCTAACCTCTTTTCTGATAGTAAGGGCTCATTCACATGACCGTAGGATGTCCGTGCCTGTATTTGACTTGAATGGGTCCGTAATCCGCAAGATACAATACAGTGCAAAGCGGATTCCCACTTATTTACTACATTGGCTTTTGCGTCCATGCCTCCATATCACAAAACATAGGACATGTCCTATCTTTTGCCGTATATTGCGGATCGCTGACCCATTCAAGTCAATGGATCTGTGCCGCAATACAGGATTCACACAGCCGGTGTCGTGCATTGTGGACAGCATGGACACATACGGCCTACGTTCGTGTGAATAAGCCTTAATACTATCTCTTCCCCTTGGTTAAAACACATCAGTACTTACAAATGAGGTCATAAAAATGCATCTGCTGTAATGTTACTGAAACACCTCAAATCTTTAAATCAAGAACTACATTTATTTACTCATACTGTTTGCTAGCCCACTTTGTTGACTGTACCTCAAAGCCAGGATTAGACGTTATGTTTTCAATAAAAATAAATCTGAAACCTCTAAAAAGAATATCTCGGCAGTATCTGCTTATTTTGCCCTGGTACACGCAAGAAATTTTTCTAACTTGAAGGTCCAAGTAATTGAAATGGTGATTTCCAGCAAAAATTATTGAACAGTGACACATATTGACTTAACTAAAAACATATACCTCCTTCTGGTCTCAACCGTAAATCAGAGATAATATTACACTATTAGCTATTTTAGTATCATTTCCATCTATCTGGATTTTACACAGAACACCACAATATAGAGACAAGGGGGTCATTTATTATTATATATACACCAATCCCCTTTGAGTCCAAATCTGCGACTTTTCCCCGCTTACGCCAGGTCTAAAAAAGGGGGCATGGTGTGGGCAGGGAAGAGGGCGGGACAGCTGGCCAGTCTCATTTATCATTTTCTACGCCTTTTTAGTCATAGAAAATTATCTAAATCTACACCAGCAAGGGAACTCGCGTAGATTTAGGCCGATGGTGGATGCCAATGCCTCTACATAACTTAGGTGCATCTTGCACAAGAGCAAGGGGTATTAGGACCGGCGTCTAAAATGCTGGTCTTAATAAATGACCTCAAAAATCTTTACGGTATACTATATCAATGGCTATTTCTGTAAATTTCTATGGCTATGCTGTAAATGTCTGAGATTAGAATAACCCTTTAATGTCTGATCAACCAGGGCACAACTGCTTTAACCACATATGATTACTAGATCAAAGCAGCAGCAGCACTAGAAAAGCACCACGCTACTTTGTCTCTACTTGGTTTTCTACTCGGTCTGCATGGTAGGCTGAGTATAATCAGAATCCCATTGTGTCTGTCCCGAGACAACTCATACAAATATTTTCAAATACTGTCCATAAATAATAATCTAAAGGACATGGAAATATCTACTACAATATACCCAGTTAATTCTATACAAAGTCATCAACTTCAGCGCTCACCTGTGAGCTTTCTCTTGGAAGCATGTTAAAAGGTTTCGGGACAACGACCATGTAGCCTTTCACAAGAAAAATAAAGTCCAGCTTCCCATAAAAAAGCTAAAAAACATGATTTGGTTCTCCAATACAGATAACTGTGTTTTTTTCTGTTTTGGAGAAGGAGTTTTTCTTTCCCTCGTTGTAGGTGTGCAGGTGGGAAGGGGAATTCAATTAGTTGTTACCCAGCCCCTTAACTATAAGAGGGATTTCATTTGTAACTTATGTAGGTCATGATGAAGGACCGCTATGTCTAAGGTCTGAAATGCGTAGACTAAGTTTTGCATTTGATGTCTGGAGATTTTAACACAAGGAAATAAAGCTTTTTTTTTTATGGGAAGCTGGACTCTATTTTTCTTGTGGAATCCAGTTAATTCTAATATTAATGTTCTGCATTCGCAGGAAATGGCTACGTGTACATATTATTAATTCTGTAATTACTTACCCTTCTCTTTGCTCTCATTTTCCAAATGGTTACTACTATTAGAACTGATGCTGGCATCAAATCCTGTTGGTGAAAGATTTTCTTCAGACTGGAGATCTTGTAGTTCACAAGAAACACTGTCCACTTCAATTGTGCTATTTGTGTCACTCTTCATGCTTTCAATTTCCTCCTGGTTTGTTTCCACATTTTCTAAGCTTTCAATTGTTGATTGTGTTCTTCGGTACTCACTTGAAGATGAGGTGGACTCTGGTGTTGTAGGGGGTGTATTTAGCACTGAATTACTACCACTACTGGGAAAGTTGACTTTTTTATCACCAAACTCAACTGATTTTTCATCCGCTGGTTTCAACTCAATGGCATCAGTTATAGGTTTCAGAAATTCTGCAGATAAATCTCTACTTTCATCTTTGACTGGTTGAACAACTGAATTAAGAGAAGCATCATCTTGGTTCCCATGAGGAGGAGATGTTGCTCCTTCAGTATCAGAGTCTGAGAAAAGTTCTTTCAAAGTTTTTTTAGGCCACTGTCCCTGAATGCTTGACCAAACATCTTTGCGTTCTTTAGCCCTAAGCCTTTCCTCAGAATAGTTTAATAATTTTGTTCTTTTATCCTGCATATCTGATAGGTTTGTGTAGAAGCTCGGTGATCGCAAAGTTTTCTTTTTGTCATCCAAACTACAACTTTTTTTAACAAGCGAACCCTTTGGTTTGGGTGTTTCTTCATCAGAGGAAGAAGTTACAATGTCAACTTCAAACTGATCACTTGAATCTTTGGATTTGTTACTTTCATCCTTTAAGTTAGAAGTTAACGATTTGCCACAAGCTATTAATTTTTTCTTGCCACATTTAGATTGTGATTTTGTTACCTTATCTACAAAGTCTTTTAAGAACTTCTTCCGTCTTGGAGTCTCCAATTCTGAGTCTGTCTCATCTGAAGATTCTTTGTCTTCTTTCACAGTGGAGTGTTTTGAATCATTATTTTTATTAACTCTAAAATAGTTTTCTTCAATCCGTGTAATACACTTGCCTTGTGTTTGTGTAGTCATGTCGCTCTTAGTAATGCTTGGTTTTTGATCAGTTTCACTGTCATCTGCAGAATTTTCAGTAGCTGCAAAGAAGTGAAGCATCATATATTTAAAACATATAGTACCATTGCTATAAAAAGTTTAAACTCTGTAGAGCCGAGACAGTAAAAAAAAAAAATATCAACAATACAAAGCATACAGTATATTAATTCAGCAATAATTCAGTGGTAAATCAGGACCTTTTTGAAAATGTTTGCAAAGGAGGTAATTCTGATAAAATAACAAAAAAAAAGCTATACTCACCAGTTAAATCCATTGCCAATATCATCGCTGTGCTCCAGACCTTCACTCCAGTCTCTGTTTACATGGCTGCAGAAGTTATGTGCCCTTGTACCCCAGGTGACCACTGCAGCCAATCAGTAGGCTCAGATGAACGACATGAGACCTATGAGGCCATGACTGGCTGCAGTGATTACATGTGGTATACAGCATTTCACATTGGGGAGTATAACTACTTTGGTTATTTTATTCATTGCAATCGTAAAATTTGTAAATAGGTTAGAAATCCCATTAAATAATGTTTAGTATTCAAGGGTATGGACATTGTAAAATGGTAAAAATGATAACAAACATTATCTGATTTAGCTTATTCACCAAGCGATTTTCTATATACTTATTGGTGTGCTAACTAAAGCACACAAACGCCTTCACTAGCTGTTGGCCAGCAACTATTTCTCTCTACTCTCCTATACACATATAGGCTAGACTTGGCCAAGTGTGCAGGCGTGTTCAATGGAGAGAGAGGAGAAACCACTGCCAGACCCCTCTGGCAGATACTTATTTCCTTACAGAACAAGAGTATGGGAAGCAGGAGCAGACCCATTGTGCAAGCCCTGAGTCAGCTCAGTGACTTGGCCCCAGAACAGTGAATCTGATGAGCTCGGAAAGCAGCATCTGGTGCCCTGCGCAAACGCCAAGTCACTGAGCCAACTTGGTGCTGGAGTGAAAACATAGGGCTAGATGAGATTTCTAGCCCTGTCAATCAAAGGGGAGCAGGGAGTGCACAGAGCAGAGGGGCGTTGTATTCCAAGTGCTATAGCCAAACCATTGGTACTTTAAATAGGTAATTTGCATGAAGATAGAATGTAATATACAGTGGAGAAAATAAGTATTTGATTTTCCAAGTTTTGCCACACCTGCAAAGAATGGAGAGGTCTGCAATTTTTATCGTAGGTACACTTCAACTGTGAGAGACAGAATCTAAAAGTAAAATCCAGAAAATGACATTGTATGATTTGTAAATAATTAATTTGCATTTTATTGCATGAAATAAGTATTTGATACAATAGAAAAACAGGACTTAATATTTGGTACAGGAACTTTTGTTTGCAATTACAGAGGTCAGACATTTCCTATAGTTCTTGACCAAGTTTGCACATGTTATGGAATATAATGGACACTTGCTTGTCACATACAAAATGGTGTCTGTCGGAGAGACAACCCCCAGTATGCATTCTATGATTGAAACTATTTGCAGCAAAGACTTGAAACGGTCGGGAATTCCTCTGAGTCTATCATACATATGCCTTTAACTTATTTCCTGTTTACACTCCTTCTTACTAAAACACCAATCATGTGAGCCCACTCCTCCCACTAATATGGAGGGTATATAATGTGAAGCCCCCACCTAATAAATAATAGTTATGCTTTGACCTCATCTAGAGTGTCAGTGTTATTTCTCTCGCCGTGCATGCACGTATCTATCTAATTTGGAGCAGTGCATCAACCTACCTGACCATTGATCAGAACCAGAACACACACTACAACAGGGATTTTGACCCACTCCTTCATATAGATCTTCTCTACATCTTTCAGGATTCGGGGCTGTTGCTGGGTTACATTGAGTTTCAGCAACCTCCAAAGACTTTCGATTGGGTTTAGGTCTGGTGGACCTTGAAATGCTTCTTACGGAGCAACTCCTTAGGTTACTTTCACACTAGCGTTTTTTGCGGATCCATCATGGATCTGCAAAAACGCTTCTGTTACATTAATACAACCGCATGCATCCGTCACTGCAGGTAGCGTTTTGGTGTCCTCCTCCAAAACGGAATGGAGACGGAACAGAGGCAAACAGATGCATTCTGAGCTGACCCTTTTCCACTCAGAATGCATTAGAGCAGGGATTCCCAATCTGCGGCCCTCCAGCTGTTCTAAAACTACAACTCCCACAATGCCCTTTTGTAGGATGATAGCTGTAGGCTGTCAGAGAATGATGGGAGTTGTAGTTTTGCAACAGCTGAAGGGCCGCAGGTTGAGCATGCCTGCATTAGAGCAAAACTGATCCGTTTTGGACAGCTTGTGAAAGCCCAAGACGGATCTCACAAACTGAAAGCCAAAACGCGAGTTTGAAAGTAGCCTTAGTTGGCCTGGCTGTGTGTTTTGGGTCTATGTTATGCTGGAATACCCAGCCATGACCCATCTTCAATGCTCTTACTGAGGGAAGGAGGTTGTTGGCAAAAATCTTGCGATACATGGTCCCATCCATCCAGTGGCGTCTCTAGCTTTCAAATTTTTTGGGGGGGCACACTGGGGGTCAGGACAAAAGTAGGGGGGGGCAGCTATAACAACGATACATTTACACAAGTACGCTTAGAAATGCTGCAATACTTTACCCAATACCTAAAACCGCAACAGGGAAGAAAATTCCTGCTGTCTGTGGTTTAAAAAATAAATAAAAATCACTCAGATTTCAACATGTCCTAGCTGCCTGTGGATGACACTTTTATAGGGAGGGGGATCTGTGGATGACACTGCTATGGGGGGGATCTGTGGATGCCACATACCATATATAGCATCTTATGCTATATGTGTGATCCACAGATCCACCCCATGACAGTGTCATCCCCTTTTCCCCCTCCATAACAGTGTCATCCACAGATCTCCCTCCCCGCCTCTCACAGGAGTGTACATTTCACATTTCTAAACTGTAATCCATATCCTGCAGTAACTTTAACTTTAAATCAGGATTAAGCGGCCGCTCATCTCTACTAGTAACTTAACCTTACACCACTCGGCTAGCTTCGGTAACAGGGCCAGACTACAGCCTACAGGTATTGCCTGTTAGTTGTTACTGAGCGAGTGCTGATTTCTGCAGGTCAGAGGATACGGATTACAGTTTAGAAGAAATGTACACTCCTGTGAGCGGTCCAGACCAGTGGCGGATCCAGAGCCTGGTCTCGGGAGGGGCACTTCCAGATTATTTTCTGTCCGCCGCCACAGAACAAGGGTGCTTATAGAACAGACTACACAGTGTAGAGGTATACTGAACATTGTGTGGCACAGGGTAGAGGTATACTGTACATTACATTGTGTGGCACAGTGTAGAGGTATACTGTACATTGTGTGGCACAGCGTAGAGGTATACTGTACATTGTGTGGCACAGTGTATGCTATATGTGTATAACAAACATATTTCACATGAAAACTTACAATTACTTGGCTTGGCCCTTGGAGATCTCGAACGCCACTTCCACACTTTGGCCGGGGGCTCGGCAGAGCTGATGTTGTGTTTTATCCTAATGAGAAAAATTTCATAATAAGGATTTGGAGAAGGGGCAGAGGGGTCACAGAGCAGGGAGAGGCTGGTGCTGCTGCTACTAGGGGGTCATACCATGAGGGAGTAATAAAGCCCACCATAAATCCCCCCCAGTAGAAATAATTCTCCTTATAATGTGACAATGCAAAAAATACCCCCTTGTAATGCCCCCAGTTGAGGTAATGTCCCCCATAATGTGCCAGTATAAAATACCCCTATATAGTGCCCCCAGTAAATGCCCCCATAGTGCTCCTCTCTCCCCTTCCTCCTAGTGCCCCCCATAATGTACCAGTATAAAATGCCCCATATATCGTGCCCCAGTAGATGCCCTCAGTGTCCCCCATAATTTGCAAGTATAAAATACCCCTTCTTAGTGCCCCTCGTAGAGGACTCCATAGTACTCCTCTCCCCCCTTCCCCATACTACCCACAATGTGGACCAGTATAAAATGCTACTGTACAGAGCCCCCTATATAAAATACCCCTTCTGTGTGGCCTCAGTAGATTCCCCTGCCCACCAATAATGTGCCAGTAATAAGTGCCCTCAATAACGTGCGAGTAATAAGTGCCCCCCATCACATGCCAGTGATAAGTGCCCCACATCACGTGCCAGTAACAAGAGCCCCCCAATGTGCCAGTAATAAGAGCCCAGCCCCCCATCACGTGCCAGTAATAAGCCCCCATCATGTGCCAGTAATAAGCCCCCCATCATGTGCCAGTAACAAGCCCATCATGTGCCAGTAATAAGCCCCCATCATGTGCCAGTAATAAGCCCCCCCATCATGTGCTAGTAATAAGCCCCCCATCATGTGCTAGTAATAAGCCCCCCCATCATGTGCCAGTAATAAGCCCCCCATCATGTGCCAGTAATAAGCCCCCCCATCATGTGCCAGTATTGTAATAAGCCCCCCCATTATGTGCCAGTATTGTAATAAGCACCCCATCATGGGCCAGTATTGCAATAAGCCCCCCATCATGGGCCAGTAATAAGCCCCCCATCATGTGCCAGTAATAAGCCCCCCATCATGCGCCAGTAATAAGACCCCCATCATGTGCCAGTATTGTAATAAGCCCCCCATCATGTGTCAGTAATAAGCCCCCCATCAAGTGCCAGTAATAACCCCCCCATCATGTGCCAGTAATAAGCCCCCCATCATGTGCCAGTAATAAGCCCCCTCATCATGTGCCAGTAATAGGCCCCCCATTATGTGCCAGTAATAAGCCCCCCATTATGTGCCAGTATTGTAATAAGCCCCCCATTATGTGCCAGTATTATAATAAGCCCCCCATCATGGGCCAGTAATAAGCCCCCCCCATCATGTGCCAGTAATAAGCCCCCCCATCATGTGCCAGTATTGTAATAAGCCCCCCATCATGTGTCCGTAATAAGCCCCCCATCATGTGCCAGTAATAAGCCCCCCCATCATGTGCTAGTAATAAGCCCCCCATCATGTGCCAGTAATAAGCCCCCCATCATGTGCCAGTATTGTAATAAGCCCCCATCATGTGCCAGTATTGTAATAAGCCCCCCATCATGTGCCAGTAATAAGCCCCCCCATCATGTGCCAGTATTGTAATAAGCCCCCCATCATGTGCCAGTAAGAAGCCCCCATCATGTTCCAGTAATAAGCCCCCATTGTTTGCCAGTATTGTAATAAGCCCCCAATGTGCCAGTAACAAGAGCCCCCCTAATGTGCCTGTAAAACTATACTAAAAAATAAATAAAAAAACACTTATACTTACCTCCATGTCAGCGATGTATGACTCAGGCGGCGCGATGCCTGCGCCGGCCTCTGATAGGATGCAGGCACTAGGCCGGCAGCCTATCACAGGAAGGGGAAGGGACACGCCTCTCCCTCCCCTGCACAGGCAGATTACTATGGAGATGAGGGCAATGGAAGCGCTCATCTCCCTGTGCCCGACTGCGACGGCTCACTTGGGGGGGGGGCACAGCGTGATGTAGGGAGGGGGCACAGCGTGATGTAGGGGGGGCCGTGGCCCCCTCCCTGGCGACGCCACTGCATCCATCCTCCCTTCAATACGGTGTAGTTGTCCTTTCCCCTTTGCAGAAAAGCAAGTATGGTCTTCTTGGGGTTGTACTCATCCGTCTTCCTCCAAACACGGCGAGTGGAGTTGATACTAAAAAGTTCTATTTTGGTCTCATCTGACCACATGACCTTCTCCCATGCCTCCTTTAAATCACCTAGATGGTCAATGGTGAACTTCAAATGGGCCTGAACATGTGATGGTGTGAGCAAGGGGACTTGGGTGCCCTGCAGGATTTTAATCCATGACGGCGTAGTGTGTTACTAACAGTGATCTTTGAGACTGTGGTCCCAGCTCTCTTCAGGTCATTGACCGGTCCTCCCTTGTAGTTCTGGGCTGATGCCTGACCTTTCTCAGAATCATCCTTACCCCACGAGGCGAGATCTTGCATGGAGCAACAGACTGATGAAGATTGCTTTTCTTCCATTTTCTAATAATTGCGGCAATAGTTGTTGCCTTCTCACCAAGCTGCTTGCCTATTGTCCTGAAGCCCATCCCAGCCTTGTGCAGGTCTACAATTGTGTTCCCAGTGTCCTTAGACAGCTGGTCTTGGCCATGGTGGAGAGGTTGGAATGTGATTGATTGAGTGTGTGGACAGGTGTCTTTTATATAGGTAATGAGTTCAAACAGGAAGAGGGCTTCTTCGAGAAAAACTAACAGGTCTGTGTGAGCCAGAATTCTTGCTGGTTGGTAGGTGATCAAATACTTATTTCATGCAATAAAATGCTAATTAATTATTTAAAAATCATACAATGTGATTTCCTGGATTTATTTTTAGATTCTGTCTCTCACAGTTGAAGTGTACCTACAATAAACATTACAGACCTCTCCATTCTTTGTAGGTGGGAAAACTTGCAAAATCGCCAGTGTATCAAATACTTATATCGCCCACTGTATCTCTGCAACAATTCACCATAGAGACAAAAGACTCCGGTTGCCTGGTTTAACAGGGTTGATCATGGTGACAGACGCACTTTAAGTCAATTTAGAGCTTGTCTAAGATTTTTAATTATTTCAGACAACCCCTTTAATATAGAAAGTAACTGGCTATCTTTATGTGAAACATACCAGTGCTTGTCATGCTTTTAAATTTATATATGCTCTGTGTTCTCCATAACATGTACTGCACAATTACTGCTTTCTACTTTGTAGCCATTTCTTTTTTTTTTACATTTCAAACTCAATAAAACCTACAAAATTTCATATGATCTACAAGAAGAACTTTCCATTTTCAGCTTTTACCAGAAGGTAATATCAAAGAAATATCCTTCTTTCTCTACTTATCAGGCACCTCTTCTACCATATACCTGATTTTAATAGTGTCTGTATCTGGCACTCTGGTATACGGCACTCAATGAAAAACAATGCAGAGTATTTATTAACAGTTATGGGAGTTTTTGGGGGATTTTAAAATAATTTAATTTTCAACTTTAGAATGGTCAAAAATGCGTTCATCTTTTTTTTTTTGACTGACCTATGAATACACACATATGCAGATTTGTTCTGGAAATAGCTATTTTACCTACTGTACATATCCTCTAATAAGCAGGCATTGAACTCACATACATATGCTTGATTGATTCCAAGATGCTTAGTCTTTTTGGAGTAAAATCTTATTTATAATATCCTAAACACTGTTCTGCTGTGTTTACAGGACAGTGGGCTAGTTCTGCAGACTGACTGCTTGTTTTCATGTCTCACTGAGGTGTACAGTTGTGTTCAAAATTATTCAACCCCCAATGCTGTAGAGGGTTTTAGGGAATTTAGTGTACATTTGTAATTGTGTTCAGACTGAAATCTTACAAGGACAAACCCAATGCAACTAAAATGACATCAATTGTTTTTGTAATACAGTATTAAAAATATTTTTTTGTGATTTCTTCATTGACACAATTATTCAACCCCTTAAAGACTACCACTCTTAAGAACAGAGGTTCATTCAAGTGTTTTCGATCAGGTATTGAAAACACCTGTGGATGTCAAGGAGCAGCAATCAAGCATAAAAAGCACCAATTAGGCAGATTTAAAAGGACTGTGATACTCAGCTCCTTCTGGACATTTACTGGTGTGTTTACAAACATGGTGAAGTCAAGAGAATGGTCCAGGAAGACAAGAGAAGAGGTGATTTCTCTTCACAGGAAGGGCAATGGCTATAAGAAGATTGCAAAGATGCTAAACATACCAAGAGACACCATAGGAAGCATCATTAGCAAATTCAAGGCAAAGGGCACTGTTGAAACACTACCTGGTCGTGGCAGAAAGAAGATGCTGACTTCGACTGCTGTGCTCTACCTGAAGCGCAAAGTGGAGAAAAGTCCCCGTGTGACTGCTGAGGAACTAAAAACAGATTTGTCAGATATGGGTACTGAAGTTTCAGCTCAGACAATAAGGCGCACACTGCGTAATGAAGGCCTCCATGCCAGAACTCCCAGGCGCACCCCCTTGTTGTCTCCAAAGAATAAGAAGAGTCGACTGCAGTATGCCAAAAGTCATGTGGACAAACCACAAAAGTTTTGGGATAGTGTTCTGTGGACTGATGAAACAAAATTAGAACTGTTTGGGCCCATGGATCAACGCTATGTTTGGAGGAGGAAGAACAAGGCCTATGAAGAAAAGAACACCTTGACTACTGTGAAGCATGGCGAGGGGGGGGGGGGGGTCAATCATGCTTTGGGGCTGTTTTGCTTCTACAGGTACAGGGAAGCTTCAGCGTGTGCAAGGTACCATGAATTCTCTTCAGTACCAGGAGATATTGGATGAAAATGTGATGCAGTCCGTCACAAACCTGAGGCTTGGGAGACGTTGGACCTTTCAACAGGACAATGATCCCAAGCATACCTCCAAGTCCACTAGAGCATGGTTGCAGATTAAAGGCTGGAACATTTTGAAGTGGCCATCGCAGTCACCAGACTTAAATCTGATTGAGAACCTCTGGTGGGACTTAAAGAAAGCAGTTGCAGCGCGCAAGCCTAAGAATGTGACTGAACTGGAGGCTTTTGCCCATGAAGAATGGACGAAGATACCCGTAGATCGCTGCAAGACACTTGTGTCAAGCTATGCTTCACGTTTAAAAGCTGTTATAACTGGAAAAGGATGTTGTACTAAGATTGAATGTTTCTTGGGGGTTGAAAAAAAATGATAATGATGTGAGCACAGAAAAGACATTTGCGGTTATTTCATTATAAATGTTATGTTATATTTGTCTGACTTACAAGTGCCTCTTTGATTTAATTGTAAACAAGATGACTGAAATGATCAAAATCAATGTCAAACTGGCCAAAACACTCAATTTCAGTGGGGGTTGAATAATTTTGAACACAACTGTAGGTGAATGTACACAGGGAACTCAGCCAGAACATCATAGCAACTAGCTGATTGAGATAGAGCCTGCAAAGGGGTAAACTGATGGTTTAGAAAAGCACCTTACAAGTGACAATATACTGTAGCTAGAAATACTGATATTACTCAAATACACATACAATAGGTTTTTAAGCATTGCAATAAGTAATGAACCCAAGGCATCGTCGATTGCCGTTCTGTTCATATTAATGCAGTGATCTTATTTTCTTTTCACTTTTTATGATTATTTTATGTCTGTACCTTGAAGACCATTCAAAATAGAAGTAATTTCTAATGGCTTCAAAGGACCTGAGCCAGAATTTTTACTTTCTGAAGAATCAAAAGGTGACTCGTTGTCCAGGTCACATGGTTGGAATAATGGTCTTGAAAACAGTCTGCATTGTTTAGGACAATTTTCATCTTTTTCTGACTTGGATTTGCTGTGATCTGTTTCCATCTTACTCTGTTAAAAAAAAAAAAGATTGGGAGAAAGCTATAAATCATTTTTAGATGCAATATTTTTCAAAATGCAAAGATATAAGAAATAAAAAGTAGCACTAATATCCATACATATCAACATATGTATAAATAAAAAATCAAAGCATAACGAAATAAATAAATACAATAATAATGGTGTGCACAACTATTTTGGCCGTGAGCTCCAAGCACTAAAAGATGCAATTGAACGATCGCCATCACACAGCATCCTGATGCAATGTAATCTCACAAGAACTGAGATTTCTCGTGAGGTCACGCTGTACCATAGCTTCTGACGCAATAGCGTCTCACTCAAAGAGGAGTGAGACGCTACCGCAAAGAAGAGCCCAACCGCTTCAGAGAAAAAAAAGAAACCAGTAACATGTATTAGCTTTCTAAGCATAGTAAACCCCTATTCTAAACATGGCAGGGATATAGCCTGAAAGTAAGTGCTCTGCCTTCCATACAGAGCAGTGTTGCTCAACTCCAGTCCTCAGGGCCCACCTGGTCATGATTTGAGAATATCCCAATGAATGAATAGCTGTGGTAAGTTCTGATGCTTTGACACTTATCGCCTGCTTAATATTAAGGAAATCCTGAAAACATGACCGTCAGGTGGTCCGTAAGGACTGGAGTTAAGCAACAAACATATTTAGAGGGTCTCAAGTTCAAATACCAAGAGAGACTTTCTTCAGTTCATTTTTCTCCCTAATTTAAACCATAATAAAAGTTGACAGACATTAAAATGGTCTAAAGCAAGTAATGCTATAATGCTTAATTTTGTATAAGATATCACAGCTCTAGGATGAATTTTACTTTTTACCTTATACTCATACATAATATGCCCTATCTACAAGATCTGTTTCACAGTGTAAAGGCAAAGTTTGAGCAACAGCAGAGTGTCACAGATATGGGAAGCATGACTGAATCTGCTGCTTCTGCCCTCACCATGCATGATGTTTAGCCCTGTCAATCAAGGGGAGGGGGGGCGGCACAGGAGAGTCACAAAAGCGGTGCTTCAAGGGCTTAGTTTGGCCTTCTGGTCCTCAAACTTGCTCATTAGCATAGGAATAAAAACTGAGATATCTCTGCAGCTGGTTAAAGAAAGGTATCATTGTAATCAGCATTTTCAACCCTAAGAACTATGCCTTGTTTAATCGGGCTGATAATGCTGCCAGAGACTCTTTAAAGGTGTTTTCCAAAAATCTAAATATTCAACATTTTTAAACCAGCACCTGGATCTCAATACTTTGGAAATTGCATGTAATTAAAAAATTTAGTAAAGCCACTAAGTTATTCAATAAAATATATTTTTTATAGTGCCACCTGCTATTTTTTCATATTTCTCTGCCCAACTTACTGAGGTAGTCACTCATGCTCAGTTCCGTCAATTAACTTCCACCAGCCATATATATATTGTTAGGGCTACACGGTGACATGTGTTGCACGACTGAGAACAACTACACTGTGACATCGCACCGATGTCACACTTGGATGGAATTTTTGTGTTTGTGACTGTCGTGTCGCAGAAGCATGACACTGGCATAGACTATCATTACAATAAATGTTGCTGTGTAGCCGTAGCCATAGGCTACATGCACATGACAGTGAAAAAAAGTCTGTTAAAAACAGACAAGGTCAGTTTTTCATAGTAATTTTTCAACCATTTGTGCATCCATTTTCTTGTCGTCTGTCCATTTTTAATAGACGTTTTGCATCTGTTTTTCATTAGCTTTTTTTATTTTATAAAGATCCCAACCCCTGCATAACATGCCTTATAATTTATACATTTCAATCTCTGCTATTTCAAGGGGGAGATGTTATGAGTAACTGACAGCTATGTCCGTATACACACTTACACAGATAATGCTATCAATCACTGATATCCCACATGAACAGTGAAGTCAGAAAGAGGAGAAATTAAAACGTATAAATGATAAGCTTTAATAAATCTTTCCCCACAAAAATATAAATCAATCTACTCAACATACCATAAACAGTGGTGGATTATAATATGGGCATTTTGGGTGGCTGTCGGGGGCCCAAGTCTTTCAGGGGTTCCATGACCACCCAAACTGCCCACTATCTTAAAACAATTTACAGGAATGAGAAGTGGCCTGTGGCATTAGTGAGGCAGCCACACTCACTGACCTTAGCACAGCAAAGACAGCCCTAAAATCTGGCACACTTTAACTATTTGTGCTCTATGAAGCAGTAAAGTGGATCATGATCATGGTCTGATCCATGCAGTCTCCATCTGCTTAACATAGTAACATAGTTTATAAGGCTGAAAAAAGACATCTGTCCATCTAGTTCAGCCTGTTATCTGGCAAGTGACCATCACAAACTTCTGACCTCACTCCCATATAAAAAAAATTATTGGCAGAACTGAGAAAATGTGTGCCTCAAATGGAGGCCTACAAACCAGACTTAGTTACACCAGTTTTTTCAGAACGAATGAACCAAGCATCGAATGGAATGATGTAAAGCACGCCACCACTGAACTCTGGAGAAGTGGAAACATGTTCTGTGAGAGTGATAAATCACTCTTCTCTATCTGCCAGTCTGATGGATAAGTTTGGGTTTATGAATGCCGGGGAAAGTTAACTGCCTCATGCAAACCGTAAATTCTGGTGGAGTAGGGTAATACTATAGAGGTGTTTCTCAGGCGTTGGCCCAGGATGCTTAATTTCACTGAAGGGAAATCTTAATGCTTTCAGCTTTGTGTGGGAACAGTTTGGAGAAGGCCCTATTCTGTTTGTACAAAGCAATTCCATAAAGGCATGGTTTGGGTGCCTTTACAGTGTTAGAACTTGTCTGGGCCACACACAGTCCTGAGCTCAAACCCATCAACCACCTTTGGGATAAACTAAAATGGAGATTGCAAGCCAGGTCCTCTCAACAATAAAAATATCTGAGCTTAAAAATGCTCTCCTGGACGAATGGAAACACTCCAAATTCTTTTAGAAAGTCTTCACCAAAGAGCAAAGGGGGACCAACTCATTATTAATGCTGTCATGGTATCTATGTAGTAAGCATGATTCTGTTTAGATGTCTGTGTGTTAGACTGGGGGGACCCTATATTCTTCATTCATCCCAGGGCCCATGGTAGCCTTAATCTGCCCCTGATCATCAATACTTACAAAAGTGTGCAGAATTCTTGTTCTGAATGTTAATTCAATCTGACCGCCACTTGGGATCAGAAGGATCAATAATAATAATAATAATAATCTTTACAATTTTGTACAAATGAAAAGACGTCACAAAATTACAGGGTAATAAACAAATAAAACATTAGGCGTGCGGGCCATGCTCGAAAGATTAGGAATAGGGGTGCCACAAAAGGTGGGTATGGGAGGCTCGAATTATGGAGGATGTCTTAGATAGTTTGCCAAACGGAGAACAAGTAAGGTGATGAGACATTGGTGTAGCGGGTGGACAAATAGATGAGCCTGGCTGCTGCATTTAGGACAGACTGATAGAGAGAGAGTTTAGTGATTGGAAGACCAACTACAAACGAGTTACAGTAGTCAAGATGAGAATGAATCAAAACAACAATCGTTTTGGCTGTTTCCACAGTGAGACAAGGGCAGATTCTGGAGATGTTCTTGAGACGCAGATGACAAGAGAGTGAAAGTCTGTATTGGGAACCAAGTCAAAAATAACCCCAAAACAACAGGCATGCTACCCAGGAGTTATGATAGTACCACAGACGGAAATTGAAATATCAAGTTTGGGTTAGTAGATGGAAAAATAAGAAGTTCAGTTTTTTAGAGGTTAAGTTGTTAAAGATAGCTAACAGACAATTACTGGTGTTTTGTAGTAAACCAATCGACTGTTTGTCGATTGGTCCTCAAAAAAAATATAACCTGTCCTATTCTTGTCCGTTTTGCGGACAAGAATAGGCAGTTATATCAATGGCCGTCCGTGCCGTTACACAAATTGCAGAACGCACACGGATGCCATCCGTGTTTTTTTTTTTTAACTCGTTTTATTGAAGTTTAACAACAGGCATGGATCATAACATCCTGAAGCAGTCACAGCCCATGCACGGGAGTCACTAGCTTCACAGCAAATTATATAAGGACATGTCACAGTGAGGCGACTATCCACACAGAATCTTCCATATGGCATCAACAGACATTTCGGATCTGTAACATAATGTTCAAACACCAATTACAGGAGGGTCCTCCATCACAGAGCGTAGAATGTAAGGATTGAGTAGAGGAGCACCACTCCCCCCATACCTTTTGAAATTTCTGTGGGCACTTCCTATGGGTGTAAACCACTTTTTCCATAGACATAGCATGATTTACCAATGCTTTCCACTGATTGACTGTAGGGGACCTGTCCGCCATCCACCTCAGAGCTATCGCCTTTCTGGCCAGAAATATAAGTCTCCCCCAAAAATACTCTTTGATGATGTGTCCACATCTCCTCATCCAATACTCCCAAAATACATATTTTAGGACAGACTGTTATCGGGGCAGGAACCATCGTTGACAGAATCTCCACAACTCTACCCCAAAAGACCTGCAAGTAACTGCAGCCCCATATCAAATGCCAAAAGTTAGCTCTCTCCTCCTGACATCTGTGACATCTGCTGCTAGGAGATCTCCCCATTTTATACAATCTGAGAGGGGATAGATAGCTTCTATGTAGTATGAACAATTGAGTCAATCTATTGTTTACCGTTGGAGAAACCTTAGTGGGCACTAACAGAGCCTCCTCCCATTCTTCAGTATCGAGAGTAGGAGTAGTAGCTTTCCATTTAGCCTCCACCTCCAGAGGTTGGAGTAGCATGCGATCACCTAGCAGTTGTGTATATAATATAGAAATGATACCCTTAGGTCCCTGAGATCTCAACACCCCTATCAAGGGATACTTAGAAATGCTACGGCTCACCCCTCTAAACTGAGCGTATAGGGCATGTCTTAACTGAAGGTACCTATAAAATAGAGTATGAGGAATCTCAAACTTCTCCTGTAATTGGTGCAGAGACCTTAATACTCCTCCATCATACAATTCTTCCAGTGACAACACCCCACACCCCTTCCAAATCATCGAGCCCTCCAGGGTTATTAAGTGCAGGAACATGGGATTACCCCAGAGTGGAGCGGCATCAGGTAAATCCTTATATGAGTTAAATTTGGCTGCCTTCCATACTTGATTAGCCAACTTATGAGCAGGGAGTAGTCTCCCAGGGACTAAACCAGGGGACTCCAGCACAGGCCACAGGGTAGATAGATGAAGATACTCCATCAGCCAATACTCCGGCCCTGGTAAATCCCCCTGTTTCACCCACGCCGCAATGTACTTCAGCTGACCAGCGAAATAATATAGAAAAAAAATCAGGTAGGGCAGCCCCTCCTTGGATCCTAGCTCTCTGCAGCACTCTCAGGGAGAGCTTCCTCTTGGCCTTGCCCCAAACGAAAGCCGTCGTTAGTGAATGCAGTCTGTCGAAAAAAAGGCCTTGGGTACCGGAGCGCATGCATGCGACAGGAGGTATAGACCCTTAGGAAGCAATATCATTTTAACTAAATTCAATCTCCCCATCACCGAAATCGGCAAGGACTTCCATGTCTTGAATTTATGGATAAACAGAGATTCTATCGAGTCTATATTTCTTGCCACCGACGCGTGAGGGTCCCTTGTGATTACAATGCCAAGATATTTAAAGTGGTCCACTACTGGTAAATTATGAAAAGACTCTGGCCAATCATGTGCCCAAAGAGGCATAATAGACGATTTTGTCCAGTTTATGTGCAAGCCCGAGTATGTACCAAACTTCTCTATCACAGCAATTGCACTCAGAAGAGTCCGCTCAGGCTCATCCATAAACAGGAGGAGATCATCCGCATACAGGCCTATCTTCTCCTCTCTATGTCCTTTAGAGATCCCCTTAAAAGACTCATCCTGTCTAATATGTAGGGCTAAATGTTCTATCACCACAGCAAACAACAGTGGGGAAAGGGGACAGCCCTGTCTGGTACCTCTGTGTAGCGTAAAGGAGTCCGACTGGGTGCCATTAACTAGTATATTCGCTTTAGGCCTCTGATACAAGATTTCAACCCATCTTATAAACTTTGGCCCAAATCCAAATTCCTTCTAAATTTGTAGAAGGAAAGGCCACTCTACAGAGTCTAAGGCCTTGGCCGTGTCAAGAGACGCCAGGGCCCATCTACTTCCCTCCGCCACCCCTATCTGTGCTATGACCTGGGCTCTTCTAATATTGTCAGAGGTAGTCCTACCCGGTATAAATCCAGCTTGATCCTGATGTACTATGGAAGTTATCACTTTGTTCAAGCGGGAGGCCAGTAACCTAGTCAAAATCTTGTAGTCTAAATTTAACAATGAAATTTGCCTGTAAGAGCCACATGTATTCGGATCTTTGTCTGGCTTTAATATTACTACAATAGTAGCATCATATAAAGTTTCAGGCAGTTGATGGCGCTGAAACGATGCCGAGTATAGTTTAAGGAGTTGGGGGCTTAGAATCTCACTATATCTTGAGTAAACTTCTACAGGGATCCCATCCGGACCCGGCGCCTTCCCAGCTGGGAGATCATGGATATCAAGCTGGATTTCTTCTAAAGATATATCCTTATCTAGCAAGGCTATATCCACCGTGCTGAGCCTAGGATGAACCACCTCTGCAATATGATCGCTCAACTCCCCCTCAGTGTAATGCGCCACGGAGCTATACAGCGATTGATAGAATCGCTTGAAACCATCTAGTATTCCCTCTACAGATTCCACCAGTTGTCCCTCCGGGTTGAGTATGCGTAATACTGGGGGGGGATAATTGGTTGGCCCTAGCAATATGAGCTAGAAGCTTACCCGCTCTATCCCCTGATTCAAACGACTGCTGCTTCATGAAAAACATTCTGCGTTCACTCTTTTCTTTGAGATGCAGCATGTAGGATCTGCCCCTAGTCATCCATTCTATCCTGTTCTCTTCCGTGGGGTCAGAACAGAAAGAGGCCTCGGCCTCTCTACATTTGGTGTGCAGATCTAGTTCCTGACGAGCTGTGTCCCTTTTCACAAAAGATATTGAGGACTTTAAACAGCCCCTCAGGTAAGCCTTCAGGGTGTCCCACAATAGCAAGCCCTCAGTCTCATCACCTTGCATATCCAAGAAAACCCGCAGCTGATCAGGAATTCTATCATTCTGGGTCAAAAGAGAAAGCCAGAAAGGGTGAATTCTCATCTTCCCGCCCCCTAGAGGCGACCCCGGGAATATTTAGACGTGCCACAACCGCAGCATGATGTGAAGGTCCCTGCGGCTCATAATTAATAGCAACCAAATCCGTATATACTGCAGCATTGCCCAGAATGTAGTAAATTCTCGAGAGCGCCCCTCTAGCGGGGTTAAAACAGGAGTATTCCCTCAGCTGCGGGTTCCTAAGTCTCCACAAATCCAGCCACCCCAATTCTGCAGCAATTCTAAACAGTGTAGTGACCGAATGGGTCTCAGCCCCCCTCACTCCAGGCGAGCGGTGCCTGTCCAACTCCTCCAGAGTAGCCGGGCCGAGGTATATTGCGCAGCAAACCCCAAGATTGTCTGAAGAAGTGAGACTCTAGCTGGGGGGGGGATATATAGGTTAATAATAACATAAGGAATATGATTAATGAATCCATACACCAGCAAATATTGACCCTCAGGGCCTGCGACAGATTGCTGCGGTTACCATATGAGGCCCTTACACACCAAGGCCACTCCTCTAGAGTTCGAAGTACCATACGACTGTAGTGACCACTGCACCCACTGTTTAACAATTCTGTGCCCAGTATCAGCTGTCAAGTGAGTTTCTTGAAGTCCTAGAATGTAAGGGTCATAACGTCGCACATGCGAGAATACCGCAATTCTCTTATTCGGAGCCCCCAAGCCTCTCACGTTCCAGGACATCACCACTAGAGACCCCATAATCGAAACATAGGGTCACCCCCTCTATTATGCAGGATTCTATTGGAGAAACTAAGGGGATCCCTCCTCATCATAAGGAATCGCCTCTCGTCCTCAACCCAATTAAAGAACTGATATGACCATGCCTTCAGTAACATAATAAACACATAACATAACAGGTGAATACCTAACACCTCTAAATATACATCCAGTGCATACATCATAGTGTTAGTTTCGTGGCAATGTAATCGAGGACCGTTACGGGAAGAAAAAGGGTGTTGTGCCCGTACAGGTGGCCGAGCATTCCCTGTACATTACAATAATACAGCTGCAGGTGCAAATAATCACAAATAGGCATAAACATGCATATCCAGACCATCCTTAGCTCAAATACTAACAATAGAAACTAGCTTGAGGGTCATAGTGGTCTGGTAACAGAAAACATCCCATTTTATGCAAGTTAGGTAGAAGATTGCACCATTATACAAATATAAACTCAGTGGCAAGGCACCCATATTATGCTTTTTAGCGCCTAAAAATACTTGCAGCTCAGATCCGATAGCGCAAATTAGCGTGGTCTCGGACGCCTAGAGACCCAGTCCTCTGCTTCTTTCGGATCAGTAAAAAAGACTGGTCTGTCCCCATCAATCACTCGAAGACGTGCTGGGTAAGCCATTGAATACTGTAAATTCAATTCTCTGAGGCGTCTCTTAACTGAAACGAAGGTGGCCCTCTTCTTCTGCAAATCCGCAGAAAAGTCCGGGAATAGCGACACGTTGGCATTATCATGCATCAGCGCTCCCTTGCTCCTCGCTTGACTAAGGATTAAGTCCCGGTCCCTCCAGTTTAGTAGACGGGCGAGCAGAGGCCTCGGCGGTGCACCCGGAGGAGGTGGTCTGGCAGGAACCCTGTGCGCTCTTTCAACGGCATAGGCCGTAGAGAACGCGACATCTGGGAATTGGGCCTTAAACCATACCTCCAAGAAGTTGGCAGGATCTCGCCCCTCCGCTCTTTCAGGTAACCCCAGGATCCTCACGTTGTTGCGCCGGGCCCGGTTCTCTAGGTCGTCACACTTCTGCTGCCAACAGCTCTCTCAACCTCTTGCAGTCTCGAGTCCAGCGACCTAGTGTAGTCCTCCAGCTCCGACACCCAATCCTCTGTCTGCTTCACTCTCTCCCTCAGCTGTTGCACGTCCTGCCTCAGCAGACCCAGGTCAACGCGCACCTCCTCGATTTTACATGTGAGGGAGGACTGGCAGGAGGAGATTGCTGTTAGGAGCTGTTCTGACACCACTTTCAATGTGATCTCAGGTTCCCCAGCATCTTCAGGCTCCATCTGCTGTGCCGCCTGCCCTCGCGTCACCGCTGCACGTGGAGTGGCGGGAGCTGCGGCGCCATGTTGATTTTCCTGGCGGGCATATTCTTTAAGCTTTTCAGCTGTGGACTGTGCCTTGCTGGGACCCATATCGTGATGCCTGGGCTTCCTCCTTCTCCTCTGCACTTGCCACTCTAAATTTGAAGTAGGCAGCTTGGCAGGATTAGTCAGGATGGAATACAGGGAACGGAGCCGCTCTCAAGTGCGTGCGCTCATGCCGGCAGTTAGCCACGCCCCCGCCATCCGTGTTTTGAGGATCCGCAATTTGCGGAATGCAAAACACACATCGGTCGTGTGCATGAGGCCTTAGACTTCAGACTTAGTTCTGAAGTCTAATAATAATAGAGAATTGTTCAGAAACACAAAACAGATTTGGCAGGGGAATTAGAAGCCTAAGTGTCACCAAAAGGTCATCAGCAAATAAAGTAGTCTTATATGTAGAGGATACAACATAAAGAAAAACTGTATCAGGGTAATTGTGAATAAGAATAGCCAGAGGTGTCTTTGCTAACGCAAAAAATGCTGGGGATAAGAGGCAACCCTGCCTAGCGCTACAGTGAATGGGGACAGAACACAGAGAAGAAGGGGGAACTTTTAGGTAGGCAGAGGGAGTATGAAACTCACTTTACAGAAGACAGATGTGGATTGGCAATGCACCTCAGTGGGAAAATTTCAGTGGGCCAATTGTCTTCTACTAGGAAGTGGGCCAGCAGAGCCCAGCCTGACTTTTCCACATTGTATCTTGCATGTGCATGATATTGACAGTACGACCAGCAATGTGTGAGAGAGTCTCAGACACTGAAAATCCTCTCTGTCTTGTCCCAGGGATCCACCTCATGGTGGCACATCCTCCTCCTGCCAGCCGCTGTGTGTTGACAGAGCCACAGCTTCTACCAAGAATCTGACTGCTAACTAGAATGCAATCTGAAAGCCACAAAGCTGTCACATGATGCCCGCCAGCCAATGACAGCCCTTCACTACAAGTCCTGGCTCAATTTCCTGCTCTCAACATAGGGAGACTCCGGCCTTCCCACTCTTACCAGGTACACTGACATCACCACCTGCTACATCATAAGTTCCACAGCCCAGTCCCTGCTCTGTGTGCCATGTCCTCACATACCATACTGGAGGACTACCCCTAGTAATATATACATACTGCAGTATGTATAACTATTGCTAGGGGTAGCCCTGCAGTATGAATATATTACTAGGGGTAGTCCTACAGTGTAAATGTAGGGGTAGTCCTGCAGTTGACGACCACTAGTAATACATTTAAATTGCAGAACTACCCCTAGTAATATATATATATATATATATATATATATATAATCGAAGAAATAGGACTGCACTCCGGATATTGATGAAAAAATCAAGTGAATGTACTGGTCCCTTGCTGGGGATCAAAGGGAATAAAACTTAGCGTTTAATAAGGATGTAATAAAATAAATGGCACAAAAAAGGGATACAAAAAATAGATAGACAAGCCCAGATGGGCCAAAGACAATTGCACGAATATGCACCAGTATAAGTATGGAAAGTTCTCACCCGGATGGTTTGATGGACGGACAGGTCTGTGTGGAAGGAACCTGGTTGGCGATGCCACAGGGGAGAAGTCCGATTCTTGGAGGGTGCTGGTCACTGGAGCGCGTGCATTAAGGATGGTACCAAGATGTGCTGGACGGTAGGTGAGGTCGAGAGTAATAGTCCCTGGTGTATCCCTAGTGAGGGGAAAGGGGGGCTAGTAGACCCTGCCTACCTATACGGAGTTCTTGCTCCGCAAGGAGCGACCCCGTCCGGATACCTAACCCTAGTACGGGCCGGTGTCCCTATTGAGCCCTAGAGATGTCCCGACGTGTCACGTTTCCGTTTTAGAAAAACTCATCAGGGGACGTAAAAAAGTAAAGGGTAACAGGCAGAGTAGTGCCTGAAAAAAGAGCAATATTAGCAGCTAGACCAGCTAAAGGGGCTAGCTGCAGGTGTGGGAGCTAAGTCGGTGAGCCAGGGTGATGGCTAGTGGACGCTATAGAACGGTCCAGTGGGGCCTATTCAAGCTCCAGGTACGATGGCCAGGCCAGTGGGACCGGACAACAGAAAGAAAATCCTATCAACAGGACCGTGAGTGCTAGCTAGCCAGTGGGCTGTCAAAGCACATGGACAAAAAACGCTAAAAAAGCGCGTGATGCGGTCACTGTGAGGCCCAAATCAGAGGGTGTGAGGTCAGGGGCTGTCGGCACTGTTTACCTCCGATGTGCCATTTAAATGTAGGCGAGCGCCGCGCGCTCATTACCAAGGCCCGCCCCCCCGAACCTGTCACGTGGAGACCGGTAAGGCTGCGTCCTGTTAACAGGTGTCCTGCGTGCCATGGAACGCAGCGTCGGACGGCGCGTGCTTTCCACAGGCCACCACAGGGGCCGCACAGATGGAGCTGTGCGCAGCGCCGAGGGCGGAGACAGGTGGAGCGCAAGCGTCATATGCCGACGCCGGGATGGCACGCAAGGAAGTAGGAGGGGCGAATAAATAAGAGCCTGGGAGCGGGCAGGGTGCCTAGCAACTAGACGCCGCATTAAGACATACGGCGAACAAGTTGCTAGAACAAGAGGCCAGCGTGTCAGCGGTCTCATTTTATGAAGCAAAAACAAAAACAGTTTATGCTAATTACATCAGAGCTTCTTAGGGAGGATGATCGTGAGCAAATGAACCCAGCTGCTATGACAGGGGGCCGGCGATGAGGCCAGGAGATAGAGGTGACATGAGGTATAACGATTCGGTATAATCGATTGAAATGAAGTAGTTTTGATTAAATTAAATTAAATTAAATCCAGAAGTGATGGGACAAGATAGTGCCATCAAATGGTCACAGAAAACAGCTAAAATTAAGCTGTTCATTAAGCCCCAACGGTGTCATGGATTTAAGATAATAGATCCAGCGGAGTTCACGCTGGAGGATCGCCCGGTCCCAGTCACCTCCACGACGTGGAGGGACGACCCGGTCAATGCCCATGAAGGACACATGGGCAGTGCCATTATGATGAATGCGGATGTGGTTGGCTATTGGTGTGTCTTTGCTCTTGGATATATCATTGAGGTGTTCACCCACCCGCCTGCGAAACTCTCGGATAGTCTTACCGACATATTCCTTACCGCATTCACAGGCGAGGCGGTAAATCACCCCCCGGGTCCTGCAATTGATGAAGTGGTTAATGGTGTAGACTTTACCGGTGTTATTACTGCGGAAGGTCCTACCTGTTTGCAAATGACTGCATGCAATGCACCCACTACATCTGTAGCAGCCTTTGATGTTTGACTGCAACCATGCAGTACCCGAGGGTACAGGCGGTATAAATTCGCTTGAGACCAACCTGTCGCGGAGGTTACGACCCCTGCGATAGGTGATGTTAGGGTGTGGTCCCAAGACCTCTCTGAGGTCTGGATCCATCATGAGGACACCCCAATTTTTGCATAGAATATTGCGAACTTCAGGTGCTGCACGGTCGAAAGTCCTAATCATACGGATGAGGTTCCCCGTATGTTCCTGGTGAGGTTTAGGAGTTAGGAGATCTGTGCGATCTGCCTGCAATGCTGCTCTGAAGGCTAGTCGCAACACCCTGTCCGGGTATCCTCGCTGAAGGAATCTTGATCGTAAGTCAGCTGCCTGTTTGATAAAATCCTTTTTGGAAGAGCAATTTCTCCTGAGGCGGAGATACTGACCTTTTGGGATGCCTTTCTTAAGTGGGAGCGGGTGGCTGCTTTCCCACCTAAGCAAATTGTTGGTTGAACTAGGCTTCCTGTAAACTGTCGTGGTCAGTTCTCCCTCCTCAGTTTTAGAAATAAGGACATCCAAAAATGGCAGATGAGTGGTATTATTTTCGCTGGTAAAACGGAGGCCTATATTGTTGACATTAAGGGCCTTCACCAGAGAACAAAAAGCGACTTCATCACTATTCCAGATGATAAAAATGTCGTCGATGTATCGCGCCCACAGTCCCACAGGATCTAATAGTACGGACCCGGTATCCGTAAAAATCAGGGTCTCTTCCCACCAGCCCAGGAACAGGTTGGCATACGAGGGGGCGCATGGGCTCCCCATCGCGGTGCCCCTGAGCTGGTGGTAGATCCTGCCGCTAAAAGAGAACACGTTATGAGTAAGCGTGAACTCCAATAAACGGAGAATAAACAGACTGTGGGCGCGATACTGACGACCTCGGCTACTCAGGAAATGTTCAACAGCCTTGAGGCCTAGTGAATGTGGAATACTGGAGTAAAGGGCCTCCACATCTATACTGGCCAATAGACTATTCGCCTCAGTGTAGATGCCCTCCAGCCGCTTCAAAAGATCTGTCGTGTCACGAGTGTAGGATGGAAGGGTGGTCACAAACGGAGCCAGAATTTTATCCACGTAGATCCCTGTATTTTGGCAGAGATTGTCCACCCCTGAGACTATAGGTCGTCCCTTGAGTGGGTTAACGCCCTTGTGTAGTTTAGGAAGGCAATAGAACGTTGCCATGCGGGGACACGGGGGAAACAGAAACTTAAATTCATCGTCGGAGATAAGGTTTGCCAACTTCGCCTCCTCTAGAATAGATTTGAGTTCTGATCTAAATTCATTAGAGGGATCTCGAGGTAACACCTCATAGGTGGAAGGATCGTTTAATAGAGACTCACACATTGCTCTGTACTGACCCTGATCCATGACCACCGTGTTGCCCCCTTTGTCCGAAGGTTTAATTACGATGGAGCGGTCATTCTCGAGATCAGAAATCACGGTGGCCTGGGCACGGTCAACATTAGAGCAGTGTGGAGGTCTAATTTCTTCGACCTGGTGTGAGACCAGTTCCAAAAACACGTCTATACAGGATGGATCCATCCTGTATAGACGTGTTTTTGGAACTGGTCTCACACCAGGTCGAAGACCGCTCCATCGTAATTAAACCTTCGGACAAAGGGGGCAACACGGTGGTCATGGATCAGGGTCAGTACAGAGCAATGTGTGAGTCTCTATTAAACGATCCTTCCACCTATGAGGTGTTACCTCGAGATCCCTCTAATGAATTTAGATCAGAACTCAAATCTATTCTAGAGGAGGCGAAGTTGGCAAACCTTATCTCCGACGATGAATTTAAGTTTCTGTTTCCCCCGTGTCCCCGCATGGCAACGTTCTATTGCCTTCCTAAACTACACAAGGGCGTTAACCCACTCAAGGGACGACCTATAGTCTCAGGGGTGGACAATCTCTGCCAAAATACAGGGATCTACGTGGATAAAATTCTGGCTCCGTTTGTGACCACCCTTCCATCCTACACTCGTGACACGACAGATCTTTTGAAGCGGCTGGAGGGCATCTACACTGAGGCGAATAGTCTATTGGCCAGTATAGATGTGGAGGCCCTTTACTCCAGTATTCCACATTCACTAGGCCTCAAGGCTGTTGAACATTTCCTGAGTAGCCGAGGTCGTCAGTATCGCGCCCACAGTCTGTTTATTCTCCGTTTATTGGAGTTCACGCTTACTCATAACGTGTTCTCTTTTAGCGGCAGGATCTACCACCAGCTCAGGGGCACCGCGATGGGGAGCCCATGCGCCCCCTCGTATGCCAACCTGTTCCTGGGCTGGTGGGAAGAGACCCTGATTTTTACGGATACCGGGTCCGTACTATTAGATCCTGTGGGACTGTGGGCGCGATACATCGACGACATTTTTATCATCTGGAATAGTGATGAAGTCGCTTTTTGTTCTCTGGTGAAGGCCCTTAATGTCAACAATATAGGCCTCCGTTTTACCAGCGAAAATAATACCACTCATCTGCCATTTTTGGATGTCCTTATTTCTAAAACTGAGGAGGGAGAACTGACCACGACAGTTTACAGGAAGCCTAGTTCAACCAACAATTTGCTTAGGTGGGAAAGCAGCCACCCGCTCCCACTTAAGAAAGGCATCCCAAAAGGTCAGTATCTCCGCCTCAGGAGAAATTGCTCTTCCAAAAAGGATTTTATCAAACAGGCAGCTGACTTACGATCAAGATTCCTTCAGCGAGGATACCCGGACAGGGTGTTGCGACTAGCCTTCAGAGCAGCATTGCAGGCAGATCGCACAGATCTCCTAACTCCTAAACCTCACCAGGAACATACGGGGAACCTCATCCGTATGATTAGGACTTTCGACCGTGCAGCACCTGAAGTTCGCAATATTCTATGCAAAAATTGGGGTGTCCTCATGATGGATCCAGACCTCAGAGAGGTCTTGGGACCACACCCTAACATCACCTATCGCAGGGGTCGTAACCTCCGCGACAGGTTGGTCTCAAGCGAATTTATACCGCCTGTACCCTCGGGTACTGCATGGTTGCAGTCAAACATCAAAGGCTGCTACAGATGTAGTGGGTGCATTGCATGCAGTCATTTGCAAACAGGTAGGACCTTCCGCAGTAATAACACCGGTAAAGTCTACACCATTAACCACTTCATCAATTGCAGGACCCGGGGGGTGATTTACCGCCTCGCCTGTGAATGCGGTAAGGAATATGTCGGTAAGACTATCCGAGAGTTTCGCAGGCGGGTGGGTGAACACCTCAATGATATATCCAAGAGCAAAGACACACCAATAGCCAACCACATCCGCATTCATCATAATGGCACTGCCCATGTGTCCTTCATGGGCATTGACCGGGTCGTCCCTCCACGTCGTGGAGGTGACTGGGACCGGGCGATCCTCCAGCGTGAACTCCGCTGGATCTATTATCTTAAATCCATGACACCGTTGGGGCTTAATGAACAGCTTAATTTTAGCTGTTTTCTGTGACCATTTGATGGCACTATCTTGTCCCATCACTTCTGGATTTAATTTAATTTAATTTAATCAAAACTACTTCATTTCAATCGATTATACCGAATCGTTATACCTCATGTCACCTCTATCTCCTGGCCTCATCGCCGGCCCCCTGTCATAGCAGCTGGGTTCATTTGCTCACGATCATCCTCCCTAAGAAGCTCTGATGTAATTAGCATAAACTGTTTTTGTTTTTGCTTCATAAAATGAGACCGCTGACACGCTGGCCTCTTGTTCTAGCAACTTGTTCGCCGTATGTCTTAATGCGGCGTCTAGTTGCTAGGCACCCTGCCCGCTCCCAGGCTCTTATTTATTCGCCCCTCCTACTTCCTTGCGTGCCATCCCGGCGTCGGCATATGACGCTTGCGCTCCACCTGTCTCCGCCCTCGGCGCTGCGCACAGCTCCATCTGTGCGGCCCCTGTGGTGGCCTGTGGAACGCACGCGCCGTCCGACGCTGCGTTCCATGGCACGCAGGACACCTGTTAACAGGACGCAGCCTTACCGGTCTCCACGTGACAGGTTCGGGGGGGCGGGCCTTGGTAATGAGCGCGCGGCGCTCGCCTACATTTAAATGGCACATCGGAGGTAAACAGTGCCGACAGCCCCTGACCTCACACCCTCTGATTTGGGCCTCACAGTGACCGCATCACGCGCTTTTTTAGCGTTTTTTGTCCATGTGCTTTGACAGCCCACTGGCTAGCTAGCACTCACGGTCCTGTTGATAGGATTTTCTTTCTGTTGTCCGGTCCCACTGGCCTGGCCATCGTACCTGGAGCTTGAATAGGCCCCACTGGACCGTTCTATAGCGTCCACTAGCCATCACCCTGGCTCACCGACTTAGCTCCCACACCTGCAGCTAGCCCCTTTAGCTGGTCTAGCTGCTAATATTGCTCTTTTTTCAGGCACTACTCTGCCTGTTACCCTTTACTTTTTTACGTCCCCTGATGAGTTTTTCTAAAACGGAAACGTGACACGTCGGGACATCTCTAGGGCTCAATAGGGACACCGGCCCGTACTAGGGTTAGGTATCCGGACGGGGTCGCTCCTTGCGGAGCAAGAACTCCGTATAGGTAGGCAGGGTCTACTAGCCCCCCTTTCCCCTCACTAGGGATACACCAGGGACTATTACTCTCGACCTCACCTACCGTCCAGCACATCTTGGTACCATCCTTAATGCACGCGCTCCAGTGACCAGCACCCTCCAAGAATCGGACTTCTCCCCTGTGGCATCGCCAACCAGGTTCCTTCCACACAGACCTGTCCGTCCATCAAACCATCCGGGTGAGAACTTTCCATACTTATACTGGTGCATATTCGTGCAATTGTCTTTGGCCCATCTGGGCTTGTCTATCTATTTTTTGTATCCCTTTTTTGTGCCATTTATTTTATTACATCCTTATTAAACGCTAAGTTTTATTCCCTTTGATCCCCAGCAAGGGACCAGTACATTCATTTCACATAATTTGGGAATATTTGGTCAAGGCTCAAAGCTAGACCCGTGCACTTTTTTCACGAAAAAATCAAGTGGTTTTATTCACCCATATTATGGCAAATCTTAGCAAGATTTGCCATAATATGGGTGAATAAAACCACTTGATTTTTTCATCAATATCCGGAGTGCAGTCCTATTTCTTCGATTATACTATTGGGGATTGCCGTCATCCCCCTTGGATTTTGCACCCACTCTTCAGGCTGGTGCTCCCGCTGGACTTTCTTTTTATATATATATATATATATATATATATATATATATATATATATAAAAACTAGGGGTAGTTCTGCAATTTAAATGTATTACTAGTGGTAGTCAACTGCAGGACTACCCCTACTAATACATTTATACTGTAGGATTACCCCTAGTAATAGAGATATATATATATATATATATATATATACACACTGCAGGACTACCCCTACTAATAGATATACACTGCAGGATTCATGGTACATATAGGTATGCTTATTCTCCTCCCATTGATGCACATGGAGGTTTCTAGGAGCAGCACACCATATGTGCGGCGTCTGTGCTCCTAAACATAGAAGCCCAATGTCTTAGGTAGGTTTAGCGTAGGACTCAGCTGACCTGAGATCACCGTGGCGCTTGGTAGGCGGGCACAGATGTATTTTGATCAAAATATATTGGCTAAGTGTCTCAGATTTTATCATATCAGAGTGAGGACTTTGTCCATATATAGTGCTTGCATCTACTTTATTAAGTGCATTATTATCTTATTTCTGCAATTTCTACACTGCAGGATACCCTTAGTAATAGATATATAGAACGTGGCCTACCCCTAGTAATGGATATATATTACAGGACTAACCTTAGTAATAGAGTTGTTGGAAGCTAACATTAACAACATTCATGATAATATAAGAAATGGAATACTTTAAACAGCAGCCTGTTCCAGGTGTCCTCACATACCATACTGGATGACTACCCCTACTAATATATACATACTGCAATACTCGTATGATCTATACGAGTGTATTACTGTAGTGCAGTGGCGGCACATTCGGCCTAAGTGCAAGAACGCCATCCAAAAGTAGATAGGTTCATGACAACCATGACACAGTCATTGTGCTACTGGACGCTGATTGGCAAGAAGTCAGCAAGAAGGCCGGAAAATACAGTATAGTAATGGGTGGAGTTGTGGCTGTAATTGTGAACTCACGTTTAATATATATGGTATGTCTGTACATACTTTAGATAGCTAGTTAGGCACTTCCTTCCCTACACATTACCTGTATGTCCCCTTTGTTCCTGTCCTTTAGTTAGATAGTTAACCTCCTTTTATATTTCCCTGTACCATTAATAAATCCCCCTTTTAAGATCCAGTAGCTATTTTTGCTAATTTACTATTAACTGGCACCCCAAAACTCTGCAGATCCAACATAGCATGTGTATAAGAATTTAGCTTGAAAGTCTGCTACTCAATAACATAACAAAACATATGCTTTTCTAGACAAGAATTGTCTTCAAAGAAAAGGTACAGAGAACATTTGCAGGCAGGATGGAAACTCTTCTCCGGGTCGGGGTGGCATACAAAAGGTACAAAACAACATGCTTCATTATATTATTGAGTAACAGACTTTTATGCTGAATTTGCACATAGATTCTTTGTTGGATTATGTTCATTTGCATTGCATTCTATTTTTCTGATGTGCAGCCCACATAACTGATGCATGTGCACCATCCAGTAATGTGCTGACCTACTGGCGTGTTTGCATCACCTATAGTTCTACTGCTTTGGCGCTGTCTGTCAGTGCAATGTCTTGCTTACTTGTACACTAGAACTGCCTAGTGAAAAGGCTCATTGTTTGTATTGGCCTCTCTAGCCAGCAGTATGACCATGCCTACTTGGTTTCACTATGCCTTCTATAAGTTTGGCTCCACCTACAACATGAAGTTCCCAATCCGCCCCTGACAGAAGTTACAATAATTTGGTCCCTTGTCATCATGTAACTCAAATATTTATAATGATGTAGTAGCCTCTGAAAAATTCTGAAGAAAGGTCCTGCCTGGACAGAGATTCACTTGAGGAGAAACCACGCCCCAATCAGAACTTCTCCTGAAGAAGTGATTATACTCACAGTAATGCATTCAATCACAATTTTCAGACACCATTAGGAAGAATTCACCTGTAGTCAACAGGTGTAGTTACGTGGCAGCCCTACAGAATATGTAGTTTACAGATAATATATTCATGCAAACTCTTTTTTTTTTCAACTGTATCAACTATGTAACTAGAATTTTTTTTATTTCACATTTTCTGTTAAACTTTTTTGTGTGAAAACAACAAGGACCCCTCCACACACACACACACACACACAAAGCACACTCCCCCCCCAAAAAAACATGCAAGTACATGTGCCAAATAAATTGTCGCATTGCCAATATGTAGAGTAGATCAAGGAGTTAGATCCACTTGGATCATAGTGCAGTTTTAACAGATGGCAATCTATACTTAAGTATAGATTGCCAAGTGTATTAGGATCCACATTGTAGCATCCGTAGCTGGACAGCCAGACTACAGAGCCCAAAGTCTCCACTTCTCCAATGCTCTTAATACAATTCCCCTTCAAATCAGACCAAGGTGATACCTCAATAATTCTGTAGATACTAAACCGGGGGTATCAATCCACAATGCCCATCGTTTTTCAAATTTGGCAATAGCTCCTCTTTTCCTATACAGTCATGTGAAAAAATTAGGACACCCTTTGAAAGCATGTGGTTTTTTGTAACATTTTTAATAAAAGGTTATTTCATCTCCGTTTCAACAATACAGAGAGATTAAAGTAATCCAACTAAACAAAGAAAACTGAAGAAAAGTCTTTTCAAGATCTTCTGTAAATGTCATTCTACAAAAATGCCTATTCTAACTGAGGAAAAAGATAGGACACCCTCACATGTATTCCCTCTTAAATTGGCTCAGATCTCACACAGGTATATCACACCAGGTGCACATAATTAGTAGATCGTTACTCTGCATGTTGAATGAGGCTTGCCCTATTTAAACCTCAGACATTTAGTTTGGTGTGCTCCTGACTGTTGAAGTGAGAGTGAGCACCATGGTGAGAGCAAAAGAGCTGTCAGAGGACTTCAGAAAAAAGATTGTAGCAGCCTATGAGTCTGGGAAGGGATTTAAAAAGATCTCAAAAGATTTTGAAATCAGCCATTCCACTGTCCGGAAGATAGTCTACAAGTGGAGGGCTTTCAAAACAACTGCCAACATGCCCAGGACTGGTCGCCCCAGCAAGTTCACCCCAAGAGCAGACCGCAAGATGCTAAAAGAGGTCTCCAAAAACCCTAAAGTGTCATCTCGAGAACTACAGCAGGCACTGGCTACTGTTGATGTAGAAGTACATGCCTCTACAATCAGAAAGAGACTGTACAAGTTTAACTTGCATGGGAGGTGTGCAAGGAGGAAACCTTTGCTTTCCAAGAGAAACATCGAGGCCAGACTGACATTTGCCAGAGATAAAGTTGACAAAGACCAGGACTTCTGGAATAATGTTCTTTGGACAGATGAGTCCAAAATTGAATTATTTGGACACAACAGCAGAGGACATGTTTGGCGTAAACCAAACACAGCATTCCAAGAAAAGAACCTCATACCAACTGTGAAGCATGGAGGTGGAAGTGTCATGGTTTGGGGCTGCTTTGCTGCAGCAGGACCTGGTCAGCTCACCATCATAGAATCCACGATGAATTCTACTGTGTATCAGAAGGTGCTTGAAGAACATGTGAGACCATCAGTTAGAAAATTAAAGCTGAAGCGGAACTGGACCATGCAACATGACAATGACCCAAAACATACTAGTAAATCAACCAAAGATTGGCTGAAAAAGAAGAAATGGAGAGTCCTGGAATGGCCAAGTCAAAGTCCAGATTTGAATCCCATTGAGATGCTGTGGGGTGACTTGAAAAGGGCTGTACGTGCAAGAAACCCCTCAAACATCTCACAGCTGAAAAAGTTCTGCATTGAGGAGTGGGGTAAAATTTCCTCAGACCGATGTCGAAGACTGGTAGATGGCTACAAGAACCGTCTCACTGCAGTTATTTCAGCCAAAGGAGGTAACACTCGCTATTAGGGGCAAGGGTGTCCTATCTTTTTCCTCAGTTAGAATAGGCATTTTTGTAGAATGACATTTACAGAAGATCTTGAAAAGACTTTTCTTCAGTTTTCTTTGTTTAGTCGGATTACTTTAATCTCTCTGTATTGTTGAAACGGAGATGAAATAACCTTTTATTAAAAATGTTACAAAAAAACCACATGCTTTCAAAGGGTGTCCTAATTTTTTCACATGACTGTAAATTATGTAACTATAATTAACAAGAACACTTTCAATATCATCCTTTGTAGTAGGGATCGACTGATTATCTGATTTACAGATATTATCGGCCAATATTCATGATTTTCTAAGTTATCGGCATATAACCTTGCCGATATGCTGATAATGCGTCCAGCGTTGCTCGCTTATGAGAAAACATGGCGCTTGGCTGGCCCCGCCATGTTCAGTGGCCAGAGTCAGTGGACGCGGCCGCCGCAGAGCCCAATAAAATGAGTGCGCCCCCCCTCCCAGTATTAAAGTAATTTCATTGGCGGCAGTGGCAGTTCTGGTCGGAGCCCCAGGAGTGTAATTGCGAGGCTCTGATTAGTTACCATGGCAGCCAGGACGCTATTGAAGCCCTGGCTGCCATGGTGAGCTCCCTGCTTCTATGCACAGGGCAGCAGGAACAGTGTAAGATCCTATTCACCCTAATACAGCTCTATTAGGTTCAATAGGGAATATCGGTATAAGTTATCGGCTATCAGCCCGAAAGTTCACATGGTATCGATATCGGCTCTAAAAAAAAAATCTACTTTGTATGGTCGGAAAGCAATTTTTTTCAATTGAAGTACAGTAGCTATGTAACTATGGTAGTCAGAGACTGTGGGTACAGCAGGGGAAGTTATCTCAGTAGAACTAATTGTGATCCTGAATTCAAGAAGACATGTTACACTGTTAATGTTAATATTCTGTCTATGTCAAAGAGATTAAAAATACCTTAATTCTTCTCCTATGTTTAATTTTTTGTACACTTTTATCTGCAGGTCTGATGGTCTTATCAGCTTTTAAAATTTCTTCATATCTAAAAGATAAACAGAGTGAACAATTGATCTTTAATTTTAGTATGAAGTTAGAGGAGTAGTTATCAATCACAAAAACCAAACGCTATATGGTGATGACATGTGAAATCATTTAAGTTGGTACACAACAGAAAATGTGTCCATGTTTACTACAGTTACAATTAAAGCAAATGTTCATGGACATTTTACAGCATAGATCATTAAAGGTGTGGGGGGTTCAGCCCGCACAACCCTATGCAGGTGCTCATTGCTATGGCGAAATACAGATACAAACGCAAAAACACAAATGCAATCGCACTCTGCAAACCAGCACTCTGCCCTGTCTCTATGCTGGATGTTGAATAAGGCATTGGTGAACATTTTGGCCAAAGCGTAATAAGCCACTCACCACATCAAGGTCGCCTTCATGAGTGTTCCCTAACACTAGTTCCTACCTGTTATGGGCCATGACAGCCACACAAAGTCCAGGGAGCGCAGGTACAGCATGCACGCCAAGCACACTCTGCTTTTAACCCCATCCGGTGCCATTACAGCTTTCATCGGATCCAGGGATGCAAGTACCAGCATGCATGCTGAGCCCACTATATACTTCTCCTGGAGCCAAATGGCTACTGGTAGGTACTATATAAGCAGACTCAGTTTTATACTGACTTTAAAACCAGCCTCCAGGGCGGATTAACTGGTCAGGTGTGCATGACTGCTTGGAGATCGCCACGCCTCCAATATACAATATACTACACGCCTCCAATATACTACAAAGAAAAAAAATGTTGGGGGGGGGGGGGAGGTCAGCCCTGGTTTTAAAGTCAGTATATAACTGAGTCTGCTTATATAGCACCTATCAGTAGCCATTTGGCTCCAGGAGAAGTATATAGAGTGCTTAGCATGCATGTTGGTACTTGCATCTCTGGATCCGATGAAAGCTGTAATGGCACCAGACGGGGTTAAAAGCAGAGTGTGCTTGGCGTGCATGCTGTACCTGCGCTCCCTTGTGCGGCTGTCATGGCCCATAACAGGTAGGAACTAGTGTTAGGGACCACTCATGAAGGTGACCTTGACGTGGTGAGTGGCTTATTACGCTTTGGCCAAAATGTACACCAATGCCTTATTCAACACCCAGCATAGAGACAGGGCAGAGTGCTGGTTTGCAGAGTGCGATTGCATTTGTGTTTTTGCGTTTGTATGTGTATTTCGCCATAGCAATGTGCACCTGCATAGGGTTGTGCGGGCTGAATCCCCCATATTTTTTCTTTGTAGTATATATTGGAGGTGTGGCGATCTCCATACAGTCATGCACGCCTGACCAGTTAATCTGCCCTGGAGGCTGGCTTTAAAGTCAGTATAAAACTGAGTCTGCTTATATAGCACCTACCAGTAGCCATTTGGCTCCAGAAGAAGTATATAGTGGGCTCAGCATGCATGCTGGTACTTGCATCCCTGGATCAGATAAAAGCTGTAATGGCACCGGACTGGGTTAAAAGCAGAGTGTGCTTGGCGTGCATGCTGTATCTACACTCCCTGGACTTTGTGTGGCTGTCATGGCCCATAACAGGTAGGAACTAGTGTTAGAGACCACTCATGAAGGCGACCTTGACGTGGTGAGTGGCTTATTACGCTTTGGCCAAAATGTACACCAATGCCTTATTCAACATCCAGCATAAAGGCAGGGCAGAGTGCTGGTTTGCAGACTGCAATTGCATTTGTGTTTAGATCATTAAAGGGTTTGTCCAGCCTTAAAAAAGAACCCCCACAAAAAATATTATTCTCTGACCTGCTAGAAAGGTACATGACAATCTGTAGTGAATGTAATCTTCTCATCAGTGACTGTATTTGTGAGCTATCCCCTCCCATGTAATTTTTAGCTTTGTCGTGACCAACTCTCGGATCTCCAACTGACACAAGGCAGGAAGTGAGTTACTTCTCTCTTCATTCCTACGGGACTGACATTGAGGCTCCCATAGGAATACATAGAGAAACTGACTTCCTCTCCACACAAAAGATGCTGTGTAAGTCTATTTTCACACTCGCATTTTGGCTTTTTGTTTGTGAGATCCGTTCAGGGCTCTCACAAGCGGTCCAAAACAGATCAGTTTGCATTCTGAATGGAGAAGGATCCGCTTAGAATGCATCAGTTCAGTCTCCATTCCGCTCTGGAGACGAACACCAAAACGCTGCTTGCAGTGTTTTGGTGTCCGTCTGATGAAACTGAGCCAAATGGATCTGTCCTGGCACAGAATGTAAGTCAATGGGGACGGATCAGTTTTCACTGACACAGTCTGGCACAATAGAAAACTGATCCGTCCTCCATTGACTTTCAATGGTGTTCAAGACGGATCTTGGCTATGTTAAATACAAACGGATAAGTTCTGAATGGATGCAGACAGTTGTATTATCTGATCAACTCTGTCCATGACGAATCCGCACAAAACGCGAGTGTGAAAGTAGCCTTATTTGGAAACTTTGATTTCTGATCACATTACACAGCTGAGAAGCAGAAGGGAGGGGATAACTCACAAATACAGCCACTGGTAAGAAGATCACATTCACTACAGATTACATCACTGAAGATAAGGAAAAGGTAGAGTTACTAAATAGCTCTGTTTATACAAAAGAAGAGAAAGGAGCTGATATCTGTGGTGCGGGGCTGTTAGTACATCCAGTAATATACTCAATTGGCTAACTGTAGATATGGTCTAAGATAAGTGAAATAAGTTAAATGTGAACAAGGCTCCGGGTCCAGATGGATTAAACTATAGAGTGCTTAAAGAGCTAAGTCATAGTCATAGCTGTGCCTGTTTATAATTTTTAAAGATTCTCTAAGTACTGGTTCAATGCCAAGTGATTGGCGGAAGGCAAATGTGATGCCCATATTCATAGGTCCTTCACAGGTAATTATAGACCAGTTAGTTTAACTTCTGTTATGGGAAAAATGTTTGAAGGACTATATACAGTAGTATGTGACTGTAAATAATATTATAAGTGATAACCAACATGGGTTTATCAAAGACAGAAGTTATCAGACTAACCTGATTTGGTTTTTTGAAGAGGTGAGTAGAAGCCTGGACAGAGGGGCGGCTGTGGATGTAGTGTTTCTGAATTTTGCAAAGGCTTTAGATACTGTCCTTCATAGACATTTAATAGGTAAAGTAAGGTCTATAGGCTTGGAAAGTACAGTTTGTAATTGGATTGAAAACTGGCTGAAGGACCGTGTCCAGAGAGTTGTGGTCAATGATTCCTATTCAGAATGGTCCCGGGTTATAAGTGGTGTACCCCAAGGTTCAGTGCTGGGCCCTTTATTATTTACTTTATTTATTAATGATATAGAGGACAAGATTAATAGCCCCATTTCTATTTTTGCAGATGACACCAAGCTATGTAGTACTGTACAGTCTATGGACGATATCCACAAACTACAAGCTGGCTTGAACACTCTGAGTGATTGGGCATCAACTTGGCAAATGAGGTTCAATGTGGATAAATGTAAAGTTATGCATCTTGTTAGTGATCATCTCTGTTCTTCATATGTCCTAGGTGATGTAATACTGGGAGAGTCACTTATAGAAAAGGATTTGGGAGTCCTTGTGGATGGTAGATTAAATTATAGTACACAATGTCAATCAGCTGTTTCTAAGGCCACCAGGATATTGTCATGCATTAAACAAGGCATGGACTCACGGGGCAGGGATGTAATATTACCACTTTACAAAGCGTTGGTGCAGCCTCATCTGGAATATGCAGTTCAGTTCTGGGCACCAGTCCATAGAAAGGACGCACTACAGCTGGAAAAAGTACAGAGGAGAGCAACTAAACTGATAAGGGGCATGGGGGTCTTAGTTATGAAGAAAGATTAAAAGAATTTAATTTATTTAGTCTTGAGAAGAGATGTCTAAGGGGGGTGGGTGGGGGGGGGGGGCATGATTAACCTATACAAATATGTAAATGGGCCATACAAAAAAATACAGTGATAAACTGTTCCATGTAAAATGCCCTCAAAAGACAAGGGGACACTGCTTCCGACTAGAGAAGAAAAAGTTCAGTCTCCAGAAGCGTCAAAGCTTTTTTACTGTAAGAAATGTGAATCTGTGGAATAGACTTCCTCAGGACGTGGTCACAGCAAGAAAAGTGGACAGTTTTAAAAAGGGTTTAGATTAATTCTTAAAAGTAAACAACATTAACGTGTAGAAATCTGAGTCTCACTTCCTTCTGGGATTCGCGTCCCCACCTATCCCTTGGTTGAACTTGATGGACTTATGTCTTTTGTCAACTGTATCAACTATGTAACTTCATGTACCTTTCTAACAGGTCAGAGAATAACATTTTTGGTGGGAATTATTCTTTAAGTTCGAATCTGACCAAGGAAACCATCTACATGGAGTTTTTTATGTTCTGCCCGTGTTTGTGTGGGTTTCCTCCAGGTACTCCAGTTTCCACCCATACTCCAAAGACATTCGAATAGGAAACTTGCCTGTGATCCCCATTAGGGACAGCATGATGCTAATGTCTGTAAAGCGCTGTGTAATATGTCAGTGCTATATAAGTGAGTAAATTAAATAAATAAAAATAATTAAGTGATGGCTTGTCTTTAGGATAAGATGATCAGCTGTTCTATGTAGCTTCATTGCCAAAAGTCTGTGCCAGAGCTACAGAGAACTGTCAACATTGTAGTGAACAGCGCTTGTCAGTGCGGCACAGTCCTCAATGGGAGCAGCACCGGAGCTACAAAGCACTGTCCACTATAATGTTGATTGTGCAGTGTAGCTCCAGCTCCAACTTCCAATCAAGAAGCTACACCGAACGGCTGATCAGCTAGTTTAATAGAATAAACATTTACATCATACTTCAAAACATTAAATATTCTTCTATTATTCTCCTGAATCATACCGCATGTGTCCTTTGAGGTCAGCTGAATAAATGTCAAGCCCTTCTTTCTTGTCATTATCTTCTACTTTGATCTCAATATTACTCTCCTTTATTTCATCCTTCTTTTCAAGCAAAGCAGTTCTAATGTTTGAAAAAAATTATTTAAGCATGTTGTCAGATATTTTCAGGACAAATTTTCAAATGTATTTAATACACTGGGAAGACTAATAGGATTACCTAGTTACCTAGGGACTTTTCACATACTATAAATGACAATAGCATACTTATGTTTCATATTATCCTAATGATGACATAAAGTGGTATAAATTAGTTGGGGCCATTTAGTTTTACAAAATAAAGATCTTACTCTTCTATTTTCTTAGCACTGTAGTCCATCTCTTTATTTTGATGCATTTCACCTTCTGGTATACTGATTTGTTCATCTGCAGATAACTCATCTTTTCCCTTTTCATCTATTTCTTTGTAACATGGATCATCTATGTTTTTAACCTAGAGCAAAAACATAAAAATAGTTAAGAACGCTGAATGTCCCTGATTTTATTATAAAGTGTATTTTATGTTAATAGTATAAAGAGATAATGCATCAATCATCGCAAAAAAGGCCACAAGTTTGAGACACAATGTAAGTAAGCAATATATGTAGCTGAAAAAAATGAAAAGCAGGCCTATATAGTGAATCAATATAAAACATAGCATACATGACCCGCAAGGCAAACACTGTGCATGAAGAAATTAACTAGAACTAAGGGAAAATAAAAAGTACCCGAAATAAATGAGAACAGAGAGAAGAAAAGAAAATGAAGAATTAAAGGGCATGTTAATGCAGAACTTTGAATTTCCTTAGAACTGAGATCTTCCTTAGATCCACTTCAAAAGTTCACCGTAAAACAAAAATAATAATCTAGTAGATATTGAGGCGTCATTGCTGAGAGGCAGACCATCTTCTCTTACACCAAGGGTACATAACCTTTTCTGGTTAGGGCCACTTGGTCAGATTTAACTTATTAAGTATTATACTCAGCCAGGAAGAAGTCACCATTGCACGGCTCTGTACTATACTGGCCAGGAAGAAGTCACCTTGGCACATGCGCGGTGGCATGCACGTTCAAGACAGTGATGCGCTGCCCGGCCAGGACCAGCCTTCAATCAAGCTCACTAAGGCTGCCCAGCCTCACAAGCCGGAAACCAGGAAGTGAACAGCGCAGCTCGCAGAAGGTGAGTATGAAATTGCTAGATGGGACAACCCCTTTAAAGGGGTATTACCAACTGAAATACTGTATGGCATTTCAGACATACAATATATATCACATACAGTATGTCTGGTTACATTTCCAGGGCTGCCATCCAATGAGAAAATACATGAAAAATACTGTATTTTTCACTTCATAAGACACACTTTTTCTTCCAAAAGAGGGGGGAAAATCAGTATCTTATAAAGTGATGCACTTCATTATGGAAGTGCTCACTAGTATGCAGTAGGTGGCGGGATCCAGGAGTTAGGCGCTGCAGTATACTCACCCATCCCTGGAGCCACACAGAACTGTCCTGATGTTTACGGCATCAGAATGTAGTACGTGCACTATGACATGACGTTGCACAAGTCAAATTAGAGTGCAGCATGGGCCCAGAGAAGATGGGGTAGCGCGACTGAAGTAGAAACGGGTGGACCTGTAGAGTAGGGGCGGGGCAGGAGAGGTAAGATAATTTATTTTAAGCTCTGATACAGAAGTTTGATGGGGGTCTGACATGGAGATCTGATAAAAAAGTCTGACATGGAGGTCTGATATGGGGGACTGAAATGGAGGTCTGGATTCCTGATATGGTGGTCTCATCTGAGGTCCTGATATGGGGGTCTAATCGGATGGGGGGTTTGGATTGCAAGACCTAATATTGGGGGGGGGGGGTTGATCTGAGGTCCTGATATGGGAGTCTGTCAGGATCTGATATGGGGGTCTATTTTTTTCTTATTTTCCTCCTCTAAAACCTGAGGTGCATCTTGTAAAAAGGAAATTTGGTACATGTGAGCAGCCACAAGACAAACATGTGTTTTACCAAATGGTTGTGGGCCACAGGTTGCGCACCCTTGTCTTACACAGTGCACTACACTTGACAGGAGGTATTGAAGGGGTTTCTCATTACATGCCACCAGTGACACATCCAGATCTCCATAAGAGTATGAAGATCTCCTCCTCACTCTCTCCAAAAGGCTTAAACATGGCTTAACACAGGTGCCCTCTGACTCTAGTGGTGAGTTTATACTTTGAGTTTTGTGGCATTTTTTAAACAAAAAATTCCAATAATTTTTAACTCCTTAGTGACCACTAATATTCTTTTTTATGACAGCCTAGTCCAAAGGCTGCACAGATCTCTCCTGCAGGGAACAGCAGTAGCTCACCTGACTTATGACAGCCAAGCTCCTGCTCTAACAGCCCAGAACAGCACAAGCCCTAATCCGGTTGTTTAACCTCTTAGATACCGTGGTCAATAGTGACCGCGGCACATAAGTGGTCTCAGAGAAATGGTGCTATACCAATGAAACTAAACTAAAGTCATCCTGCAAAATCAAGCCCTCACACAGGGCCTTAGGGATATATGATCTGCCTATATATATATATATATATATATATATATATATATGTATATTTGGTATCACTATAAATGTACTGACCTGGAGAGTAAATCATGTTACTTATGTTGTAAAAAGTAACTGTAGCAAAATTTACTGAGTTAAAAAGGCAAAGATGATATTGATCTTTTTATCATTCCCCCAAAATTAGTTAATAAAAAAGTTTATAAAAGTTAATCAATCAGTTATGTGGAACATTAAAAACTACAACATCTATGGAATATAAAAACTACATCTATGGAAAAAAATATAATTATGAATGTGACAATGAAAAAAATGGCTTGGTCACCAAGTTGCGAAACATGCTGGACAGAAGAAAAAGCGGACAACCCCTTTAATGAGAGCAATAAAACATTATTCAACAGCTGGAACACATTTGGATCTCTGCTTAGCTAATTGGATGTCCACATGGGAAGTCTAATAAATAATCAAAAATGGGCAACTCTAGTTTTGCTGGAGTTACCTTTACCAGAGGTACACCCCAGGAATGGTTCACCTAGTTCCCTTCATTACCCCCTTTTTACTCCTTTTCTTTTTCCTTCCTTATTTTTTTTATCCCAGAAACAATTTTGTTCAATAAATATTACATGTAACCTTGATCTAAATCCTTCATATGCCACGTTCTGTCTTTGGATTAGATTACAATTATCTAACTCTAACCTTGTCTTTTACATTGGCCCCTAAAATGCTATACCAAATGCATTTCCAAATGATTAATGGAATGAAACAAGTTATTATTACATGACTTACAATTTCCTTTTCTTCTGATGGCACTTTATCAGTATTATTACAAACATCATTCTTTTCATCAGGCTCTTTTTTGAGATTTACCACACTTTCGGCATCCTGTTTCAGGGGAATCTTGCTTTCAATGACAGTGTCTTTATTTGATTTTGCTACTTTTCTTGGCAGATCCATGTGGAAAAAAATATTAGTGGAAGTACAGTACTCTTCAAAACCATAGAGGTATCTGTAAAAGAAATCACAACGCATATGAATGAGGAGAGTTCAAAGTGGTCGTTTCATTTAGAAAACCCATTTTCAACAATGTTACAGTGACACAAATAAAAACATTCAGTCACCACACTGCTAATTTCGATACAGACAAGGGGAACACATGCGTTTTTGCATGGCATTCATAAAAAGTTTGCAATTACAAGCAGTAGAAATCTATATGTATAGATTAGTAAGTAATAAGTAAGTTTTAAATGATGACCTTGCTGAATATGCCGCCGTGTGTATGTGTACAGGATGAATAACACTATATGACCATTATATCACTTGTATATGGCATTTTTAGAAATTTTCCACTTTGCAGGCTATATTTCTAATTTTCAGTTCTCCCTAAGCTGGTAGGTAAAGACTAGCTGCTCATTATGTCTGCCCACATAGAGAAGGGAGATTTTGTTACCTAGTTCTCTCTCACTCTGTCATTCTATCAGCATCACTTAGAAGCACCACATAAGACGTTGTATATAAGTACTGTGCAACAGTGATGTAAATAAAGCATATGCCTGAGATGTAACACTGTTAGTTGCTCTAGCTTCTTTGTCTGTGTCTCTCTGCTTTGTTTTGTCATGGTTCCGCTGGCCGGCGCTGCCTCTATAAGGCAGCAGTATCCCATTGCTGGGGAACCAGATAAGCTGTGCAGCCTGCTCTGAGATTGAAGTCCCAGGCCAATCATGAGGCGCGTCAGGGCTTCAGAGAATCAGGGCACTCAGCTAGCAACTCTACCCGACTTGTAGGGACACCAGTGTGAGCTGTGACTGGCACACTATATAAGGTTGGCTCCTGCATGTGCAGATGCTGGTGAATTTCTTGTCCTGTGGCTCCCCCTGCTGTTCACTTGTTGTATTTGAAGTCTCCTCTGGTTTGTGGATTTCTTGACTGGTATTATGACTATGTTTTGGCTTCTGGCGATTTGGCATTGTATTGATCTCCTGGTTCTTGACTCGTTTTTTTACTTTTGTTCAACATTTAAACCTTTACCATACAAATTTTCTCTGACTGTTTTTCTGTTTGTTGTTCCTTGTTTGTGTATTGTCATCGCACATATTTTAACATAGGGACTGCCGCACCCAGTTGTAGGGTCACTGCCTAGTGTGACTGTGCAAGTAGGTAGGGATAGCGGGTCGGAGAAGTTGTAGGGCTTCGCTATCCCTGTTTGTGTGTGACGGTAGTCGTGTTGTCCCGACATATTCACCAGTCCATCCTAAATCTGCCTTTGTTTCATATCATGAATCCTGTATATGAATTAGTGGAACAAATAGAGAGTCTATTCCTGACGGTCCAGGATTTGGCCCAGAGGGTACATAAACGGGAGACAATTTAAAGGGGACCTTTCACTAATATACAAACTCAAAACTAACTATATCTGTGGGCAGAGCGGCGCCCAGGGGTCCCCCTGCACTTACTAGTATGCCTGGGCGCCGCTCCGTTCGCCCGGTATATGCTCCGGTGTCTCAGCTCCGTCTGTTGTATTGGACTGATTTTTTTGTAGGAGGCGTGTCCCTTGCTGTAGTGCTGGCCAATCGCAGCGCACAGCTCATAGCCTGGCCTAGCCTGGCTATGAGCTGTGCGCTGCGATTGGCCAGCACTGCAGCAAGGGACACGCCTCCTACAAAAAAATCAGTCCAATACAACAGACGGAGCTGAGACACCGGAGCATATACCGGGCGAACGGAGCGGCGCCCAGGCATACTAGTAAGTGCAGGGGGACCCCTGGGCGCCGCTCTGCCCACAGATATAGTTAGTTTTGAGTTTGTATATTAGTGAAAGGTCCTCTTTAAGGGTTGTTGGGCAGTACCTAAGCTTCCCTGTCTAAGCTAAAATTAAACTTCTGAGGAGTGACAGAAAATTATTTTCTGCCTTTAAGGAAGGCTGTAAACGTCACTTCAGAATCAGACCTTTTGCTTCTGGTTATGAGCAACAGTGGGTAGGAATTTTAATTTAATTAATGGTACACACTCAGATTGGGTCACTGTCACTCTATTAATGATCTTGTAGGAGGCTTGCACAGTAAATTTGAATTTTTGCAGATGACACTAAACTGTGTAAAGTAATTAACAAGGAAGAGGAGAGTATACTGCTAGAGATGGATCTGGATAGATTGGAGGCTTAGGCAGAGAAGTGGCAGATGAGAAATTGTCGTATACAGGTCCTTCTAAAAAAATTAGCATATTGTGATAAAGTTCATTATTTTCTGTAATGTACTGATAAATATTAGACTTTCATATATTTTAGATTCATTACACACCAACTGAAGTAGTTCAAGCCTTTTATTGTTTTAATATTGATGATTTTGGCATACAGCTCATGAAAACCCAAAATTCCTATCTCTAAAAATTAGCATATCATGAAAAGGTTCTCTAAACGAGCTATTAACCTAATCATCTGAATCAACTAATTAACTCTAAACACCTGCAAAAGATTCCTGAGGCTTTTAAAAACTCCCAGCCTGGTTCATTACTCAAAACCGCAATCATGGGTAAGACTGCCGACCTGACTGCTGTCCAGAAGGCCATCATTGACACCCTCAAGCAAGAGGGTAAGACACAGAAAGAAATTTCTGAACGAATAGGCTGTTCCCAGAGTGCTGTATCAAGGCACCTCAGTGGGAAGTCTGTGGGATGGAAAAAGTGTGGCAGAAAACGCTGGACAACGAGAAGAGGTGACCGGACCCTGAGGAAGATTGTGGAGAAGGACCGATTCCAGACCTTGGGGGACCTGCGGAAGCAGTGGACTGAGTCTGGAGTAGAAACATCCAGAGCCACCGTGTACAGGCGTGTGCAGGAAATGGGCTACAGGTGCCGCATTCGCCAGGTCAAGCCACTTTTGAACCAGAAACAGCGGCAGAAGCGCCTGACCTGGGCTACAGAGAAGCAGCACTGGACTGTTGCATGTCATTCGGAAATCAAGGTGCCAGAATCTGGAGGAAGACTGGGGAGAGGGAAATGCCAAAATGCCTGAAGTCCAGTGTCAAGTACCCACAGTCAGTGATGGTCTGGGGTGCCATGTCAGCTGCTGGTGTTGGTCCACTGTGTTTTATCAAGGGCAGGGTCAATGCAGCTAGCTATCAGGAGATTTTGGAGCACTTCATGCTTCCATCTGCTGAAAAGCTTTATGAAGATGAAGATTTCATTTTTCAGCACGACCTGGCACCTGCTCACAGTGCCAAAACCACTGGTAAATGGTTTACTGACCATGGTATTACTGTGCTCAATTGGCCTGCCAACTCTCCTGACCTGAACCCCACAGAGAATCTGTGGGATATTGGGAAGAGAAAGTTGAGAGACGCAAGACCCAACACTCTGGATGAGCTTAAGGCCGCTATCGAAGCATCCTGGGCCTCCATAACACCTCAGCAGTGCCACAGGCTGATTGCCTCCATGCCATGCCGCATTGAAGCAGTGATTTCTGCAAAAGGATTCATGACCAAGTATTGAGTGCATAACTGAACATAATTATTTGAAGGTTGACTTTTTTTGTATTAAAAACACTTTTCTTTTATTGGTCGGATGAAATATGCTAATTTTTTGAGATAGGAAATTTGGGTTTTCCTGAGCTGTATGCCAAAATCATCAATATTAAAACAATAAAAGGCTTGAACTACTTCAGTTGGTGTGTAATGAATCTAAAATATATGAAAGTCTAATGTTTATCTGTACATTACAGAAAATAATGAACTTTATCACAATATGCTAATTTTTTGAGAAGGACCTGTATATATTTTTGGGGGGAGTATTGGATTGTGGTGATTAATATCACCTTGGTGGCCCTATTTCAACTTTTCACTGTGTACAGCCAGGGACTGTAAGTAAATGATTAAAGCCAGGTCCTCCCCAGCAGCTGATAACAGTGCCTGGGCTATGTGCACTTCTCCCTGTCCCTGCGCTTGCAGACGCTCCCTCACTCAGCAGAGCTGGAGAAGTAGAGTTGTAGCAGCGCAGACCAGAGAAGGGAGATCTGCCATCTGCTCAGTGTATAAATGAAAGCAACATGTGGTAAGTGGACCCCTTTGTGCTGCAGGAGATTTAACCCTTTAGGGGTGAGAGCTCTGGTTACTGACACTTTTGGGGGGCTATTGTTACTGGCTAGTGCATGTGAGGAGCTCAATGCATTGTGGGTAGTGAGGGTAGGCGGGATTAGCCTCAGGGTGAGGGCAGTGGCGGCCATCTTAACTGAATAGCGAAATTGAAATTTTATGCAGACTGGTTGCTAAGGGCTGAATCTTATTAAATATGGGGTAAGTCAGTCTAATAGTAACTGATTCTGGAATATCATGTTCTTAGTAACCACATATATGAAAATTGAAATTGGGGTCTAAATGTGACAGTTATTCTTTAACACTGACCAATCTAAGGTTATGCACATGGGAAGAATAATGCAAGTCACCGGTACATACTAAATGGTAAAACACTGGGTAACACTGACATGGAAAAGGACCTAGGAATTTTTGTGAACAGCAAACTAAGCAAAAGGGGCACAGATAACCATGATGAGAACATAGTCCTGCCACTTTACAAATCACTAGTCAGCCCCCACATAAGGTACAGACATGGCAGAGCTGGAGAGGGTTCCCAGGAGGTCAACTAAAGTAATAACTGGAATGGGTGGACTACAGTACCCAGAAAAATCATCAAAATTAGGGTTATTCACTTTAGGAAAAAGATGACTGAGCGGAGAACTAATAACTATGTATAAATATATCAGGGGTCAGTACAGAGATCTCTCCCATCACCTATTTATCCCCAGGATTGTGTCTGTGATGAGGGGACATCCTCTGTGTCTGGGGGAAATAAGGTTTGTACATAGAAGAGGATTCTTTACGGTAAGAGCAGTTAGACTATGGAATTCTCTGCCTGAGGAGGTGGTGATGGTGAGGTCACTAAAATAGTTCAAGAGGGGCCTGGATGCATTTCTGGAGTGTAATTATATTACAGGTCATAGTTACTAGAGATGGATAATTGATCTAGGGAGTTATTCTGATTGCCTGATTGGAGTCGGCAAGGGATTTGTTTATCCCCCTAAAGTGGGAAAAATTGACTTCTACCTCACAGTTTTATTTTTTGTCTTCCACTGGATCAACTTGCAGGATAACAGGCTGAACTAGATGGACAGATGTCTTTTTTTTTGCCTTATAGACTATGTTACTTTGTTACAGGGAGACCCCCAGGAGTGGATATTCTCTCTTCCCTCTGATTCCCCTGTTTTTCCTTGGTTGACAATTTATTTTCCGCTCCGGTTTGTATGATCAACTGGACAAAGCATCATATGCTTAAAGTAAGCTGGTCAGTTTAAAACAGTCGGCCTGTGGGGGTATATTGTGCAGAGTTTAGGAAGTGGTGTATTGCTTCTGGATGGATTGACCCTGCGTAAAGGTGTCAATTTCACCCGGTGTCTTTCTGAGGCCTTAAAAGATTTACTTGTTACTATCCTACCCCCGACTCTTTAGATTAGACTGTTATGCTTGTAGTACGTTTGGATTTTCAGCTTACAGAACAAAATAGGGAACATGTGGTTTTGCAGGGTCCAAGTTATCTTCCAGATCGGGTCCCTACTCCCCCTGTACTGATATACAGTCAGCTCCATAAATATTTGGACATTGACACAATTCTATTTTTTTGGGCTTTATACACCACCACAATGGATTTCAAATGAAATTAACAAGACGTGCTTTAACTGCAGACTGTCAGCTCTAATTTGAGGGCATTTACATCCAAATCAGGTGAACGCTGTAGGAATTACAACAGTTTGCATATGTGCCTCCCACTTGTTAAGGAACCAAAAGTAATGGGACAGAATAATAATCATAAATCAAATCAAGTATGCTTTGGGTCATTGTCCATCTGCACCGTGAATCGCCGTCCAATGAGTTCTGAAGAATTTGGCTGAATATGAGCATATAATATTGCTAGAAACACTTCAGAATTCATCCTGCTGCTTTTGTCAGCAGTCACATCATCAATAAATACAAGAGAACCAGTTCCATTGGCAGCCATACATGCCCACACAATGACACTACCACCACCATGCTTCACTGATGAGGTGGTATGCTTAGGATCATGAGCAGTTCCTTTTCTTCTCAATACTCTTGGTCTCATCTGTCCATAGGATGTTGTTCCAGAACTGTGAAGGCTTTTTTAGATGTCGTTTGGCAAACTCTAATCTGGCCTTCCTGTTTTTGAGGCTCACCAATGGTATACATCTTGTGGTGAACCCTCTGTATTCACTCTGGTGAAGTCTTCTCTTGATTGTTGACTTTGACACACATACACCTACCTCCTGGAGAGTGTTCTTGATCTGGCCAACTGTTGTGAAGGGTGTTTTCTTCACAAGGGAAAGAATTATTCGGTCATCCACCACAGTTGTTTTCCGTGGTCTTCCAGGGTTTTTTGGTGTCGCTGAGCTCACTGGTGCGTTCCTTCTTTTTAAGAATGTTCCAAACAGTTGTTTTGGCCACGCCTAATGTTTTTGCTATCTCTCTGATGGGTTTGTTTTTTCAGCCTAATGATGGCTTGCTTCACTGATCGTGACAGCTCTTTGGATCTCATCTTGAGAGTTGACAGCAACAGATTCCAAATGCAAATAGCACACTTGAAATGAACTCTGGACCTTTTATCTGCTCATTGTAATTGGGATAATGAGGGAACAACACACACCTGGCCATGGAACAGCTGAGGAGCCAATTGTCCCATTCATTTGGTTCCTTAACAAGTGGGAGGCACATATGCAAACTGTTGTAATTCCTACACTGTTCACCTGATTTGGATGTAAAAACCCTCAAATTAAAGCTGGCAGTCTGCAGTTAAAGCACATCTTGTTTGTTTCATTTAAAATCCATTTTGGTGGTGTATAAAGCCCAAAAATGTAGAATTGTGTCAATGTTCCAATATTTATGGACCTGACTGTATGACCTGGAATAATCTATGAAGCTTGGTGCCACCTCTCTGTCTGTTGAGCAAAGAACACTCAGAATACGCCAGGGACTTTGTTTCTATTGTGGTGCTACCGATCAATGGGTCAAGTCGTGTCCCAAATGCTGAGATGGAGATTAGAGAGGTTGGGAAATGGTTTTACGGTAAAAAATTATTTAGTGATGTCTCTAAGAGGATTATGTTGCCTATTTGCATAGGCGGCATCGGTCTGTACAATAAACTCCCTTTTGGCGTCTCCAAAACCGGGGACTCGCACAGGGCCGACTTCAAAGCGGAGAAAGCCTCTTCCGCCCGATCATCCCAGCGAACCATCATTCACTTGTGTCCCTTCAAGAGCACTGTCAATGGCTCGGCCACGGTTGCAAAGTGGGGAATCAAACCTCATGTAATAGTCCACCATTTCCAGGAGTGACTTTACTTGCCTAGTGGTGACAGGTCGGGACAATTTCGCATTGCCTCTATTTTGTTCACTTAGGGTTTGATGACTCCGCTCCCAATGACATACCCCAAGTACTTAGTCTCCTCTAACCCTATTGCACATTTTTTTAGGTTAACGGTTAGTCCCGCCTTCCGAAGGGAGTCCACTACAGCCTGGACTTTGGGTAGGTGATTTTTCCAGTCGGTGCTGTGGATGACAATATCGTCCAGTTAGGCCGAAGCGTACTGACGATGTGGACACAGCACAATGTCCATAAGCCGTTGAAAAGTGGCGGGGGCACCATGCAGACCAAAGGGTAGCACCTTGTACTGATACAGCCCCTCAGGTGTGATGAAGGCAGTTTCCTCCTTGGCAGCCTGCGTTAAGGGCACCTGCCAGAACCCTTTTGTGAGGTCCAACCACTTGTCCTAACCACTCGATAAGCTCATCCACCTGGGGCATGGGATAAGCATCGAATTTGGAAATCTCGTTCAGTTTACGAAAATCGTTACAGAACCGTAACTTCACATCTGGCTTGGGTATTAGGACTATAGGACTGGCCAACTCACTTTTAGACTCCTCAATGACATCTAGTTGCAGCATTAACTGCACTTCCTGTGAGATGGCTTGTTGCCGAGCCTCGGGTACCCGGTATGGTTTTAACTGGACTTCGGTATGGAGCCTATGTGATTCATAGCTAGTCTGTCAAATGGTACCTCAATAATTGGGAGAGGAACTAGGGGACTATGAAAATTGCCTGGGGGCTAGTTTTCTTGCAGGTCGGGCAAGATATACAAAACTCTTCTACCTCTCTGAATATGCTAGGCCAGTAAAACCACTGTAATATACGACTCTGTTTTTTGCAACCCCAGGTGACCCCCGAGAACGTGGTTGTGGGCTATATCCAAGATGAGTTTGTGATAAGCCTTGGGGACCACCAACTGTTCAATATGCTCACCCCGTAGTTGATTTAAACAATACAGCATACCCTGATGAACCACAGAAAAGGGAAACACAGACTCGGCCCCAGGTTGTTGTGGTTCACCATCTACTAGTAACACATTCTCCCAGGCTTGGGATAGGGTTGGATCGTACCAAAATTATCCCCGGAGACACTGAGGTCTCCAAATTCAGGACTCGGCGGCAAGTCATTCACGTCTCCCACCATCACACTCAGCAGGGTTGTCTCCCCCTCATTCACCAAAGTGGCGGTCTCCCCTACCGCCGGCCCTTCGGTCTCGGGTCCCCGTGTTGTGGTCTCGCCCCTGAGCAAGGCCACTCTGCTGGGGTTACCCCTGTCTCATGGGTATCGGTAATTCTCATAGCAGGCCACAGTGCCAGGAAGCCCGGGAAGTCTCTCCCTATTATGTGTTCATAATGTAGATTTGTGGCGACAGCCACCTCGTGGGTCCATCTACAATCAAATGTGGTTAGAGACACCAATGCGGTGGGATAGTCTTAAGTCTCCGTGGATGCACATCACCCAACCTTCCGGCCAGTACACTCAGTGGACCGCACCAGGCTAGCCATTACTAAGGTCACCAGTTTCCCTGAGTCCAGCAGAGCCTCTGCCGGAGTGTGGTGGAGGGTCTCCCACTTCCACCTGGCACAAGTGATCTAGAGACTCTGGGGTACCTGTTGCACAGCCTCCTGACATATAGCGACTGACGGTAGCCATAGTTAGTGTCCATGGGCTCAACCCGATGGGGACAGTCAGCCCTTACATGGACAGGTTTCTGACACCGCCAGCAGACTATCGGAGCCAGGTTTTATCGGCTCAAATCTCAGGGCCTGGGGTAGAGATTTCCGGGGTTTACCAACCCCCTCTCGACAGAACCCTCCTTTAGATTCCTGATAGCTTCATAGCATTCCACTAGGTCCACCATCTCAAGGGCATTGCCAGGAGACACCTGACCGATCCAGTGCTGGAGAGGGTAACAGACGATCCAGCATAGCAGTGGGACTCAGCAAGTCAGGCTGTAGCCATTTTTGAAAGAGGTGAAGTAAGTTACAATACTGGGGTCTTACAGGCTCAGCCGGGTTGAACCCCCAATGATGCACCCGCTGGGCCCGGACCAACACATTCACCCCCAGTCTTGCCAGAATCTTACCCTTGACTTTCTGGTAGTCTGCCGCTTGATCGTCCGGCAAGTCGAAATAGACCTGCTGGGAATCGGATGGCAGGACCTCATCCCACTGGTCTCGGGGTATCTTCTCCCTTGTGGCCACCTTCTCGTACATCGCCAGGTAGGTTTCAACGTCATTTGCAGGTGTCATCTTGGGGATCGCCGCACGTTTTCTGGGCATCACGGGCACGCAGGGTTGCTCCTGCTTTCTGCAAAGCCATCACGTGTTGTAGCAGCTGCTGGTTTGTTTCTTGCTGCTGCCTGTTAGCCTCCACGAGGGCCTTCATTACTGCCTCCATTTTGCCAAGGGTCATGGGTTGAAATTTAGCGGGTTTAATGCAATAAATACGACCGTGCCAGGCAGAAAAAAAAACTAAAAACAACAATTCGGCGCTTAAGCCTGCCTCTCTGCGCTTGCCCGCATTCTCCACAAATTCTGGGGATTCGCTCTGATAGTTAGGATAAGCGAGTGCAGTACAGAAGCAAAATTTAAACTTCAGTGTTTATTTACACATGGTGCCCAAAACAAAACGTCACTTTTGCAGTGTTCGTGTTACTTCACACCCAATGGCAAGTTAATATAACAAAAAGTCACCTTGGTGGCAGTTCTGCCTCAGAAAGTCCAAATACAGGCTTTAGGGGCCTGGTCCCCTGACACATGGGTCTCATCTCTCCAGCACAGGCCTCAGATCCCAGATCCCTACTTAAGGACAGCCAGGTGCTGCCAAAACCCGGATCGGCACTTAAAATCCAGTCCGGTATTTGACCTCACCTGGCTGTAAGTCAGCCCAGCAACACATACTGGGAGGAAAATACCTGTTTTCCCAGACCAAACCTCTCACTGTGTCACATATCATACACCTGAACATTTTATGGAAAAAGGGAATCCAGCTTCTTATAGAATAAAAAAGGTTCTTTATTGGCTCATCATATAAAATCCACCAAAGTCACAGGAAAATTACATTAAAGTGACGCGTTTCGGGCTACAAAATCCAGCCCTTCATCAAGACATAACAAATGTATTAAAACGATTCCTTTTATACAGTACAGGGTCCAACCTCTTCTAATTAGCAAAGTGTCCGCACCTGGAACCTAGAATGAAAACCATTCAGTGACCCAGGGGAGGAGATCCAGCATCACAGGTGGTGCACACATATACAAAATAAGAACATCTTAATTATATTGCAGAGTAAGATCATGTATTCTATTTAATCCTTTTGGCAGGCAGGCATCAAGTGAAAACATCCAAAAGGTTTTCCTGCAAAGGAGTTTTTGTCTGTGGTCCTCTCCTCTCATAGGCAGTGACACCACTTCAATCTCCTTTGTACAAAACACAGATGCGCCACCCTTGTGAACAGTGGCGAAGTGGAAAGTCGCTGCCGTTACATTACGAGTCTGAAAATAAGGGATGTCACTAAGGTGTTTTCTAATACGTATTTTCAACTCTTTTATACTGCATCCAACATACTGAAGTTTACATATTTTACATGTGATAACATACACAACAAATTCTGTGTTACAATTAATATATCGTTTTAAAGTGCGTCTGTTATTATTCACTGTGGATGTAACCTCCTTAGTAACGCACATATATTGGCAGCATATACAGTACAGACCAAAAGTTTGGACACACCTTCTCATTCAAAGAGTTTTCTTCATTTTCATAACTATGAAAATTGTAGATTCACACTGAAGGCATTAAAACTATAAATTAACACATGTGGAATTATATACATAACAAAAAAGTGTGAAACAACTGAAAATATGTCATATTCTAGGTTCTTCAAAGTAGCCACCTTTTGCTTTGATTACTGCTTTGCACACTCTTGGCATTCTCTTGATGAGCTTCAAGAGGTAGTCACCTGAAATGGTCTTCCAACAGTCTTGAGTTCCCAGGGATGCATAGCACTTGTTGGCCCTTTTGCCTTCACTCTGCGGTCCAGCTCACCCCAAACCATCTCGATTGGGTTCAGGTCCGGTGAATGTGGAGGCCAGGTCATCTGGCGCAGCACCCCATCACTCTCCTTCATGGTCAAATAGCCCTTACAGAGCCTGGAGGTGTGTTTGGGGTCATTGTCCTGTTGAAAAATAAATGATGGTCCAACTAAACGCAAACCGGATGGAATAGCATGCCGCTGCAAGATGCTGTGGTAGCCATGCTAGTTCAGTATGCCTTCAATTGTGAATAAATCCCCAACAGTGTCACCAGCAAAGCACCCCCACACCATCACACCTCCTCCTCCATGCTTCACGGTGGGAACCAGGCATGTAGAGTCCATCCGTTCATCTTTTTTGCGTCGCACAAAGACACAGTGGTTGGAACCAAAGATCTCAAATTTGGACTCATCAGACCAAAGCACAAATTTCCACTGGTCTAATGTCCATTCCTTGTGTTCTTTAGTCCAAACAAGTCTCTTCTGCTTGTTGCCTGTCCTTAGCAGTGGTTTCCTAGCAGATATTTTACCATGAAGGCCTGATTCACACAGTCTCCTCTTAACAGTTGTTCTAGAGATGTGTCTGCTGCTAGAACTCTGTGTGGCATTGACCTGGTCTCTAATCTGAGCTGCTATTAACCTGCGATTTCTGAGGCTGGTGACTCGGATGAACTTATCCTCCGCAGCAGAGGTGACTCTTGGTCTTCCTTTTTCTGGGGCGGTCCGCATGTGAGCCAGTTTCTTTGTAGCGCTTGATGGTTTTTGTGACTGCACTTGGGGACACCTTCAAAGTTTTCCCAATTTTTCGGACTGACTGACCTTTATTTCTTAAAGTAATGATGGCCACTCGTTTTTCTTTACTTAGCTGCTTTTTTCTTGCCATAATACAAATTCTAACAGTCTATTCAGTAGGACTATCAGCTGTGTATCCACCTGACTTCTCCACAACGCAACTGATGGTCCCAACCCCATTTATAAGGCAAGAAATCCCACTTATTAAACCTGAAAGGGCACACCTGTGAAGTGAAAACCATTTCAGGTGACTAAGCTCATCAAGAGAATGCCAAGAGTGTGCAAAGCAGTAATCAAAGCAAAAGGCGGCTACTTTGAAGAACCTAGACTATGACATATTTTAAGTTGTTTCACACTTTTTTGTTATGTATATAATTCCACATTAATTCCACGTTAATTCATAGTTTTGATGCCTTCAGTGTGAATCTACAATTTTCATAGTCATGAAAATAAAGAAAACTCTTTGAATGAGAAGGTGTGTCCAAACTTTTGGTCTGTACTGTACATCTCCTGCTTCCACATTTATAGTTACCAGTGTTTTTTGGCCAGGAGCATGCCTGAGGGATAGTGTCAGTAAACAGACTGGGACTAAGTTTTTTTTTCACCGTGGGTGCTTTTTTGGATATACACCTGATGCCTGCAGATACCACATCCCTCCATTCCTCATCATAATTGAGGACAGGAGATGTTTTTGGATAATTCTGCATATGTGTGGATATTCTTTACTGTAATTAGTAATACAAGCAGTAGGTTTTTTATCCTCCTGAGCAAAGTTTTCACTTTTTTGACATCTATAGGATTTTTTCATAGTCAAAGAAAGATCAAAGACTCCCTATTTTTTAATCTGGCAAACTCGATGCCTTTATTAATATTTTGAAGTGTAAAGCCTCTACTGAGAAGTCTGTGTGTAATGATCTCTGTTTCTATTGAGAACAACCCCTTTGTAGAGCAATTGCGTCTTGCTCTGATCATTTCCCCTTTTGGTATGTTATTTATGACATGCGGTGGATGGCAGGAGGAGGCAATAAGAATGGTGTTCCTAGATGTCTTTTTTCTAAAAGTACAGGTAGTGACCAATCCCTCAGAGAGGTCCGATTCCAAATGTAAATAATGTCTCCCCATTGAGACACCTGACATTTGGAGATAGTATTTCCTATTAGACATAAAGAAATTATGTCTCATTAGAAAATCCACACACATGCATAAAAAAATCCTGTAATTCCAAAGTGTAGTCGCTATAGTGCTCCAAAAATCATTTAAGAGCCACAATGGCTAAATCCTGAGGAATGTTAATATATAGTGCGGTAATATCAGCAGCAACCCAGATATACTCCTCACTCCACTTAAATACTTTAGGGGTCTGTTCCCCTGACACGTGGGTCTCATCTCTCCAGCCCAGCACAGGCCTCAGATCCCAGCACAGACACATGGCTTCTGAGCCCAGATGCCTATTTAAGGACAGGCAGGTGCTGCCAAAACCCGTATCGGCACTTAAAATCCGGTTCGGTATTTGACCTCACCTGGCTGTAAATCAGCCCAGCAGCACATACTGGGAGGAAAATACCTGTTTTCCCAGACCAAACCTCTCACTGTGTTACATATCATACACCTGAACATTTTACATGCTAACCAAGTCTTGTAGAATCTTAGACTTTGCAATTTCTCTGAGCATTGCGTGATCTGACCTTGGAATGAATTTGCTGGGAGGTCCACTCCCGGAAAGACTGTCATGAATGTTTTCCACATGTGAATATTCTTGCTCATTGTAGACTCGTGGACTTCAAATTGTTTGGAAATGTCTTTTTAACACTTCCCAGACTGATGGGAGGGGTTAGCGGATGTCTTTCCTCCTTGGCTCTGAGTTAACACATGCCTAAATGCTCCAAACCAGCAAATGAGCAAAACTTATAGAGGTGGTCTGGTCACACTTGCTGATGCTCAGTTAATCAAGGGCATTTGAATAGCAGCATCTGCTAACCCTCTTAATTCCTATTAAAGCGTGTAATTATTTTTTCAGCCACAACTTCTGCATTCTGACTTTTTGTTAAATACTGTAAATAATGACATGGTGTAGTTTGTCATGTCTTGTTGTTCACCTGAGGTTGTATTTATCTAAATCTTAAGACCTAAGGACCAGATGTATTTTTTTTTTTATTATGTCCTGATTTGTAAAACCATAGAATTCAAAGAGTATGTACTGTGTTTTCTCTCTGTATATGGGACAGTTCCGATTTGAAGGGCTTGGCAGAAATAGGTCAGGGTAGACATGAGAAAATGGATTTATCTCCCTAGCAGGACTTCTTCACCCGTGATTGGCTGCCCACGCAGATGAAGTACCTCTGGAAGCAGCGATGGCAGCTCTAAAGCTAAAGCTGAGTCTCTTCCCTTGAACTGCTAATCGGAGCAGTGGTGAAGACAGAATTTTTTTTGTGCTGTGGTAAATATCGGGCCTTGTCAATCTAGAGGCAGTTGGGAGCTTCACCTGTGGGGACGGTCATTCACAAGTAAAGAGGTACTGCTAATGAGACAAATCGATTCAACAGAATTGATTCGCCATCTCTATGTCAGGGGTATAACTTAATCTTCACAAATGCATTTTAATAAAAACTTACTAAAAAAGAATATGCACAATGATATTTTCAGAAAGGGGCTTCTGTGAGGAAAACCTCCCTGCAAGGGGTCTAAGCCATTCCCCAGTTCAATAAAATCTAGCAGACAGCTTGGAACTGGCGATTTATAAGGAATTATGAATCGCCCGGCCATAACAGGCGCAAACCGGATACATATTTGTGTCCCGATGGCCACGATGAACATGCCCATAGTCTTAGTTTGGTAGTGGGATGCCAGGAAAAGGATATATACATATCTCCCCACAGAAACCAAATAACGGTACCATGTTTGGACTCTACTAGTAGCCGGAACCCAGGTGGATCTGTTGGTCCCAGAACCATCCACCTGTGACGTTCTGGTCTGGACCTATGAACCCTAAAGGGTTTTGTGGGTCATTTAATGACAGCCCAGAAGAGGGGTAGTGGACCTTTCCCAGAGGAGGAGCCGGCTACAGTTTAAAGGGCTTGTGCCAGCAAGCGGAGGTGTCTTTTCTCTAAAGGAGAGGCATCGTGCCATGTATTTAGAGGGACCTGCACCCAGCTGAAATCACTGCCCTCCATGTGAATACAGCAAAGGACTAATCATAACCCAAAGGAACATTCATTTACCCGGTAACTGACTTGTGCTCTGTGTAATCCTGTTTGTACCATATTACCTGTATTTTGTAACCTCAGACCACTGTATATATTCTTTGTGTATATTGTTTTATCTAGTGTGCCCTTAAGGCGATTAAATATATAATTTAATCTTGTGATGTCTTGTATCTCAATCACGAATCCCCACGTCCGTTTTTCGGCCTAGTTATAAGCTACTGCGGGTTGGTTTCTTACCCTATATAATCCCGTTAGTGGACCAGGCTTATATCAAACGAGAAGCTGGTGGCTGTGTACCCGGGCTGAGAAAGCACTGTTTCACTGTGGCAGTGAAAAGGCTATATCAGCTTGTTGCCTCTCTATGCCCGCGTGGACAGGAGGTGTCTGTAAACTGTACCAAGCTCACCTTACTTGCTCCTCTGGGAGGGCGTAACGTCATGTAATGGTAACCAGTGACCATAGACATACGTAGTTGACGTCAAGCGGGAACGAAGCGTGGTATCCCTCACATATGGCTTCTATATTTATTTTAGCATTTTGTGTATTATCCTTAGTGTAATAATAGAATAACGCTGTACAATTGGGAGCTATAAAAATTCCCTTTAGATGAGCCTAGGCAGTTTGTCAGTGGAGGAGGCCACTGCATTTCCATACATCAATCTCAATAGTATGGGAGGGGGAATCCTTAATGCCATCGCTCGTTCCCATACAGACTCATTGTTTACCAGCTTTAGAGCATGTTTACACAGCACGATCTGCTGCTGGCAAAATACTATTTATAACAATCTATTAGTAATTAGCAGCACCTTTATACCGCCAGATAAACGATAATGAACAATTATCTGGTGGATTCTCGACCCGTGTAAGGGGCCCTTTACTCTGCAGACTTGTGGGGAATTTAGATACTTTGCCAATGCCCTACAGGCACCATTAAGGCTGAATTCACACTTCAGTGACGTGTTCACTTATTTCCATCAGTTATTGTGAGCCATAACCAGTAGTAAAGCCGACTGAGAAATAAGATATAATGTAAAGATTTTCTCTTTTGACCTGTGAGGTTTTGGCTCCCAATAACTGATGAAAATAACTGAACTTACCTATTAATACTGTAACTAAATTTATGTCTGCAGCAATTACAATGTAAATGTTTGTTTTTCTTCTGATAATAATGTGGCTTCTGCCATGATTTGGCATCATCTGTCACATACCCGTATAATTTTCAATCATAGTACAGTACTATGAACAAAGAAAATTCATAGAGGATTATTACATAAAGTATATAAAACACACAGCAACGAATAGTCAATGTTGAGCACTATAAAAATATCCTATCCATTATACTTACTTTTTGTAAGCACATTTAACATTATAGCCAGCAGCTGTATTTAGAACAGGAATCCCAAGGTCTTGAAAAACCTGTTTCCAAACTGCTCCACTTTCAATCTGGGAATTCAAAGCAGAATATACAAAAAATACATCATGATGGAATAATATGATTTATTCAGACATTTTAATAAACAGTAGTGAACGGAAAAATTATTATACAAATTGAACATTAACATAAATAATATACACTCCTCAATATTGAAACTGCAACAACAAAAAGAAAAAGTCATAAGGTTATACAAATTGAAAAAGTAGCAGGTGCCCTAAAATCTGCATATTTTCAAACACTTAGCTCTAATCAGTGGCATGTGGGAGGAGCATAAAAGCTACACTAAATTTTAGCATCACAAAACCTTAAATATCGGATCAAGTTGTGTGGACTGATTGCGAGATGCCTCTTGTTCATCGACATGGCAGTTATCGCTCTGGAGACCATGCAACAATGTTATGAAAGCCTTCAAAAGGGAATGTCACATGGATCCTACTTCCAGGATTATGGTGTGGGGTGGCATAACACTCAGTAGCCACTGCCAGACCCCTCTAGTCTTCATTTCAGGTACAACAACCGCTGATTGTTAAATTGATTTGGTCATGGAACCAGTATTATGGTCATTTCTCCAAGGTGTCCCAGGAGCCATCTATCAACAGGACGCCATGCTACATTCTGCTCGTGTTAGGCTAGTTTCACACTAGCGTTCGTCAGTCCGCTCGTGAGCTCCGTTTGAAGGAGCTCACGAGCGGACTCGAACGCCTCCGTCCAGCCCTGATGCAGTCTGAATGGATGCGGATCCGCTCAGACTGCATCAGTCTGGCGGCGTTCAGCCTCCGCTCCGCTCGCCTCCGCACAGACAGGCGGACAGCTGAACGCTGCTTGCAGCGTTCAGCTGTCCGCCTGGCCGTGCGGAGGCGAGCGGATCCGTTCAGACTTACAATGTAAGTCAATGGGAACGGATCCGCTTGAAGAGGTCACCTTATGGCTCAATCTTCAAGCGGATCCGTCCCCCATTGATTTTACATTGAAAGTCTGAACGGATCCGCTCAGGCATCTTGCGCACTTAGAAAATTTTCTAAGTTATTAATGCAGACGGATCCGTACTGAACGGAGCCTCCGTCTGCATTAATATGATCGGATCCGTTCAGAACGGATCCGATCAAGCGCTAGTGTGAAAGTAGCCTAACTGTGTGCAGCCTGCATGGCCTAACGTGCCATCATGGGCTCTCCGTACCTGTCTCCCATCGTGCGCATCTGGGACGTTACTGGTTGGCAATTGTAAAGGGAGCACTTGCGTGCCCGAGTGCATTCAGTGTGGCAGAACATTTCTAACTTTGTTGAAGCCATGCCAAGGTGTGCAAGTGTGTGTGTATTTCTGCAAGTGGTGCTCATACTCAACACTGAATAAATCAACACATTTTTAATATTTTGTTTCCATTTTTTGCATATCATTAACATGTCTATCGAACCTGTGATTTCAATAATAAATAAACAAATTTGCACCTAAACAATAAAATAATTCCACCACTTTTCTTTCTTGGTTTTATCATTTTAATGTTAAGGAGTATATATATAGCAAAATGAGAGGGAAAGATACTTACATTACTAAATCCTCCAAGTTTATGTACAAGGCGGAACAATTTAAAAAGATTCAAGTTTCGGTACCCCAACACAGGTCTCTTGTTAATAGGTGTTCCTGGAAAAAACAGAGGAGAACTTAGATTCTTTGTTTTATACTCCTTACCTTCAAAAGGCCAGTACCTTTTATTTTTACATTCACATGAGACAAGCTGTCCTTTCTAATGGTACAATTCAATATTCTACAGTCAATGACAAAAAAATAAAAAAATAAGTCCTCATCCCCACAACTGTATTTTATATCCATTTACGATTATCATTTTTTGGGGATTGCACATGGAACCATTCATTTCTATGGGTTGGCAAACAAAAACGGACAGAACCGTTCCACAAATAATAAACCATGTCCTATTTTTGTCCTTATTGCGGACAAGAATTCTAATAATGGGAGTGCGAATTGCGTGCGGAAGATGTATGTATTTTGCAGATGCAAAATCTCTTGTGCACGGGGCCTAAGTGTCAGACAGATATGTAAATGATTACAGGTGTGGTCTTGCCACAAGACAGCATAAAAGTGCTACCTCCTGTGGCCTATAAATAGGCTCTCTCACAGGGTACTTTTGGGTAGCGTACCTCTTGGGGTACTTTCACACTAGCGTTATTCTTTTCCAGTATTGAAATCTGGTAAAGGATCTCAATACCGGAAAAAAACGCTTCCCCTTTTGTCCCAATGCATTCTGAATGGAAAGCAATCCGTTCAGTAATGCATCAGGATGTCTTCCGCTCCGTCTCTTGGTTACATGAAGTGAATGAGAAACAATTAACAAGCTTGAACATTACTCATAACTCCAGCAAAAGTGGATCGCCTTATTGTATATCACTCCAGCTGGACCAAGTAGGTCCAACACCAGGACAACTTTTTTCCCTAAACTCATCTGTACCACCACAGCAACTCCCGACCACGTGGGATGCCACGGAGTGAGCCGGTGAGCGTATTGTAATCATCCGGTCACTTCCTCTCATAGGACTGGTAACGTACTGGCAACAAAATTACAAACCATACACCAAAGTCTTAGTCTAATAACTAAAATTATGTGAGATAGCCAGACATATATAAAGAACTCTTTCTTTACTAAGTGACTTTGACGTCCAGAATATGGTCAAAAGGATATCAGTCTGGTCTATACACCACCAATATATATCTGCACTAACCTAACAATATCAGGAGCAATATTATTTGAACTATTACCCCAATATATTCCTCCTATATACTGGTCTACCAAGCTGGCAACTGCATCAGTGACTTTTTGATTTTTTACTTTTTATAAAAAATATTTTTTTACGTTTCTACTTCTAATTTTTTATTTCTTATTATCATATTCTATTTTTGAAGTTGATCAACTGCAATGTACAATGTTTATGTGACATAAGGTCTTGATAAATGGTGGATGTCTGATAGGATTAGCCCCAATGTTTCAGGGTGACTAGTCATGCATCCACATACTTGTATGTGTATTTTATGTTTATAATAAATCCGTATTTTTTTCATACTAGCCGATTATTGATCATACATACAGTGCTAGATAGCTGAGTGCCCCCATACCATTTCTTTATTTATTGCTAGTGTGAAAGTACCCTTAGTGAGAGATCACGGACTGCTAGACATGCCTCTATGATGCACTCAGACATTTTTTCAAATTGACAGACCCTGAAAGAGGGTGCATTATTGGGCTGAGAGAAGCAGGGTGGTCATTTCAATGACTTTGAAGCCATCTACGCAGTTCGGACCTAGCTGACAGAACGTGTTAGAAGCAGTGGACAGACCACAAGTAGAGAAGATAGTTTGATCCACCAACAATAATGAGCAACTCTTTGTTTTATTGTCCACCATCCAGACGCAGTTGGCACCATCATTACATAACCTTATCTCTGCCTGGACTATTCCTATGCACTCAGCAGTATAAAATTTGGTGTCAAGGCATCCAATACGTGTCCAGCCATTGACAACCAGCCACCATCGCCTTCGTTTGCAATGGTTTCAAGGAACAAGACACCTGGACTGCTGCAGAATGGAAACATATCGACTTTAGCAACAAATCCAGGTTCTGTTTGGGATCCTATGATAGTCAGGTTTGAGTATGGAGGCCTCATGGTGAGCACTTCAATCCTGCCTTTGCTGTGGAGCAACGCAATTCCCCAAATGTTGGTAAGAACATCTGGGAAGCTATCGATCACATTGACAGTTGGTCACCCCTACTAGTGATATGAGGGACACTAACAGCTCAGAGATATGTGAATTATATCCTGTGGGCACATCGGTTACCTCTCATGGCAGAGCTTCTAACTGGCATTTTTAAGAAGGATAATTGCCCACACACAGCAAGGACCCGGTATGTCGCTGCCTAATTGCAACACTTCCTTGGCCTGCCCGGCCTCCAGCTTTATCGACAATTGAGCATCCACAGTATATGGGACCAGCTTGGATGCCAGCTTCAGCAACCTATGAATGTGCAGGATCTACAGCCCAGCTGCAATATCTGTGGGGCAAATGCCCTGTATGCCTCCATGCCCAACCGTATCTCATATTGTATCCAGGGTACAGGTGGACCAACAGGGTACTAGAGCCTCCTTTCAATTGTACAGTTTCCCAGTAAATGTATCCTTTCGCTCTAATATTGTAAATACTTACCATACATATATCATCTTCACATTTAAACATATAAAGTTTCATTCAATTCAATTTTTTCAATGAGTGTACTGTATATGATGTATTGGGCAGCTGTAAAAATATTATTATTAATAGGGTGGAATTGGAAAAAAACATAATTGTGTCATAGTTTCACGGATTTTGTTTATACTGTGTTCACTGTGCAGTAAAAATGACACATTTGGGCCGATTTACCAATGTTTTATGCCACAATAGTGATTATGACACACAAAATATTTGCACTTTAATTTGTAATTTTTTAAAGTGGCAGGAAAATTTGGAGGGGATAAGTGGGTGGGGGTGTGGACAGCTGGCACAGATTTCAGTTTCCAGTGCACGCAAAGCCAGAACATGGCATCTTACTCCAGTGCACTTATTACTAACACCAAGCTGAATGTGTATGTGTATGGGGAGGGAGACAGCTGTCAGAGGAACATTTGTTTGTCTAAGAGCTATTAAATGTGTATGGTCAGCTTAACTATCTCTCTAACATGAGTCTCTAGCTGTTATACAGCCCAAGATATGCCAGCAGAAAGCAGCCCTTTCCCTTCAGCCGGCTGGGATGTCAGCCAGCATGGAGAAGGAAGGGGAGCCTGTGGGGCAGTGCTGAAAGGCTCCAAAGAGAAGACAGAACCAGAGAGCTTCTGTCTCCTCTGTGTTACTGTCCTCTATCTTCATTCAGCAGGACCACGTGGTGAGCGAGATTACGTAATCAAAGGTCCTTTTGCAGGTCCTGAAAGAAAAAGAAAGAAGACGACGCCGGCTGCGCGCTCAAGTGGATAAGGCGAGTTAATATTTTTTTTATTTTGTAACCCCTCAGTCGACATTTTAGTAAGCATTCTGTATTAAGAGTGAATTAACTTTAATGGGGTCCGGGGTTGCTCATCACTAATATTTCCTAGCAAACATGTGTGAAAATCGCACCGCACTTGCATTCATTTCTATGGGGCTGGCGTTGCGTGAAAAACGCAGAATATAGAACATGCTGCGATTTTCACGCAACGCACAAGTGATGCGTGAAAATCACCGCTCATCTGCACAGCCCCATTAAAGTGAGGGGTGAATGGGTCCGGATTCAGTGAGGGTGCAATGCGCTCACCTCACGCATTGCAGTTGCACGGAAAACTTGCCCATGTGAAAGCGGCCCAAGTTAAAAACAGAACATGAAAAAGAGAGATAAAAGCAGCCAGGCTTTAGACAGAGAAATTCATAACCAAAGAGAGTAAAACTAACCCTAAAATGTTCTTCAATTATAGTGTTGGAACTGATAAAATTGACATCTATGATACAGCTTAAATGCAAAGATGTTCCTTGATATCTTGAACTGAATCAGCCTGGGTCTGCTTGATATGCAAATGAGGACCATCAAAGGGTTCTTGGGGCAGGACACTGATGAAAGGAAGATCTGCCAGGACTGTCACATCCTGGGGAAATCCCGACCCCCTGCTGGTATTTACTGCCCACACCTGTGTCAGCAAGGACATATATGCTGGGATGGGGGCAGCGGTATATGATACAACTTTCTTCCTGTGTAATTACCTGCACTAAGCTAACTCACAAGTAAGAGCAATGGTGACCTTGGTGACCTCTGGGACAAGACAAGTTTTCCTGGACTCTACAATCAAGAATGTGATTCGCTGAGACCTGCTGGAGAGGAGTGTTCTGAGTACAGAAGAAAAGCCCATGGCATGTGTGACAGAGGGAGAATGGTGTAGCTAGCTCAAGGATCCTGACCCCCTCCAATCCCCTCTCCCATTCCCTTAATTGTATTTAGAATGTAGATATATCCCTATTTGTAAATAAATCCAACACTGAGTTAAGATATCGTTGTTCTTCAGTAATTTAAGGCACCCGCAAAGCAGTGATGAGGGAGGAGTTGTAGAGAGCAATGAGTAAGTAAAAAAATGTAAACTCCCTATTAAAAGTGGCCACTCTGGGCGGAGCCTGGCAACAGAGCTGAATGGCCGCAAGCTAGATCGCTCTGCTGCAGACTGACAAGAAAGCGGGCATACTACGCAGTATTCACTAGCAAACATGGGGAAACCCTTAAGAGATAAATCTAGAGACACTTCGGCACACATGAAGCTGTCTTCAGGCCAGGGAGATCTGGACAAATTCGTCAAAAAGACGTCGGGACTGCAGGCTAAGAAGCCGGAGAAAATGGCGCCGCCTGATGACCCTGAGTTGCAGCCTGACGCCTCGGACTCAGAGGACGGAGAAGGCAGTGAAGCAGCTGCCCCGTCAGTGAAAGAACATCTCCCGGTCTCCAGACCTTTCATGCGAAAACTCCTCGCAGAAGCACTTGATCCAATAGTGCAGGAGTTGAAAGAATATAAAAAAAAGACCTTCAACAAATGGGAGAACGGATGGAAGCAGTAGAAACTGCACAGTCCGCCATCATAGAGTTCGGTTCCTCAGTGGCCCACTCGCTGGACTATACCCAAGCCCACATTAACACGCTGTACACACAGCTTGAAGATCAAGACAACCGGGGCCGTCGGAACAACCTCCGACTCAAGGGCTTCCCTGAGAGCATCTTACCGGACGCCATTGAAACCGCATTGCTCACGTTCTTCACTAATCTGGTGGGACAGGATACGACCCAAGACTTCTCATTAGAGAGAGCGCACCGGGCGTTGAGACCGCCGCCAGGTCCCTCGGACCCGCCTAGGGATATTATATGTAAGCTTGTGAGTTATCAAGCTAAGGAATGTATCCTGAAGGCAGCGCGCGGGAAAAATCCTTTGAAGTTTGAGGGAGCTTCGGTGGCCATCTTTCAGGACCTCTCCCCAGTCACGCTGCGCAAGAGGAAAACATTGAAGCCACTACTGGAGGTCTTAAAAGAGAGGAAACTTCTGTATCGATGGCTTTTTCCATTTGGGCTACTTATAAATGCTCCGGATAAGAAGCTGATCATCAGGTCTCACAGTGACTTAAGGAGAGTATACAGTCATCTAGGCATTGAGGATCAGGAGATCCAGGACTGGAACTTAGCCCAAGAGGTTACGGAATTGCCGCCGCTGCCGTTACCTGCTTCATGGATCCCAGGGAGGCAGGTTAAATCCCAGAAGCAAAGACAAAGAAAGAGAAGCGGGAACGGGGTCTCGAGGAGAGAGATTGGAGGAGAGACCTGAAGCGCTATCCACTTTCCTCTTTCAAGTTGCAAAGTCAAGGACTTAAAAGTCTTTATTACGTGGGGTGAGAGGTATTAGTGTAATTTACAGATTGAGACTGGTGTCTTCACAATTTCCCCCCATGTTGTCCCATCCCCCCCCCTCCCTCCCTCCACCTCCCTCCCCCCCCTCCCTCCCTCCACCTCCCTCCCCCCCCCCTTCTCCCCTCACCTTCCCCTCTTTTCCCGTCCACCCATCTCATAGCTGTGCAACCCATCTGTACATCAAGTATGATATAAGGAGTGGAGCAGGAGAGGAACCGCTTGGTGGTTAATTTCATATTGAGCAGTGAGGCTGCAATTTATGCGGGTCTACTATCCAGATGTTATACGAATTGCATGGTATCCGGATGATAGGTTTTATGCATCAAGGATATGGGGATGGATGGGCTTGGTATATGTAATGATAACGCTCCAGGTCCTTGCACACTTTATGAGGAGTTACTTGTTAGCGTGCTTAAGAAATAATTTTCCTATGTTAATATAATTGCCCGACCTTCATTGTCGGTACTTGTTTGGCCCCCCCCCGCCCACACAAATGTCTTCTATTAAGAAGATGTGTTCTCTACCTCTAGTGATAGAGGCTCAGCTCGCGCACCCCTGCCCCTTCACGTGCCTTAACCGTATATATTCCTGTCCTGTGTGGGGGGGAGTAGGGGTGCGCAGAGCTACATTCCTTTGTTCTGTGTATGTATGTTATTTTTCTTTGGTTTTTCTACATGTTAGTAGTTGTACCCGGCAAAGTACACATGTATTACTGGTCGCAATGGTTCAGCTTTTCCTGCGAGATAAACCATTTGAGACGAGGTTATGGATCCCTTGAAAGTAACATCACTCAATGTGAATGGCTTAAATGGGCCACAGAAGAGGAGTAGAGTTTTTCAAATTATAAAAAGGGAGAAAGTGGATATCCTATTATTACAGGAGACTCATTTTAGACACAACAGAGTACCAGCACTGTTTTCTAACATGTTCGCCACTTGGACGCATAGCACACACACGTCAGCATCCAAGGGAGTTTCCATAGGGTTTAGAAAAGGTCTTCCATTTCAAATTCAGGCACAGTCAGTTGACCCGGTTGGGCGTTTTGTGTTTGTGAAGGGGACACTCTTTGGTAGCAAAATTACTGTCGCCAATGTGTACGTTCCCAATACGAATCAGGTGAAATGGCTAGTGGGAACTTTACAGAAGCTACATGAGTTTAGGGAAGGAGCCCTAATGTTGGGAGGTGACTTTAATATAGCTCTGGATCATCCCCTGGACTCTACCTCTCTTCTCCCAAGACAGTCTATCCCTCAGGTTAAAAAACTTAGACGAGCTTTAGATGCCCACCAGATCTCAGATGTCTGGAGAGTGCTTCACCCCCAGGGGAAAGATTACACTTATTACTCGGCAATGCATGGCACTTATGGGAGGTTGGATTATATCTATCTTTCAAATCACCTTCTTGATAGAGTTGAGATAGCGTGCATAGGACCAATTACGGTCACTGATCATGCGCCAGTCTCAATGGGAATTCATCTCCTAGGGGCTCCTCCTAGATCCTGGACCTGGAGGCTTAATGAGACATTACTAGAAGATGTTAATCACAGGACACAGATAGAGGAAAAGGTTAAAATGTTTTTTGAGATTAACAATGACTCGCAGATAGCTGCGCCTATTACCTGGGAGGCACACAAGGCCTATATCAGAGGGGAGTTAATTGCTTTAGGGTCGTGGGTTCGTAAGCAAAGGACGAAAGAAGTAGATTCTGTCATTTCCCAAATATCTGTGCTTGAAAACCTCAACAAGAAAAAACCCTCTAAGGATACTCATGGGGACATAGTCAAATTGCGTATGAGACTTAAAGATCTCCTCAATATTAGGTCAGCAAAGATGCTTAAGATGACAAAATTCCAGACTTATGTTCATGGCAACAGAGGCTCAAAATTGCTTACGCGCTTAATAAAGGGTCAAAGGGAAAAAACACACATTGCAAGCATACAAAATAGTAAAGGTGAATCCCTGATCAACTCCTGAAATAGCCAATGAATTTGCCTCTTTTTACTCCTCTTTGTATAACTTACAAACAATTGGCCCTGAGGATAAACAAAAGAAAACTGCGGCTTTCATTAATTCAGTTGTGGTCCCTAAACTTAAAGCTGAGGAGGTGGATAGCTTACTAACTCCAGTCACAGAGAGAGAGGTGAGGGATTGTCTTGTGAGTATCCCTGCTGGTAAGAGTCCAGGGCCCGATGGCCTTCCCATATTATACTATAAAAAATTCCAAAAGATTCTAATTCCCCAACTCACTAATCTCTGCAACTCCCTGTTGGAAGGAACCCCCCTCCCCTCACAATCACTGATGGCCCATATAGTAGTACTGCACAAGGAAGGGAAGGACCCTAGTAGATGTGGCAGCTACAGGCCCATTTCGCTCTTGAATGCTGATGTGAAACTGTGGGCCAAAATACTCAGCAATAGGATAGCCAAGTTTCTTCCTGATTTGCTTGGGGAGGAGCAGGTGGGATTCGTGGGGGGCAGAGAGGGTAGGCATAATGTGAGTAGGATCTTCCATGCCATCCATTATGCTAGAAAGGAGAAGATCCCTCTGGTGCTCGTAGGAACGGACGCGGAGAAAGCATTTGACAGGGTAAGCTGGTCGTTTATGAGAGATACTCTCCTGCATTTCGGCTTCCCCTCCGCGTTCGTTGCTGCGATTTTCACTCTGTATGGAAGTCCCTCGGCAAAAGTCTTTGCTAATAGCTACCTCTCTGCTCCCTTCGGAATAAAAAACGGAACACGTCAGGGGTGTCCCCTATCGCCTACTCTCTTTGTGCTGGCTCTAGAGATCTTCCTAAATAAAATACGGGCCTCAGACAAAATTAAGGGTCTCAAAATAGGGCGCCACATGCACTTAGTGGCAGCATTTGCCGATGACCTTCTCTTACTGGTCACCAATCCAGAAGAAGCTTTGCCGGAAATTATGAAGTTACTTGAAGAGTATGGAGAAGTCTCTAATTTCAAAGTTAATTACGAGAAATCAGAGATGCTTAACGTCTCTATTAAAAAGGAAAGGGCGAAGGGCCTAGTCTCACTCTCGCCTTTCCAATGGCCAGGACGAGCTGTAAAATTCCTGGGAATCCAAGTGCCGTCCGATCCCCAGCAATTCTATAGTTTGAACTATCCTCCCTTATATTCCAAGATTAAGGCCTATCTTAGCTCTATAAAAATCCCATACCTATCTTGGCTAGGTAGGAAAAATATATTGACCACATATGTTCTCCCACAGATACTATACATTTTGAGATGTCTACCCATAAATATCCCGGACAAGTTTTTTGCTGATTTTAGGAGACTCTTCACTAAGTTTTTGTGGGCTAGTGGAAGGCCACGCCTCTCTTATTCTCTTCTTATAAGAAAGAGGAGGGAGGGAGGTCTCTCTTTCCCTGATTTAAGGACCTACCATCAGGCTATCCACCTGGGAAGGTGGACCGAATTAGCAGATTTGTCCAATAACAAATTGCATGTTGACATTGAACGTCACCTAATGGGTACTAATGCCACGAGGTACTTGTGGGTTGCTAATAAGAATAGGAAGAAACATCTGTTTATGTCGGAAATGACTAACTCTATGCTTTCTTATTGTCAGAAAACAAAAGGCCTCCTGATGCATCAAAATAAAATCTCCCCGCTAGCTCCATTATCTGTTCTACCTTACTATATGAGAGGTAAGGGGAGCGTGAATCAACAGTGTTGGTATAATCTTACAGAGATAAGAATCTCAAATTTGCGCAAAACCACTGACCTAGATACTTTCATACACAATATGATGGAGGAAATTCCAAAACCCTTTCGGAATTCACTAGCTATAAGGGACTTGACCGTTACTTGTAAAGAGTACAAGAGAGTGTACGCTGGGGAAGCTATAGATCCAACGTGGTTGGAGAACCTTTCCTTGTCCTCCGCTAAGCCTCCACCGAAAATGTTATCCTACTTTTATTCCCAGCTACTCCTCGCACCACCTTCTGAGAAACTCTTGTATTTAAAGGCATGGGAACGAGAGCTTCAGATAAGCATCTCAGATATTGATGTTAAATTTATCTTAGCTCACTCGCATGGCTTCTCAAGAAGCATTCGCTTACAGGAGAACTCATTCAAAATTCTCACAAGGTGGTACAGGACGCCGGATTTCTTGCACAAAATTAACCTGATCCCAGATAATAAGTGTTGGAGATGCTTGGGGGGAGAGGGGACAATATCACACATATGGTGGTCCTGCCCCTCCCTGAGTATTTTTTGGGAGGAAATTGGGAGGAAAATCAATGATATTTGCAATGTGGTCATATCATTGACACCGGAATTAGTGCTATTGTGGAAACCCCAACTAGACTTAACACCATCCGCTATTAGTCTTCCCACTCATTTAATAGCTGCTGCAAAAATGCTTATTCCAATGAAGTGGAAAGAAAGAGAGCCTCCAAGGGTAGGAGAATGGCTGGAGGAAGTCCATCATATTTGTCTCATGGAGGAGCTAGTGGGTTGGAACTTGGGGAAAAGGGATAAGTTCCTTAAGGTTTGGAAACCCTGGCTGGATTTTCACAAAGAGGGATTGCGGACTGACGTGTTTTCATAGAGCGCACTTGTTAGAGTGTTTAATGCGGCCATGTTCTCCAGCTTTTATCGAATAGAGAGGGATTGGTAGCTTTCAGGGAAGGATAGCACTATCTACACAGCCCTTGAGTCAGGGGAATCTAACTCACACTAAATAAATAGATCATTGCCTTAGCTGAACTTAAAAGACCATGCCGGGTAGGGTTATTTGGTTATTTGATGTTAAGTTTGTTATGAGTATGTAACACTTAATTAATGTTCCACATCAGGATCCTGTACTCCTATTCATTATTTCTGTACTTGGACAACAGGAAGGCATGTGCACTGGAATATGTATTACTATGTCATCTATTGTATTCCCTTGTGATGATTGGATCAATGTACTGTCACATCCTAGTGTATGCTTCAGTGTTTATGCTCTCTTGCATAAAGCAAGGGGTACTGTTATTATGCTGCTTATCATAAATAAAGAATTGTTAAAAAAAAGTGGCCACTCTGACCCAGAAGTGGAGAAGCATCTTGAAAATATTAAAATAGACAAATCACCGGTTCCAGATGGCATGCACCCTTGTATCCTAAGGGAATTAAAGGGGTATTGCCATCTGAGACAATGAAGGCATATCGCTAGGATATGTCCCCATTGTCTGATAGGCGCAGGTTCCACCTCTGGGACCCACACCTACACTGAGAACGGACCGGGGAAGGTGGTGGCCGGAGAACCCCTGGCTTTTCGGGGTCTGGCCACCGCCAAACGCTTTCCCCATAGGAGTGAATAGGAGCGCACCTCGCTTGTGCGGCCACTGCTCCCATTCATTTCTATGGGGATGACGGAAATAGCTGAGCCAGCTCTCGGCTATTATCGGCGGCCCCATAGAAATGAATAAAGGGCGGCTGCGCATGCGCTGTGTGCCCTCCGCAATTTTCAGGTGTCCATTCTCGATGTAGGTGTGGAACGCAGAGGTCAATGTTTTAATCCAGAGTCAATGTATCTCATATAGCTTGACTTCTCTGAAGCATTTGATACTGTGCCACGTAAAAGGTTAGTACATAAAATTGCAATAATTGGACAAATTGCAATAATTGGACTGGTAAAAAATGTCTGTATGTGGGTAAGGGCTCGCTCACACGAACGCGTGATGCCAATTGCCGTATTGCGGACCACATTTGCATACCCGCAATACACGGGCACCGTTCCGTGGCTATTCAGCATCACAGATGCGGACCCATTCATTTCAATAGGTCCGCAAATCCAGAAATGTGGAACGGAAGAACGGAACACTACGGGAGCACTACTGGGGCTCCGTTCCGTGCTTCTGCACCACAAAAAAGATAGAACTTGCTCTATCTTTGTGCGGAACGGAAGGATCGGGGACCCGTTCAAGTGAATGAGTCTGCGATCCCCATGAGCCTGCCCCACGGACGGCACCCGTGCACTGCGTACCGCAATTTGCGGTCCACAGCACGGGCTTCACACGTTCATGTGAACAAGCACTGAGTAACTGGCTCAGTGATAGAAAACAAGTGCATGTACATGATGTGATCGGGCGGGTCCAAGAGCTGCACCCACCCGATCCGTAGAAAGGGCCCAGCTGTTACTGATAGCCGGGCCCCTGCTGCATCCGCCGGAATTGCTGTATGCGCTGATGCCGGCGGATTAACCATGTCACATGCTGCGGTCACCGCTGACAGCGGCACGTGCAGGGTTTACAGAGGGAGGTGGCGCCCTCTGACTCCATCGCCCCCCTGATGCCTTACACAGGCATCGGATCCTGCCAGCTACGGAAGCCCAGGCAGACAGTTCAATTCAGTACAATACATAATGTATTGTACAGAATTGAATCATGGATAAAACCCTGAAAACGTGAAGTCCCACAGTGGGACAAATATAAATAGTGAAAAAAGTGTTATAATAAAAAAAATATTACATTTCAAGTACAAATGAAAAATTTTATTTATTTTTTTAAATAGGGAAAATAAGAAAAGTAGACATATTACGTATCGCCATGTCTGTATCTACCGGCTCTATAAAAATATCACCTAACCCCTCAGGTGAACACTGTCAAAAAATAAAATAAAAAGTGTGCTAAAATTTTTTTTTTTTTTCGCCTTACATCCCTAAAAGTGCAACACCAAGCGATCAAAAAGGCGTATGCCCCCCAGAATAGTACCAATCTGTCACCTCATCCTGCAAAAATTAGCTCCTACATAAGACAGTCGCCCCCCCCCCCCCCCAAAAAAAACTTTGGCATATGTGGTATTGTCACGTCCGTTAGAACCTGCTCTATAAAATACCACATGATCTAACCTGTCAGAAGAACATTGTAAATAAAACAAAATAAAAACGGTGCCAAAACAGCTTTTTTGTTACCTTGCTGCAAAGTGTAATATAGAGAAACAAAAAAATCACATGTACCCTAAAATAGTACCAAAAAAAACTGCCACCTTATCCCGTAGTTTTCAAACTGGGTCTTCAAATGTGACATGGCAACTTAAATTATCCTAGTGAAATCTGCCTTCCGAAAACCATATGGCATTCCTTTCCTTCTGCGCCCTGCCATGTGCCTGTACAGCAGCTTACGGCCACACATGGGGTGTTTCTGTAAACTACAGAATCAGGGCAATTAATATTGAGTTTTGTTTGGCTGTTAACCCTTTGATTTGCTTCTAAACTTCTAAATAAAAACATGAAGTAGACATATTGGGAATGTAAATTAATAACTATTTTTGGAGGTATTACTATCTATTATAAAAGTAGAGAAATTGAAATTTGCTAATTTTGGGTACATTTTTTATTTTTATTTTTTTTAATCAATTTTGCCACTGTCATGAAGTACAATATGTGGCGAGAAAACAATCTCTATAATAGCTTGGATAAGTAAAAGCGTTTTAAAGTTATTACCACATAAAGTGACGTCAGATTTGCAAAATTAGGCTGCATCCTGAAGGTGAAAAATTGCTGTGTCCTGAAAGGGGTTAATGATCTTGTAGAAGGCTTGCACGGTAAAATATAAATGTTTGCAGATGACACTTAACTGTGTAAAGTAATTAACACGGAAAAGGACAGTATACGGCTGCAGATGGCTCTGGATAGATTGGAGGCTTGGGCAGATGAGGTTTAACACTGACAAATGTAAGGTTATGCACATGGGAAGGAAAAATACAAGTCACCAGTACATACTAAATGGTAAAACACTGGGTAATACTGACATGGAAAAGGACTTAGGACTTTTAGTGGACAGCAAACTTAACTATAGAAAAAGGTAATGGGTTGCATCAAATGGGGCATAGATACCTGGGATAAGAACATAGTCCTGACACTTTACAAATCACTAGTCAGACCATACATGGAGTACTGTGTACAGTTCTGGGATGGGGTGGACTACAGTACCCAGAACGATTATCAAAAACAGTAATTAGTCTTACCAGTAATTCCGTTTCTTTGAACCCACCATGACAGCCACAATAAGAGATGACCCATGACCTCTGTAGGGGCAGGAATACACAAAGAGAGTTTAAATTACCCCCACCCCTCCTCCCCCTCAGTGCTTTTACAAATTACCCAAGTAGGTGAGCAATTTTGTGTGGTGCCCTTTCGAGCATTACTTCATACTCAAATAAAGATGTATATTAGTTTAATATAGAAAAAAATTATATATATATATATATATATATATATATATATATATACACACACACACATATATATATATACACATACAGTCCTGATCGAAAGTTTAAGACCACTTGAAAAATGGCAAAAAATAATATTTAGCATGGCTGGATCTTAACAAGGTTCCAAGTAGAGCTTCAACATGCAACAAGAAGAAATGGGAATGAGACAAAACATTTTTTGAGGATTCAATTTAATGAAAACAACGAATAAACTGAAACAGGCTGTTTCAGCTGATCGAAAGTTTAGGACCACACCTCCAAAAAAATAAAATAAACCCCCCCAAAACAGAAATCCAACTTCCAAA